>NC_135766.1:29992720-30028629 GCF_052425735.1 Oculina patagonica | reverse complement strand
GTGTTAATGATTGGTACTGATTTTATCTTGGGTTCGGACACATTCCCCCTTGACATTTGGCCTCCAAGTGGCCAAACCTTCCTGGGGGCAGTTGTTTTCACAAACTGCAGGCATCAATTGTACAGTCAACTCTGACCTGCTAATACGGACACTGTCGGGACTGGCTCTAACTGTCCGTCTTACAGGGAGTTTAGTAAAATGACTGAGAAACGGCAGGGACAGGACTGACACCAGATGTCCGTCTTAAAGAGGTGTGTTTTATAGAGGTGTCCGTTAAGAGAGAGTTGACTGAATTATTGTTATATATTACTGCAATTGTTTTTTTCGCCCCCAGATAACGATTGCTCTCTCTTGACTCTGCAATACACCTCACTGAGATCACTCACTCCTCCCTGCTATTTTCGGTCTTTGTTGGGAGTCTGGGAACAAGTTAAAATCGACTTGTGCATGCGCACTTGATTCGTTTCAGAAACGCGGGAAAATTGTTCACGTGAGTAAAATCGATCGAAGAGATAAACATGGCGACTCTCTTCTCCTACTTCACCAAAACACCGAAATCTAAAAAGTCTACCTCGCCCATTTGCGGTGAAACGGCAGAGAAGAAAAAGAACAATTCGCCAAAAGAAGGAGCGAAGGGCTTTTCGCCAATCAATGAAGAAAAAGCGACGAAGAAATGCATAACTCCTCCGAAGCAATCGAACGAAGAGTCTCGCGATTCCACGGCGGCAAAAATTGAACTGTATGGAATATTGTGGGCGAAACTCGAAGGACATCCGTGGTGGCCAAGTTTGATATGTAATCATCCTACAAAAGGGGTTTATGAGCAAGGAGATAAATGTCATGTTCAGTTCTTTGGAGAGCCTCCAAGCAGAGCTTGGGTAAAGCGAAGGTACATTGTAAAAGTCTGCAGTTTTTGTGAGCTTTATAGTAAGCTAACATTGTCATCGATTAGTAGTTTAATTAATCAATTTCAAACATCTGAGTTAGTTAAATAGTTTAGTACAATAGTGTTTTAAAAGTTGAATCATTTAAGCTTTTGTGTAATCAGACGTAATTGTCTTTTGTTTTACTTCATAGGATTTAACTAAGCTGAGATTTTTTGTTCAAAATGCCACACCACAGGGCTTTTGTTAATGGTCAATAAAATTTAGAAAGTCCATTAAATGGTCAAAAGACCCCACTTAGGGCAGACATTTGCTGTCTGATCCCCTGGCTATGCCAGATCACCCTCCCCCATGTAACTCAACATTGATAGGTGCATAATTTTAACTTTATATTGTCAGGCTTTCAAGGGAGACCATCTTGGTGATGCTATTTAGGATATATTTTCTACAAATGCACACTATTTCATCACTGCTGTATGTGTATAAGATAATTAATTTATAAGATATTTTTAGGAGTAACATTGCATTCATGGTACATCTGTCTCCTTAGAATATATATGTTATAAACAAAAGGAGCTGTATGCCTAATAAATTTAGTATCAGGTTCCTTCAGGGGACTCCCATATGAAAGGGAAGGGTTGCTCACACAATGAGCTGGAACTTTTTTGCAAGTAATTTTATCCTTTTTTTCAGAAAAGTTAAACCCTTCTTGAAAGGTCACAACAATCAAGCAGTAGACCCTAGCGTTAAAAAGGCGGTAAAGCAAGCGGAGGAAGCTCTGTCACTTTCATTAGAACAGCGAAAGAAACTTGTCAATTGCTTAGCTTCTGATGAGGAAGAGGATCAAGAAGACTGTGATCAAACTATGCAATCAGATGACGAGAGCCCACGGAAAGAAATAAATGGACAGAAAAGGAAGAACAGCAGTCTTAGTTCTAAAAATGAAGACAGCGACGATGATGATGATAATGATGATGAGGTTACTGGAAGAAAGGTAGAAGTGAATTGAAAGATGTTTTGAAACAGAGTAATTAATGTGTGGTTCCAGTCCATGCCCCCCACGGAAGGGATTGCCCTCCCCCCCCCCCTCTCTGGTTCCATTTGCTTCATCATTCCTTTGTGGGTCTACCCCCCCCCCCCCCCCTTGTCCTCCCAGGAATTCCCAATCCCTTTCACAGTACTTGAAAAAAACTTCCAAGGCCTTCAGATAAGCAGTTCTCAAAATCCAGAGCTTGTCTTAGTGTTTACTTGTCTTGATATGATTAAATTATGGGTAGAGAATTTGCCTGGGGGCAAGTGAGCATGACAAGTCACTTGCCTGGCTGAAAGACCTGGGTTCTGATTTCTCTGTAGTCTCGACCTCCCACATGCATACTTTGATTTACTCGTTAATTTTGGACCTCAAATTAGCCTTCATGTAAAATTTACATTGTAGAAACAATTATTGTGCCATAGGAATGGTGTTTTACTAATAAGAGCTTTTTGCATGTTTGTATCTTTGACTGCAGCCTCTTTGTTTGATGCTTGCAAAATCATAATGGTAACGATACTATTTGTGACCTTGTTTTTTTATCTTTGTATACAGCATAACAGCAAACGCCCCAGAAGGAAAGCTGCATCAAAGAATAACAAAGTGAAGAAAAGGCGGGTAATAGAATCTGGCTCAGAGGACTCGGCAGGTAGGTGTAGAACTAAATACAAAATGCTCAGATAATCTTGACATTTTACTGTAAAGTTTACAGTCTTGACTTGAAAATTAATCGTCTATGTTTTGTAGAATGGAGTTTCAAGGTTTAAATTTCAAGTTTTGAGAGGCTTGTAGCTTGAATCACATGAAATTTGAAGCTCAGGACAAGATACTCAAAATTTTGGCCTTTCTTGTATGTAGACAAGTTGTTCTAGTTTCAAGTCACTATTAACTTACATTTGACAGGTACTGAGTGTATACCAAGAGAAGTGTTTGTTTTATTATCACACCACTGACAGATTAAAACATTACAAAGCTGATACATGTAGTTTTTGTGGTGCTGTGTTGGTCTTGCATATGGAGGTGAATTATTTTCGTAGCAAATTAATTTGTAAAGCTACAGTTACGTAAGCTCAGGGTTCCTACGGGTCACTGAAAACCTAATAGAGTCATAAATTTTAGAATTTCAATTTCCAGGCCTGGAAAGTCATGGATTCGAATTAAAGTTTGGGTCATGGAAAGTTATGAAAATGGAATTGATTGCAAAAAAAAATTAGGCGGGGCTTTTTGTGAATAAAAGGGTAAAACATATCCGGAATGAAGATAATTAATTTTTTGACACTTTTCCAAGAAAATGGTCAAATTTAGGTCATGGAAAACTTTGAAAAGTCATGGAATTTCAGGGTTGGAAATAACGGCCAGTGATTGGTAATTACCGATCAAGTTTACCAGAAAAAAAATTAAATAAAATTTAATACACTTAAAAATATAATTATATATTTAAGTGGTCAAATATTTATCATTTGCACCTTCACAAAAAATCACCTATCAATCTGTTTTTTTAATAATTCCCTTATTTCCAACCCTGGAATTTCAAAAGCTCAAAAGAGTACAAACCCTGGTAGCTTTCCAAATTCAAGTTGATAATAAGTACTGCAGATCAAAACATTATCCTCTTGCAAAAATTGTTTCAGATGATTATAAACCTGATGGGGATGATGATGACGACGACAGCTGTAGTAGTGGAGTTGACGAGAATGAGTTAGAAGATGAAATCCAATCAGAAGAGGATATTGAAGATATCACAGAAAAGGTCCAGAAAAATAAATACTAGTTATGCAACGCTTTCTCGTGGTATACTATGGAATATCCCACTTGTCACTTGTATTTTCTTCGTATACACACTCGCCTAAAGGCTCGTGTGTATACCGAGAAAATACAAGTGACAAGTGGGATATTCCATAGTATACCACGAGAAAGTGTTGCGTTACTATTTTATACCATGCCATAGAAAATACGCTCACTAAATTTCATCGAGAATAAGATCGCAGCGCACGATGGGAAGGTTGGGTTGAATACCGTCGAATATACAACGGCTTTCCTGTATTCTGATTGGCTGTATTTTCTATGGCATGGTATAAAATATTTTATTGTAAAAGTACGACAAGGGAAGCAAATTTTGTTTAGAAGCTGGGAGGGTCCCTTAACTCTTATTTCTGTTACATAAAGTGCCCGTAAATTTTATTAGTAAAGGGATGCCAGTCTATCACAGGTTATCTCCCTGGTAACCCCCAAGCATTTTGGTAGCCTTCTACAATGATTTTCCATCACTAATAATATAATTAAAAAGTAGTCGAGTTTTGCAAATCAAAAAAGGTACAGTCTGGTAGGTTCTAGGTAAAGTCTGCATTTGAGCCTAGTGGCCCATCAGGCCGAAGCTTATCTCAGTAGCATGAAGCAACTAGGAATATTTCTACTCCCACCTGCATGGGATGTTTGTCCATTCCAGGGTTACCTCCAGCAGTTAATTCATCAGTACCCATTTTAACACCTGGGTGAAGAGAGGCACTGTGAGAGTAAAGTGTCTAGCCCAAGAACACAACACAATGACCCCGGCCAGGGCTCGAACCTGGACTGCTCAATCAGGAGTCCAGCGAGCTAACCATTAGGCCTCCTGTTCATGCCTCCCTGATCAAATCAGAAATAAAAATGACAAAAAATGCATTAATGATGACATAGGAAATAAAAATGAATCTTGAATTAGCTTACCCTACTTTGAGCAACTAGGTCCAAGAATTTTTAAAATTTCTTCAAACACTTTTCAATGACACATTTTTATTCTTATCACAGTCATCTCGTAAGCGTAAAAGAGGCAGCACATCAACACCACATCAACAGAAAACAAAGAATCGCAAGCCTTTGACTCCATGTACTCCAGTTAGCAGTAAACCAGCAGTGTTAAGTACGCCGTCGCCTTCACTGCTGTCAGGATCGTTGGCAAATAAAGTATCAAGCTCAGCCACTAAAGCTGCAGAATCGTTGGCAAGATTCCAGATGAGCTCCTCCCCAGTTCCTGGCTCAAAGGCTGTTGATGAGGAGGGTACGGAAACTTATAAACACGAGAAGCTGGACTGGTTAAAAGAAGACAAGAGAAGGTACTGACGGAAATGAATCTAAGTGACTGGAGTGTTTGTTGTCAAGTTTGGGTTTTTAGTTTGACTTTAGGTATCTTAAGGAGTGCATGGTCACGCAGAGCTGTGCTCTAGCAGAGCCCGGATGCCACAGGCGACTCGCTTTTGTCTTTGGGCGACTTGTACAACTTTGCTATCATGATAGAGCTGGGCACCCTGCAATTATTCTACATGTAAGAGCACAGCTTTGTCATGACATAAACAGATAAAATGCTGGTCACAAAAATAAAAAAAATGAATCATTATTTTTTATGGTCAGGAAATTTAGCACTGCTGTGTTAATTGAGGGCAGTTAATGAACAAACATAATATTGTAAATAGAACCGAAACTTGTTTAACACCCAATTTGATGGGAGACTGACAAGTCATAAAGCTATTTACATAGCCAGTTTAAGGAGGAATTGAATAGGGGAGTACTAAAAACAAATCCAGTAGCCGGTGTAAGGATTTGAACCCAGGACCTCCAGGGCCCAGTTATTCAAAGGGTGGATGACGCTATCCACCAGATAAATTGCTATCCAGTGGATAAATGTTAACAAAACATACTTCCCCCCCCGGGGGGCCGCCACCCCCCCCCCAAGGGGGGAAACCCCCGCCCAACCCCCCCCCCCCCCCCCCCCGCCGGGAAAAAAAATTTTCCTCTTCTTTCGTTCCTCAGCCAGCGGAAAACCACACACCCTATCCACTGGAAAGTGATTTATCCAGCGGATAGCGTTATCCGCCCTTTGAACAACTGGGCCCAGATCTCAAATTCAGCACCCAAAACCACTTGGCCATGTTGGCTCCAGACCAAATACCCCATTTCAATTCCTGGGTCACAAATTAAATGCAAGTTACAAGAAAAATCAACAAACATTCTGAGGGTAAAAAAAGTATTGATATCATACCATATCATAATTATTCCGGTACACATGTATACGTGTATAAAACACACACATGTATAAAACCAAAAACCGCCCCGCCACAATCAGATCAAGGGAATTGTGTACAAAGTCAAATGCAAAACATGTGATTTTGCCTATGTGGGAGAGAGCAAAGATCATGGAATTCGCGCGGCGCAGAGCACAAGCCTGGCACAAGATCTAAACGAAAGCGCAATAGATTTCGGAAACAACAGACATGACATTCATCCGGATTTGTAGAAATTTTAGAAAGAAATGTCAATGGCAACAACGCCTATTCCTAGAAGCGCACATTCTTCCAGGACATTACTGTGTGAATGAGCATGTGCATTTCCCACAAGTTTATTTAACATTGGGAACATCCCTAGAGACCGGGGTGTATAAAATACTTATTATGCAAAAATAAACAATTTTAACTCTGATGAAGGTAACAGAGAGTTACCGAAAATCAGTTTTTATACGTTTTTACCAACTTTTTTAAGATCAGATACAAACCAAATTTTATTACATGTATACGTGGTGGTTAGGAGAAGGGGAGATTTTATAATAATTATCAATAAATAAATAAATATTGTTACTTATTAACTTTCCTTTCACAACTTACCACACAGGACAAAATATTATTTTTGATACCGGTAGGATTGGTGGTGCTTTTAATCATACATGTATGAGGCCCTGCCAGGGGGGGTTTCCGTGTCGCTTGTCTAAATTTAAAAATGTTCCATGTCGCTGTTTTATCAAACTTCGCGTCGCTGTCGGTGGTAAACTTGAAGAAAAATTACTTGTCCTTGTCGGAATTTAAGTTTTTCCAAAAGGGTTGTCATTTGTCGCGATTTTATTTTATGTGCTATCGCTACTTTTTGGGCCAGGTCGCTTGTTGGAATTTACCCTGGCAGGGCCTCATGTATGTTATTTTTTTTTGTTCTAGAGACAAACATGGTAGACCGATGTCTCACCCTGATTATGATCCTAGGACACTACTGGTAAATGTCTACTTTTGTTTGCTGTATTATAATTTAACTGCTGTGCTTTTGCTGTTTACTTTGTAAATGTGGATAATTTCTGGGACAAATCCTTATTTAGGCTAGTTTGTATTTCTTTCACAGTGATAATGATAGAGAAGAGTTAGAGGGAAACTGACTTGTCTTTCTCAATTTTATTTGATCTTTGTAGATCTCACTTGGTGGTGGTGGTGGTACGGGGGGGGGGGGGGGGTCATTGCTGGACTCCATTCTTGTCCCCAGAGCCACTTTTCCCTCTTAGCTGACAGGGCCTGTGCACAAGAAACAAGTTGCTCTGGGGACACTGGCTACGAGGGACAAGTGGTTCTGGGGACGAAATGTATTGGACTCTTCAAATAATTTTATAGGTACCATACTTTACCCCTAGCTTAATCTGCTTTTGTAGCAGAGCTCCCAGCGGCCCAAAGGGCTGCAGAGCAGAGCCCCAAACCCATAGAAAATTAACAGAACCATGCCTTTGGTTTTTCATGGTCATCATGGCTAGCGGCATGGTTCACGGGGCATGCGCCTAGTGACAAGATGGTGGCCATACTCCAGAAATAGGTTGGTTAGGGGTTGGTTAAGGTTAACGAGAGCTTACATCTTTGATATTGGTTATTTATGTTATGATCGATTGACAGTTGTCAAATCAAGGTATCCGCTGACCAGTATTTCATGACCATATCGTTGGCTTAGATATAGAACTCATCGAAGTCAAATGTGTTTTTTGAAGTTTACATGTACCGCTGACCAAGCTATGGTTTGCATCAGATTACAGGCTCAAGTGCTATGTTAATTCTGTTTACGGTCAGCAAATTCAGATTTACAAAAAGGGTCAAGTAAATAACCGGGGAGCTCCGCTTCTTAGGCTTGGCTAAATCTATTTAATATATTTTGTTTACTTCTACAGGTTCCGTCATCTTTTCTGACCTCTAAGGAGGTAACACCTGTAAGTGTTCCATTTTGTCCTTGTTACTACTTACTAGGGTCAGTAGACTGTTTACAGTCCCCTATTTTTCGGTGAAGTTGTAGAGATCGTTTGTTGAGTCCGATGGGCTGCCATCTTCGTTCATGAAGCGAGCAAAAACTGGGGAGAGTGCAAAAACCCTGTGAGTAGGGTTATGGTGTATTTTTTCCACCACCGCCACCTACTCACAGGAATTTTGCACTCCCCTAGATTTCACTCATGTTTATGAACCAAGATGGCGACCCGTCTGACTCAACAATCGATCTCTACGACTTCACGGAAAAATAGGGGACTGTATACAGTCTATAGGGTCAGCATTTTGCTTTGGTATGTAACCATGCTTTTCTTGCTAGTTGCCATGTTTTCTTATCACAAGTGTGATTCATGTAGTTGAAGTTAAATCTGTGTTATCCTCGAGCCATCTGCCTTGGTTAGGCATACTAAGTTGTTGCCTTGAGAATAAAGTGGTTCCTGTGAATAACAATGGTGTTTATTTAATTTGTTTCTCAAAACTCCTCCAAGCGAATTAGTGCAACGTTGGAGGCAGCCACTGTCCTCCTTAAAAGAAAAACACTATAGCTGTGTCAGTTGTGGCCATGAGCCTAATTTTGTTCTTCCTTGTGTTTTCAGGCAATGAAGCAATGGTGGCAGCTAAAGAGTGACAACTTTGACACCATCCTTTTCTTCAAGGTATATGATACGATATATGAGTAATTAATGAATTGAAACTGAAATGTTTCTTAGTTTTCCAAATTGCACAAGATCTCTATCAAAAATGATACTTCCCCTTTCAGCTTTTTCCAAATATTTCATCCAATTCCAGTTTCACATTGTGATGCTTATTTATTTCAAAGGCATGCAATGCGTGCAAAGGGCTATGTAACTATAGCCCTTGGCATGTATTGTGTGATTGAGCTGCAGCTCTTTGCACACATTGCAGGCCATGGAACTACATAATAATAGTCCTGCCAGTTGTACTGTGTGAAGACAGCTTTGCATCATTCTTGTGATGCTTATATATTTCACAGGCATGCAATGCGTGCAAAGGGTTGCATAACTGAAGCCATTGGCATGTATTTATATAATGGAGCTGTAGCCCTTTTGCACTCATTGCAGGCCTTTGGAATCTTGCCAGGTGTACTAAGTGAAGAGGACGACTTGCAAAATTAAAAAGGAAAAATTAAAAAAATATATAAAAATTACCCGTATGTACATCTTTTTCCTGAGCCTGTTCATTTTACATCAGGTTGGCAAATTCTATGAATTGTATAATATGGATGCCACTGTGGGTGTCAAAGAACTTGGATTAATCTACATGAAGGTGATTATTGATAACATTATAATTGAAAGCCTGGAAGTAAGAACATCGCATCAAAATTTGGCTAAATTGAACATTTGTCAAAACAGCTCCGAATTTCGCATGCAAGATTGTTTATGTGTGCTAACGTTGCCGAGAATACTGCTGGCTGACTGTAGACAACATAAGCTTGTTTTTGTTTTGCATGTGCTATTTCTGAAAAATGGTGCTAAGAGCAGCGAAATGAAATTCAGGACAATGTTTAGCACATGTAAACAAACTTGCATGCAAAATTCGGAGTTGTTTTGACAAATGAATGTTTAATTTAGCCAAAATTCGATGTGTCATTCCTTCTCGCAGGCTTATCTAGCAGTCTTATCTATGGTTTATCTAGTGCGATCATTGGACAGGTTTCTAGGTACATTTACAAGATAAGGTAGCAAAAAAGAATTCCAAGAGTTAAATTAAATTAATATGAGTTTCACCAATATTAATCAAAGGTTTGTGTGGGTGTTATTTTTACACTGTAAAAATGATTAATACATTTTCTCTTTTTTTTTGCAGGGTACTTTTGCTCATGCTGGATTTCCTGAAATTGCATTTGGTCGATACTCTGACACTCTGATTCAGAAAGGTTACAAGTAAGCCACTGAAAAACCAAAAGTATAGTATACTGTAATAGTCTTAAAAGAAATGTTTTTTCTATTCCAGATGTTAAACACGATACATGCATGACATTTTGTACTTTTAAGTGTACGTTAAAGTGAGCTTCAAAAAGTACTTATAAGTATCTCTGCTAAGTTCCGAGAGTTTTGGATCAAGGAAGTGCCAGAAAATTGTCACATTAATCCGTCATCCATTGTTCTCTTTAGAGTGGCAAGAGTGGAACAAACTGAAACTCCAGAAATGATGAAAGAGAGATGCAAGAAAAGTATGATCACTTTCCTTTTCAATTGTCTGATTAATTTATTCTTTCCATACACTATGTTTGTATGTCTGCATGCTGACAAACAAATGTTCTAGGAACCAAACAAAGCTCCTCTCCTTCCCTTTTTCTATAACTAATAAAAGCAAGCGGAATAAAATGACTACCTCAAAAGCTAGTCCACTATTTCCAAGCAGATTTTCCAGAAAAATAATTATAATTACTCTTCCATTTGCTTACTTCCATTGAAATTTCTGGGAACTTGGTTAATTAAAAATGATAAGCACCCCTTAGTTTTGCCACAACACTCAGTTCACTAAGTAAGTTGATAATAAAGTTTTTATAATTATACCCACTTTTACTCCAGGTGGGCTGTAATTAACTCAGCTTCAAGGGGCCCATTTTGTAAATGCATTTAATTTTATTTATGAGAACATTTAATTTTATTATTTTTTTTATGAGAACTGGAAATATTTTGAATTTTTTTTACAGCTCATTCAAATGCAAGAAGTGACCAGGTTGTCAAAAGGGAAATATGCGCAGTAATAACAAAAGGTATTCATGTTGTCTTTAAATTTGCTATTTTCCTTTCCTGATAAAAAAAAAAAAAAAAAATTTTTTTATATATCTCTTCTTCCTCACTAGAAATAACACACAAAAAAAAAAAAAAAAAAAAAAAAAAAAAAAAAAAAAAAAAAAAAGAGAAAGAAAAATAAAAAGGAAATTAAGAAACGAAAAAAAAAAAAAATAAGAAAGGACAGGCCCCCAACCGGTGACCCCCGGAATAAAAAAACAACCCCCTAAACCACCCGCCACGCTTGCCTGCATTGTTTTGCTAACAGCTAGGTAAAAGGAAGATAAATAATCTTGATTTGTTTATTATACCATTTAAGTAAGCACTTTCCTCAAAACCAGTGGTCACAAATTTAATTACTGGACACAGTGACATACATTATATATTTTGGCCCACAATTATTCCTTCTCCTCCTCCCCCCCCCCCCCCCCCCATACCTTCCATGCACCCATGCACCAGGAGACAAAATATAGAGTCAGTGAATCCGTTTGGGCAACTTTATAAAATGCATTTGAGATCCTGAGGACTTGAGAGAAGCCTCTAGGCTGGGAGGGAGCGTTATAGTGGCAAACCTTACAAGCAAAAAAATTATTTACCGTTAAGTTTAAATCCAGGATGCAAGTTACACTGGTTATATTTCTGCAGGAACAAAGACGTACAGCTTTCTAGATGGGGATTGCACTGAGAGTGAAGCAGCATATCTTTTAGCCATTTCTGAAAAGGTAATATTTATAATGACGCTATTCTGCTGTCAGTGTAGTGTGTATAGCGATTTTTTCCTGCAAATGTACTCATCTCATCTTGTTGGCCATGACATCAGCTTTTGAAAAAAATTGTTGTGTCCAGTCTTGCAAGGAACTGGCCTGAGATTTAAGGTTTCAGATGACAATGTGTGGGTACAATTTTATTACTTAATTTAATTTTATGTACTAATGCTGTAATAGAACATCACACTGTACTCAATCACATGCTGATTGATGTATCTACTTTTTTCATGTGTATAGACTACCCACATTAACAGATTTTTTCTGATTTGAATGTTGTTGGCGTTCGCTAAAACTACCGGTAGTTAATTATTGTTAGTCGCGTTGCGTCGTTTCATTCCCCGTAGGCTCGGATGTCATATTCCTCGTGCTCGCTGTTAGTCGAATCTTGTCATTTCCTAATTATTTTTTTTTTTTTACAACGTTTGGGCCTCCTCAATCTCTATTCGGAGACAATTTATCTTGTCAATAAATTTTGTTTCGTTTCTGGCCCAAACGTTGTCAGCGTCTTTACTCCCAACTCAGTGTTGAGCATTATGTAAATAATTTGAATGTTGTTGGCGTTAGCTAAAACTAGTTAATTATTATTAGTCTCGTTGCATCATTTCATTCCCCGTAGGCTCGGATGTCATATTCCTTGTGCTCGCTGTTAGTCGAATCTTGTCCCCTCCCTCCCTTCCCAGGGGACAATTTATCTTGTCAATAAATTTTGTTTCGTTTCTGGCCCAAACGTTGTCAGTGTCTTTACTCCCGTCTCAGTGTTGAGCGTTATGTAAATAATTATATTTTTTTAGGGCTCTGATGATGTTTCTGGTGGTGAAAGTGTTTACGGTGTTTGTTTTGTGGATACATCAATTGGA
This sequence comes from Oculina patagonica, assembly GCF_052425735.1. Lineage (NCBI taxonomy): Eukaryota > Metazoa > Cnidaria > Anthozoa > Scleractinia > Oculinidae > Oculina > Oculina patagonica. Next base: position 30,016,297 of record NC_135766.1, on the reverse strand, counting down.
AAGTTTCATGTGAGCCATAGAATAATTCCTTTATTTATAATTTAGAAAAATTAATGGTAAATTTATGTTGATTACCATGGCAACAGCTCTTGGATAGTGTAGTGTATCAGTAAGATAAAAGACAGATTTAGCAAGAGAACGGGAACATCAGTTGACGACGGCGCGCGCATTAAAACACCCATATATGGGTAGCGTGCGCATAAAAACACCATACATGGCATTTTAAGCGCGCCCTCCACTGACGTTCCCGTTCTCTTGCTAAACTGTCTAAAGAGTATAACAAAGCACAAGTTTTGGTTTTTTTAAAAAATTACCGATTGTTGCTGTACAGCTGTAAAGCTCGGTGAATCTTCTTTCTTTAATAAAACTTAAAAAGAGATGCAGTCATATATTTTTTTTATTGACTCAATTCACTTCAATCTGTTTACTTGTTAGTTCCTTATGCACTATTGATAGTACTTATGCTTACATGTAAAAATAAAGTAAGAAACAAATCACTGTCAAGCTTAAGCAGCTACCCTTTATTAAATGTCCTTTTGCCTATTTCCTGTGGTTGACTGCTTGTTTGACTGTATTATTTTTTTTCCTTTTAGATTGGACAGTTTCAAGATGATCGTCAGTCGTCACGTCTGCGCACCCTTGTGGCCCATTATACACCTGTTCAGGTGAAAATCTTTATGATTATAGTATTTAATATGTATATTTATACCATGCTATAAAAAATACAGCCAATCTAAGTACAGAAAAGCCGTTGTATATTCGACAATATTCAACTCAACCTTCCCATTGTGCACTGCTGTGAAATTACAAGTGTCTCATGGGACTGATTGACTGATGGCTGTCATTCTTTTAAGGTCTTTGTTGTGCTACCGTTATATAACATATCACTTAATGACTTGTCCCTTGGGAAACCAGTTAATTTTGTTTCCTGAGAATCTCAATGTTTTCGTTGGCTTGCTTAAAGGTTTTGTGTCCTCGTGGAGGTTTAACGCTAAAGACACAGCATGTTCTCAACCACGAGTTAATGTCCTCCATGAAGGAATATCTGACACAAGGTGGGTAAAGAACAAAACTTTAAAACTGCTGTAGACTGTCAAGTTAAAATACGAGTCTTGGAAACCCTTTCTGAACATCCCCCCTCCCCAAGAAAATAGACCCCCCCCCCCCACCAGTCTCACACGCAAATATCTTTCCCTAAAAGAACTCCCCTCCCTAGGCCCCATCCGACCCTTCACCCAAATATAAGCCCAATGACCCAGGAAAAATAATGAATTGGTTTAAACTTCCTAAAATCTAAAGAAAACCCTGTGAATTAGATTTAGTTCCTAATTAATTAATGCATTTCGTCTAATTACAAATGTAGAGCTACCTACTGTAGAGCTAGCCTGTGAATACAGCCGCCTCTCATTCGCTTCCCGCAATGAAGGCATTTGGCTCTTCGTAGCGGGAAGCAAATGAGAGGCGGCTGTATTTGCAGGCTACTGTAGAGCTTGTTTTCCTAACTTTATTTTATTTTTTACATTATTTTCAAAGTCATTATTTGCTCCTAGATTGACTATTTTCTATCTTGAGTGAAAACATTTTGTTCTTGTTTTGATGATTTTAGTTAGCAGAGAATATTACCGGTATTTTGCACTATAGGAGACCAACCATGTTTGAGGTGTAAAATTGTTTTATTCTTTGCAGGGTCACAGTTCTGGGAGGCAGGCAAGACATTGAAAGTCCTGGCTGAGAAACAGTATTTTGATGAAAACAAGAAGAGCACAGAAAATCCTGTCAAGGTTAGTTGAAGGATCATAAGAAAAACACCAAAAATTTAAGATGACCTTGAACAATGTTAGTGATTAATTCTTGCAGTTTTTATATTCAAAGTACAGCACATTTCACTGTGTCAATGAAAGTTATGTGATTTTTTTTATTTCTCAGAGATGGCCAGATGTTTTAAAGAAGTTGACTGACGGAGGTGAGGATAACTACAGTAACTGTAAAAAGCTAAGAGATAAACATCTTGTTTCCCTACAATATTGTTCAGGGTTCAGCTATCGTAAAACCTGGTTCACACATATCAAAACCAAACGCAAACACAAAATTAATGCAAGCTTGATGTTTACATGTAGAATGCAAACACAAGGAACAGAAGATATGCAGATCCAAAAATAATTATGCAGGTGTAGTTGAAGCCTTTTTCCAAGATGATGGACAGGTCATGCTTTGCTTGCATTTATATTTGCGCTTGAACTTGCGTTAGCAATGTTCACACCTGAAGTGAGGTGTGAACATTCCTAGCACTTGCATTGTGCTAGTTCACACATATTTTCCCTTGCATTTGCATTTGCACACGTGAAAGAGGCTAATTAGTCTTGAAGCACAAGCTGCAGTTGTGCTTATACATGTAAAGCTGGTGATAGCAGGGCTGCAAATAATTATTTTCACTTGAAAGGACATATGTCCTACTAAGACACCATCTTGGTCGGACAAAACAAAATTGTGGTCGGATATCACCAAAAACAAAAGGTTGAATTTTATTTATCGTTGCTATAAAATGATTTACGATCAAAAAATTGTCCAGATATCATGTCCGACCACACTTGGGATTTCGTCGGACATTAGCAAATTTTGGTTGGCCAATGTCCGATGACTGACTGTTATTTGCAGATCTGTGATAGTACTCACTCACTCATTCCTCTTTGCTCCCCTCAGAGCATAGGGCCATGGATATTAAGAAATACTGACAGTACTTTGAAATTTCTGTTTCTAACTTGTAGCCCTTTACACAATGCTAGTGTTAGGTTTGTAATCCACTTCCTTGTCTTATTGTAGATCCTCTGGGCTTGATGCCTGGTGAAGGCAGTGAGCTGGCTCTAAGTGCCCTTGGTGCTGTTGTGTGGTAAGATTTAAAAACATACCGGTAATTATTTTTATGCTTACAGCTGGCCTTTCTTTCTTACAACTTTTTAATTACATTAACATTTAAAATATTTGTTTTTGTTGGTTAACCATAAAGGTATCTACAGAAATGTCTCATAGATGAAGAGGTCCTGTCAATGGGGAACTTTGAGGTAAAGTGTACAATATATTGTGGATAGATTTCTTGTTGGTTAATATTGTAAAACCATAGACCCAATGCAAATATGGCTGCCGTTAGTTTTCGGCTCCCAGAAGAATCATTTGTCAACAAAATTAAATCACTTTTAATTAACTTAAAGTTCAAGTCAAAGTAAATCAATGAATGAAGTTTAAAGGCTTAAAAGTTTTATCTAATGGGAAGTTACAGGGACATTTATACGGCCAAAAACATGAAAGCGAGGCTAGGCAGGCCAAGGTATCTTTTTCCACACAAAACCCTGAAAATTTCAAATGAGTCACAAATCTGCAGCCTTTTAACCAAAAACACTGAAACGTCTCAGTTTAGCATATTATTCCATATATTTTCAAGGGTCACCATCAGCATTTTCAGAAACTTGACCAAACAAAAGAAATGAATGCCAACCAATTTTGCATAAGGTCTATGACTGCTCATTTTGGAGTCCTGCCCCCCCCCTGTGCTACCCATCAGGCCACCACACCTTCCAAACTCTAAACCAGTAAAGGGGGAAGCCTCAAGCCAAGGGGCCCATACTGCTGGAGCTTATCCCGGTTTCCGTACGTAGCATTAAGCGGCTAGGAATATTTCTACTCCTCCTGAATGGCAGATATGTCCAGGATTGAACGCAAATGAGATGCATGTTCTTCGTGACAGGCATCACAAAGTGTCCTCATTAACAAAAGTTCACCAAAACACACCAAATTCTGTCAAATATGAAGTAATATGGAAATTTCAAATAACACAGTCAAACATGAAGTACTTAATAAACAATACTTGTGTTCAATCCTGGACATAAGTGCTGAATGGGATGCTAGTCCATCACAGGGTACCCTCCCAGTATTATGTTGTCGGTACCCATTATTTTATACACTTGGGTGGAGAGAGGCACTTTAAGAGTAAAGTGTCTTGCCCAATAACAAAACACAGCGATCCCAGTCAGGACTCGAACCTGGACTGTTCAATCCGGAGTCCGACGCACTAACCATTAAGCCACCGCGCCTCCCCTAAACCAGTAAAAAAAGGTAAGGTTAAGTCTGTCTCCGAGCCAAGCGGCCCACACTGCCGAAGCTTATCCTGGTTTCCGTAGCATTAAGCGGCTAGGAGTATTTCTATTCCCCCCTGAATGGGATGCCAGTCCATCGCAGGGTTCCCCCCCCCAGCATTATGTCGCCGGTACCCATTTATACACCTGGGTGGAGAGAGGCACTATGAGAGTAAAGTGTCTTGCCCAAGAACACAACACAGTGACCCCGGCCAGGGCTCGAACCCGGAATGCTCGCTCCGGAGTCCAACGCACTAACCATTAAGCCACCGCCCCCCCCCCTCCCCCCTAAACCAGTAAGTCGTGTATTTAATCTGTGTTTACATTGAAAAATAAAATTTAAACTAGTTTGAAAAATTTAAAACCCAAGATAAATTTAAACCACAAAACTTAAACTTTGTGACTTATTTATTTCTGTTTTACAGGAGTACACACCTTTGGACAGCTCTCCTAGCAGTGGACAGAGCACAACATTTACAAAAGGAAGACAACACATGGTACGTACAGTTACAATTTCACTAATTTTAAGCCTAGTCAAAGTATCAAGATGGATAGATCAGGTCAGGGAAAAAATTAAAAACCACTTTCTCAGTTGGCCCAGGGGGGTACTTGCAGTATACATGACGGGGAGGTCCGACATATTTTTTTGGGTTGAAAATTTACACCCTCGGTATTTTTTTGGGTCGAGAGATCTGTCATGTATTTTTTTAGCTCTTAAAGTCTGTTTGATTGAATAAATCAGTATCAAGGTGCTAGGTCTTGTACTTTTTGGGATAGAAAATTTTGTTGGTCCAGGTATTTTTTTGGGTGTAAAATTTCAGGCTCATGTATTTTTTTGGGTTCGCAATATGAAGCTCCGTCAGACCCCCCCCCCGTCATGTATACTGCAAGTACCCCCCTGGGTCAGTGGGCCAGTAAATTTTAGTTTTCACTTAACCCCACTTAAATATTTCTTGCTGTCACTGAGACTTGACAGACAACTGAAGTTAACTTCACTTACCCAAGAGCAAATTTACTTGCCCTGGCCAAATGGACCTGGGATTTTTCCTGCCCTGTAGATATATTCATTTTAGCACAATAGATTTTAAAGCTTCAAGCTTGTGAGGTTGTCTACACATTCAACCAAAAATTAAAATGAATAAAGTCAAGTCTGTCTTGTTTCTTCAAAAGTGAAAAGTTAAGATGGTTCATCATAATTATCTAACACAATAATTATTGTGTGAATTTTCACACTTCTCTCAGAAAGAAATTTTGTTATATGCCGAGTATTATAAAAATGCACGAAAGATCTTATTCATTCTGTGACCCCAGGCCTCGCAAATGTTCACATACTGATAGGATTAGTTTTCATTGTTTATTTGCAAAACTGTGTCAAAAGAATTGATGGACAGGTATAATTCAAACGCTGTTGTGTTGACACTCATTTTTGTTTTGTTTTTTGTTCACAGATTCTCGACAACATTAGTCTGACCAACCTTGATATTCTCCCATCTGGACCTGATGTCACAGCTGAGGGAACTCTGTTGGAAAGAGTCGATCACTGCTCTACACCATTTGGTAGGTACATTCATTATTTAATAATAAGGTACATGTAAATTGGAGTAGTACTTTCGCTCGCATCTAAGTGTGAACACTGGCTGCTGAAACATGATCTAATTGGGTATCAAACATGGCATGATTTGTCATCAAACGTGCAACTTTTGCACTCAAAATGCTCACCATAAACACTGAGTACAGGCAAAACTTTGTTTCAAGTGAGCCTGCAAATGCATATCGACACAGATCAGGAACAATCTGTCAGTAGAAGTCTTCATATCCAATCTTTCTGCCATTTTGAAACCAGAATGTGTTGAATTTTCGGCGTGAAAGTTGCCATTATGGTCTGCCAAGCTTAAACGTTTGATGGCTAATCATAACACGTTTGATACCCAATTAGATCATGTTTCGGTGGCGAGTGTTGAGGCTTAGATTCAAGCGACAGTAATTTATTTGTTTTTCTACAGGCAAACGGTTATTCAAGCAGTGGCTTTGTGCACCTTTGTGTAATCCATCGTCAATCAATGACAGGTAAGTACAGCATATCCAGCAATGTTATGTACATACGAGTGCATGTATGTAACTGCTTGAACACTAGACATGTATGTGATAGGGTTGTGAATAATTGTGAGATTGTGCATAGCAAGCTTGTGTGGTTGTCATGTCAACTGGAATGATGACTAAAACATAGAAATATTTAAAGCTGATTTCCAGTCCGTACTGCGCAGACTCGGGGTTTGTTTACGTTTTTGTTTTGAATTCGTTGAAACGTTACACTTCGGTGACAGCATACATGACGTTTTTTAGTCCGCCATTACAGTTCGTTTCGTTCAAGAATTTCCAATGAGCTGAAATGTCGGTTTGAAATAGCGTCAAGGTTCTTCTACTCGTTATTATTTGTTCTGCAAGGATATCTGGCGTTAATAATGAAGAAAAAGGTAAGTTTGTCGCGGAATTTTTAGTTTTGCTTGTAAACATTCCCTTCGTGTGAGGCTCACATAAACATTGCAGCCGAGATTGCGCAGTACGAACTGGAATAAAAAAAAAAAAATCATCTTTAAGTTATAACAAAATACTTGATAACCACTTTTGGTAAATTTTCAGTAATAGCTAGGTTTCAAGAATGGTATCCATTCAGTGTTGAAATAAGAAAATGTGCCCTCTGATTTAGGCATGCAAATACATTCCAAGGTGCAAAAGAAGCAGGGTAGTGAATGATGTGTAATTTAAAAAAACAGATTGCATAAAAAAAATTTCAAACATTCCTGGACCAGCATTTAATTTTAATTTCACAAGAACTGAGTAGTGAGATTAAAAATAGCAGTGGGAAATAATTGAATAAATTATTGTACTCAGTGTGGCTGCAAGAGGTTTATGGCTGGATTGAGCACAGAGACAAACGCAGCCACTTTAATGGTGTGGTGAAAAAAGAAACAAAATCCCCCAGGTTCTTACATTTCTGTGTATGTATTTCACAGACTGAATGCTGTAGAAGATTTAATGGCTAACCCAGGTTTGATGGCAGATGTGAAAGACATTCTCAAAGTCCTACCGGACCTGGAAAGACTATTAAAAAAGTATGATACGGTAGTCATTGAAAGTATATAATAATAATTATATTCAATGAAATGCCAGTTTAAATGGTCCAGATTTTTTGTGAGGTGTTTCTTCTTTTCATTTACATGGATTTTAGTGACGTTGATGGTGGACATTAATTAAAAACAATTCAGCTTTTCTTCTGTTATAAAGAAAGTCCATGTTTCAAGTTATTTATGCAAGCTCATTCATGTTTTGTTGCCCTTGTTAGAATCCATGCACTGAGTTTGCCAAAAGACAAGAACCATCCGGCTAGCAGAGCCATTCTCTACAATGAGGATACCTACAGGTACTGCTAAATTTACCAATTGACATAATTTTATGAGGGTGGAAGGTAATAGTCGTGTGACCAACATACCTGTGGCCCATAGATTCCCAATGGAATTGGAAATTAGAAATGTTAGTTTTTGTGGAGGGAGAAAAACCCTCGGAGCAAGGACGACCAATTATCGACGCCAGGTCCAGGAATCAAACTCGGGCCTTGTTGGTAGGAGAAGAGTGCTCTCACCACTGCGCCATCCCAGCTTATAAATTCCAGTTGAATTTGCTTGCATCAATTGTTGAAACACACCTTCAAGTTACTTATCATCATCCTTATATTCCTCTGCAGCAAACGCAAAATAAATGACTTTCTTACAGTCTTGGAGGGTTTGAATAAAGCGACAGAGGTTGTAGCCTTGTTCAAAGACCAAGCCAGCTCTTTCAGGTGACTTTTTCATATTATACCATAATTTATACCCTTTCATTATTATTAATGAAATAAAGAAAAACTCAATTTAAAGACATTGGAAGTCTCTACAGCTGTCACAATTGTGCCAGTAACTTGTGGTCACTGTGGTACATATAAGCTTGGCTTGGCTAGCATTTCCTCCTAACCTATCGTATTTATTCATGATAGGGAAGTCTAGCTACAGCTAAATGAAATTATTGATTTATAAAAACAATGGAATCCAATTGAAAGACCTCCATTCAAAAATTGTCTTAAGTATAAATTTTCTCTTCCATGAAAAATACTCAGCTCAGAAAATAATTTAAAATGTTGTGTGTGTGTGTTGGCTAGTGGAGGGGGACAGGGGTGCGGGAGCCGGGGAGATTTTTTTCCCATTTTTAGCATAGTTCTTCTTTTAAAGGGGAGGGAAGCGGGAGGAGAGAGGGCGGGAAGCGGGATTCTTAGGTGGCGGGAACTGGAAGAAAACGAGTAAAATTTCGCAACATTTCGTTATATTTTGCAATGGACATGGAACACACAAGAGAGAACAGCTACAGAAAGGGACGGGAGGCGGAAGTAAAAGGTACGGGAAGCGGCAGTAAAAAGTACGGGAGGCGGGAGGTTCAGACCCCCTTGTCCCCCCCCCCCCCCACTGGCTATGTGAATGAAATCTCTCCCCCCTTCTTTTTATCTCTTTTTGTAGGTCTAAGCTTCTTTCCCAGGTTGTAACAGAACAGGGTAACAATGGTTAGTATACTTCTCCTTTTACTCAATCTAACATTTGTACTCTTCTAACCAGTTTTTTAAAAAGCAAAGTTTTGTTAACATAACAATTCTCAAAAGTTCAGGCTTAACAGACATGTGCTCATTTCCTTCCCTCTCTTGAGGGTCCTGAAGGGGGGGGGGGGGGTGTTACCAAATCCCATTTCCCAGCCTATTTTTTGGTCTAAATCCCAGTCCCAGCAGTGAAATTCCCAGTGTGTGGAAAACCTGGGCTCAAGCGCAATATATTTGAATGATTGTCCTAAATGTAGTCTACTCCCTGTACTCTCCCTTCGGTGCCCTATATAGGGGTTGAACCCAGGTGCAGGAAGAGTGAGCCCATAATAACTTACATGCGCATGCTGAGAAATCCGTCATCCCACCCCCCTTCCCCTCTTCCCCAAAAAGGGGGAAAACCAAACTCTATACTACAAATTTTGGAAACGTCCGCACACAGATGATAAATTCAAAAAATTTGTACTTGTGGATTTAGTACATATTCATTTAATTACAGCTTTAGAGGAAGGTTACGACAATTCTTCAAGAGGGAAAAAAATTGAGCTCACGAAGAGAGATGTGTGGGCTACTCTCTGAGAATGGTTGTTGAGCATTTTGTTTTTGGAGAAATTGAACCACTTGTTTAAAAATATTGAAAGGCTATACAGTATATACAAATAAAAACCAAACGTTTTCAACTAAAAAGTTGACTTCATCATCAGGGTTAATGTGTTTGCCACCTAGTTTCGTATTTAAATGTTAAGTCACTCCCATGGGGAACAGATGAATTGGATGAGCTAGCAGCTTTTTGTTTAGCTCTGGCTTTCTTAAAGCCTCCAGGATCTTGCGCTTTCACTAGTTGTGTTGCCCGGTGATTATATTTCATGTGAATGAGTGCCGTGGGAATTCAAGTAGATATCTCGCAGGTTCTGAGACCTTGGTGGTGTCAGGATGTGTATCAATCCGAACGCTGAAATTCCTTTGTGTTTCACCTACATATTTGGCACCACAGTCGCAATTGCCTTCGTAAACCACGTGGGATTTGTGGACATTTTTGTCCTTCAGATTGAAAAGGGACTTAATTTTCCTTGTCAGCCAAATCACTTCAAAGATACAATAAGATACTCGGAACAATTACCGTAATGATTCGATTTAGTGCCCGGGGCGCTTATTTACTTTTGGCACCTCAAGGGAGGGCGCTTATTCGGGACAGGGCGCTTATTAGGGACAGGGCGCTTATTTAATTTTTTGAGAAACAACTAAATGTTCAAAACAAAACTTTAAAAAATATTCAAATAACTAACAGTAACAAGAGCTGTAACATAACAGATTGTTGAAAGTTCAGTTACTTTTAAAAGAAAATTGTTCATTTTAGCAGTAAAAAATATATACATGTACGGTACGGTAAATGTTCACGAGTTTACTTACCGTAATTGACGTCAGTGACTTCAGTAGGGGCAGTTATCCACAATAGGGACGCGTATTATTACAGGGGCGCTTATTAGAATGGGGGCGCTTATTGGAATAGGGGCGCTTATTGACAAAAACACATTCGAAGGGGGGCGCTTTTTCGAGAGGGGGCGCTTATTGGAAGGAGGGCGCTAAATCGAATCTTTACGGTATTGTTCCGAGTAAAAATATTCAGGTTGTTTATAAATGTGGAACTTGCTTTCTCGTTTCTTACACAAAACGGTTAAACCACTTGTGTTATTGCTTCTTTGCAGTTGGACAGTTTCCCCAATTACACGATCTCTTAACCACATACAAGGTACGGTGTACTGTAGATAATTACTTACTGATAATTTTTTTGTTCACTTTTGCCAGATGTCTCTTGTTAATTTCTCTCTAATAGTCCATTTTACAGTTGCCTTCCAAGTAACCTGGCCTTTGAATAGTAGCGAGGCTGGAGGTGACCTTGCATTGATACAAACCTCCCTGCTTTATTATGTAAATGCAAACTAGTTAGCATCAGAACAACATGATTAACACAACAAAAGCAGTGAGGTCTGTATCAAAACAAGGTCACCTCCAGCCTCACTTCCATTCAAAGGCCAGGTCACTGAACAGACAACTGTAAAATGGTCTATTGTCACTTATAGCTCACAAATCCTTCTTTCACATTTTTCAATGTCATTCCCCTAAAGTATTTTTCTTGTTTTATTTCACTCAGTATGCATTTGATCACAACAAAGCTAGGAATGAAGGTGTCATTTTACCAAAACCAGGTGTGGTAACATAGCACGCATGTCATTGTCTAGCATTATAGGCATGCAAAGTGTGCACAAACCTATGTACCGGTATAGTCCTTTTTGCGCACACTGGGGGCCAGTGATGTTAGTCAACAAGTTTTGTATTATCTGCTGGCCTGGCTTATATCCTATTGTCTGTACATGGATCAATTTTCACTTGACTGTTGAAAGTAATTTGTATCCTAACTTTTGTATTACTACACTAAGTGATTGTTTTAAAAATAAAAACTTGCACCACTTTCTTAACCAATCAGAAGTAAACCAAAACCAATTGTAACTTGTTCAAACATGTTTTGCCGCACTTCATGTCGGTTAGATGTATTTGCTTTGAGTTTTGATGGGACTGGATTGTCTGTGTCCTTTGTAATTGGCCAGAGTGATTACTTTGGAATTTTTTTAATGACACTCAATTGAAAACAGCTCCATGACATCACAATTTGATGTCATCGTGAATTAGTTGCATGAATGAGAATTAAGGTGGCAAGCATAATAATTTATTAATAATAATCTTTTTTGCACTTTTTTTTCATCTCAGGGGTTGATCCAGAGTATGACCGAGCGTTGGCAGATATTCAGGCCACGCGCGTCTGGTTTGATCAGTACCTGAAGAAACAGTGTGCTGCGCTAGGATGCAGGGTAAGTATAAATGACAGCTGTTTACAGGAGGGCAGGATTAAAAAGTTGAAATCCACTTGCCCTGTGGACCAGAAAATTTCAGTTTACACTTGCCCTGACTTAAATATTTCTTCTGTCTCTCAGATTTACAAGACTTCTGAGGCCAGCTGAATTTCACTTGCCAACCAGGCCACCAAACTTTTATTTTCACTTGCCCAAGAGCAAGATTTACTTCCCCAGGCCAATCGGTCCTGGATTTTTTCCTGCCCTGGTGTAGTTCCCCCCTGCCCTCTCTCTCTCCAAGCTCAAAACAGTAATTCTCCCTAATTAGTGACTTACATTTTTTAATGACAGTTCTGAGAATTTACAGCATTACCCCCTTGTGGTTGCTCTCATTTCTTTTCATCACCCGTTTGCTTGTCAATCACCTTTGGAAATTCAAGAGAAAGGGATTTTTTATCCAGAAATTTGCAGAAAAACCCCCAACTTATCAAACCCCTGGACTAACCTTAAGTATGCTACAGTCGAACACAATGTTGTGATTGTGTGCTTTCCTTTCAATTTTCACGGAAGCCCTTGGCTCCAAAGTCGATTATGGGAAAATGACAGTGTACTTAACACGTCTATCAGTTGTCATGGCTGTGTACATATTTTAACAATTATTTCTTTGTTTTTGAATTTGTTTTTGTTTTGCTTTAGGTGACATATTGGGGAACAGGTGAGTGTATGCATGAAACTTTAAAGGAAACGAAACAGAAAGGAAACAACATTAACTTTAACCTACTACTTTAGTATGAAATATGAATGTAACATTTATATTGGAGAAATGAGTCGCTTGCTTCTTTTGCTCAAACGAAAAGTAAGAAGCACAAAATTATAATGATAATGATAATGAATTTATATAGCGCATTTTTCATATGTATATGTTCAAATGCGCTTTACACGTACTGTAATTCTACTACACAATTGTAAAGGCCAGACCACAACACCGGGAGCTTCGTGCCCTACTCTTTGCGAATAGTGTGTGGTTTCTTTAACGTCCCCTGTTATAAGACTATAAGACCCTGTTATAAGATACAGGAGACGGGACCTACGGTTTATCGTCCTTTTCCGAGAAGACTAGAATGTCTAACCATTTGCAGATGAAATTACAAAGGCAGCACATTCTCCTCAGTTATTTTAAGACCCTGAGTGTTGGTCCGGTCTGGGGTTTGAACCCACGACCTCCCGCACAGCAGTCCAGCGCTCTACCAACTGAGCTAACCAGGCGGTGGGAAAAATTCCATTATTATAAATTTCAATTCAGTTGGCTATTACGCAGTAGGAAAACGAACATAAATTTAACGAAATATGACAAAAATTATAATCAAATACCGTTTTTCTTTCAGCCAAGAACCGTTACCAACTGGAAGTTCCCGATTCCATCCGCAAGATACCAGATGAGTATACACTGCAGTCACAGAAAAAGGGATTTAAGCGATACTGGACTTCACAGATAGAAGAGAAACTAGCTGAGATTGTAGACGCCGAGGAGAGGAGAGAGGAGGCCTTGAAAGACACTATGAGACATGTGTTTCATAAGTTTGATCAAGAGTGAGTAAACAATGTAGCTCTAGAATTTTTTGTGGCTTCTGGCGTAATGGTTCCTGCAAGTGGTGCAGAAGACCTAAAAGCAAAAACTTGTTAACGATGGTATGCAGAGGCAAAATGTAAGCGGTAGAGAGGGCGGAAAAGAAAAACGTGGGAAAACATGTCACCGGTGGAAAGCGCGGGAAAGAAAGCTGTGAAAAGCGCCGGAAAAACTGTAACTGGTGAAAAACGCGGGAAAATCTGTAACTGGTGAAAACGCGGGAAACATGTGACCGATGAAATGCGCGGGAAAACATGTAACTGGTAGAAATTGTGAAGAAACAATAAGCCGATAAAAAGCACGGGAAACAGGCAACCGGCGCATTGTCGTGCGCTTTTTATATGAGCCTCTGGCCCGAATAGAGAGGGCAACCTCATCCCGCGTCATGATGTTAATTATGCGCGGGAAAGCTAGCGTAAGGCCAATCACGATTAATTATGCTTTTGCCCTTGGTTGGTTGAAAACAAAGTTCGTTTTAATTTATAAGAACGCGTTATCTGGTTTGTTTTTGCGTTTGTAAAAACATTGCTAATATGGCTGTAGATGGCTGTTTTCTAAGAAGTTCTAAACCATGCTAAACTAAACAGCAATTTTTCTTGTTAGGTACAAAACGTGGGACAAAACAGTCCAGTGTCTGGCTGTGTTGGATTCACTGATCAGCCTCGCCTCCTACAGGTGAGAATTTTATTGTGTTTTTTGTTACCTCGGCTTCATAACCTTACATTGCTGCCAAAAAAGATATGAGATCAACGGTGATATTTTTGTTCAGTTCACAGGGTGATGGTCCGATGTGTAGACCTGAAATTGTTCTACCAGATAACACCTCAGCTGGTGATTTTCAGGTACGTTCTTAATAAGGTTCTTAAGTGCTACATTAAAAAATACACAACAAATTCATTGTAAGATTCCAAATTTTAAATTTCACAAGTTTAGCAGATTTGATTTTTTAACCGCGAAAATTGGTAGGAGACCTAAAACTAATGACCCTTTTAAATTAGAAATTGTTATATTAGAGCTCTAAAACTGTGGAAGGCTAAACTTTTCAACTTGTTTCCGCGCATCTTAAAACATCGATATTCATAACCGAAATTAGATTTCTATCCACAAATCTTCCTTACGATGTTTAAAGATAATGTCTTACATGGGTTAAGTAGACTTGCTCCAAGTCGCTCGTTAGATTCGCAGGAGACCGCTGTATACAGAAACGGAGGGCGCGCGCGGGCATGAGAAACAAAATGGGAGCTTTTCCTTACTGTTTGTTTTCCTTCGCGCACGCGTTCACAGAAAGGAATCCCGCGCGATCTCTCGCGCTCGATTTTAAAGGTGATTTTACTTAAGTGGTCTTTCTCGCTTGATTTCAAAGCGATTTTATTTAAGTAACTGTAGATGCAAAGAAAAAACGAGCGACTTGGGGCAAGTCTAGGGTTAAGGTGCCTACCACTAATTTCAGAGCAGTTTAGAGCCAAAACCCACAAAATCGAATTTTGTTGCATGCACTTAGACATGGTAGGATATTTGTATAATATGGTCTTTTTTCCTTCAATCTACAGCCTTTCTTGGAAATCCGAGATGGACGTCACCCATGTATCTCTCGCACTTTTAGCGGCGGTGATTTTATTCCAAATGACACAGTGGTTGGAATACGAGATGTAAGTACAATGTACACTGTAAAGCTTCTGTGTTCAGTGCTAATACTTTGTTTAGTAATACAACATACAGACGACATAATTTTCTTGTTATTAATTAGTGATAACCTTCCGCTCGCCGGTTGGAAGATGTCCAACTGTCTTTGTAAAATCCCCTCCTCCGAATGAATGAATGAATGATATAGGTTCTTATATAGCGCAAAAAAAAAAAAAATTTACAAAGCTCAATCGCTTCACAATTAGAATTATGGGATAAGACCGGACACCAGCATATCAGGCGCCTTTGGCAGCCGTTATCCGTCATGTGTATGATCTCACCCCCGCACCCAACCCAGAGATACATGTGAAAGACCAGACCACAACACCGGGAACTTTTTGCCCTACTCTTTACGATTAGTGTGTGGGTTCTTTAACGTCCCCCTGCTGGTCATAACACTGAAGATGCAGGAGACGGGGCCTACGGTTTATCGTCCTTATCTGAGAAGACTAGAATATCAAACCATTTGCAGAGTGTCATTGCAAAGGCAGCATATTCTTTTCAGTTATTTTAAGACCCTGAGTGTTGGTCCCGGTCTAGGGTTCGAATCTGAGACCTCCTTACTTCACAGGGTTAATCGAGGATTATTTAAAAAAAAAACACTGTTTTCACGCCCAATTACAAACCAAAACAACCGTATTTCTGGCACTGTTGTAATGTCCTTTGGTGTCTTTTTCAGGACAACGACTGCGAGGATACAGCGGCCAACAGTCAAAGTACATGCGTACTAGTAACCGGGCCTAACATGGGTGGCAAGTCAACACTCATGAGACAAGCTGGACTCATTGTTGTTATGGCTCAAATGGTAAATTGAGTTCTTTAATGTTGAAAGTGAAAGATAGAAGGAGCTTTATGCTATGCCGTTTTTGTTAATGTGTCAATTGCTTTCAAATTGAATGAAAATCAAATCAAAATCAAATTTAATTTTATACACGTAACACAAAGGAGTACAAGAGTTCTCGTTAAAACGTACGTGTGACAAAAAGTAAAAGTAATTCATTTAAAAAAGAAAATTATATCTGAAAATCTTAAACACTTAATGAAACCTCGAAATAATGGTTTTCAATGATAGAAAACCCCGATGAAGTAATAA
Source organism: Oculina patagonica (assembly GCF_052425735.1). Taxonomy (NCBI): domain Eukaryota; kingdom Metazoa; phylum Cnidaria; class Anthozoa; order Scleractinia; family Oculinidae; genus Oculina; species Oculina patagonica. Next base: position 30,000,300 of record NC_135766.1, on the reverse strand, counting down.
TAAACCAAAAATAAACAATGATGGTTACATCTGAGGAATATTGAGAAAGTCGACTAACTGCAAAGTAAAAAAAAATTTCAATGTTTTCAAGATGCGTAATCGGCGACGTTGAATCATTAACCCATTGACTCTCGGAGATTTTTGAGAAAAAAGCATATTCTTTGAACATTTTTGACATTTTGGGGTCAGTAATGAGCTAACTAAGCTCCAATCTACTCAAAGCACCACTTACCACAAGAAGGCATGCTTTTCTTTCCAAAGTCATCGGATTTTACGTCATTTTTGTTCGGGCATGCGCCCTACCGCTTTAGGCTTTTCGTTTTTTTTCATTCTCGACCCAGCCCTCTTTCTCTTTTACACGTGACTGACGCAAAAGAGAAGAGCGCTGGGTCGAGAATGTTTTTTTTCCTTGCTTTTTCTTTTTCTTCATCTCTTATCTTTCTGCTGCAGTGCTGGCCTTTCACTGGGCTTGCTTGCAGTTTAGGAATTTCAGAGAAAGTGCCATCCAAACAGGAAATACTCGCCACTGAAGAGCCAAGGGTGGTTGAGGCAAATTCTCCAACGAGTTTTTACTTAAATTTCTAAACTTTTTTGTGGGTATTTCAAGCCCAATTGACCAATCACTCTAATTTGGGCATCATTGGATATACCTTTTCCTCCTGCAGAGATTGAGTATAAGTGATGCATGTTTTGATCAAAGATGATGACATCACAAGTAGAACAAAGAGCAATGTTCGTCGCGGCCGGTTTTGGTCGGTACGAAAGCCAATGGGTTAAATTCATTTTAAATGCCGTAAAATTCCGAATAAGTCCTGGGCTTATTTTTTTTCAGAAGTCGTTTTTGGTGGGCTTTATTTTCGGTGGGAATTTTGCGTTTTAAAAAGAATTTTTTTTGACGCGAGTATTTATTTTAGCTTTTACGCACCCAGCTGAATATTGCCCAGATTTCTTGTTAAAGTAGTTCTGTACATTTCCCAGGGCTGTTATGTTCCTGCTGAGAAATGCCGCCTCACTCCAGTGGATCGTGTCTTTACAAGGCTTGGAGCGCACGACAGAATCCTTTCAGGTAACGAACAACTATAACAGGTAAATCACTAGTCTACTTTGTAGCCGTTACTTGGCTTGTCATGCAACACTTTTCACCACTGAGGGAACGGTGCGTGACGAGCCCAAATAAGTCAAATAAAGGCTGCGAGGGAGTCTGGTAAAACACGAAAACGATGCCAGTGAGAACTAGTTGAACTTCCCTTAAGTGACCACGGGTGGTTTAATTGAAAGGGATGTTACTGCGCGAAAGAAACTCAGAAGTTTCCACGTTGGTCGCTTACGGAAGGTTTACAGTAGAACCCCGGTAACTTGAACTCGGATAACTCGAAAACCCCGCTAACTCGAACTAAATTTCGTTTTCCCTGATCGAAGTTTGGGTCAAATTTACCACGAAAACTCGAATTCCGGTTCTTGCAACTCGCCACGGTTGCCCATTGATTAGTGCAACGAACAGATCACGTATTTGACAGCTATTTTCCACTCTTATCAAAAGAATGTATGATCTTATTCGTAGTTTCTGAGGAGATAAGTTCAATTTGCACTGTACTGTATACTGAAGTGCTGAAAAATTAGTTAACTATCAAATTAAATATTCAATCGACCCTGATAACTCGATACCCCGCTAACTCGAACTGTTTTTCGTTTCCCTTATGAGTTCGAGCCACCGGGGTTCTACTGAAGTTAATATTGGCCAGTGAAAAACTCTCCTTATATATTTTTAATATCTCGATGTTTTTTTTTCTGCTCTTTCGTATTCCAGGTGAGAGTACGTTCTTTGTGGAGCTGAGCGAGACATCAACGATTCTCCGCCATGCTACAAGGCATTCTCTTGTGCTTGTGGATGAACTTGGACGAGGCACCGCCACATACGATGGAACAGCGATTGCCTGTGCAGTGGTTGGCGAACTGTCAAGACAAATAAAATGCAGGACTCTTTTCTCTACCCACTATCATTCACTGGTCGAGGAGTTTTCCGCTGACCCGAATGTTCGACTTGGCCATATGGTGAGTAAAAGCCTGGTTTTTGCCAGCGATGCAAACATAACGACGCAAGCATAAGCACAATTTCAAATATCAAAAATGTTCCTTTTATGGTGCTTGCGTTCGCGTTATGCCATGTGAAAACCAAACACCGCATTAGCACAAGGAAACTTACGAGTTCTGGCCGTGTCTGCCCAATTAAAACACTCGTTCTAGATTTCCCCGGGTCTGAGCATTTATGCTTGTGCTTTTGATGACCACGTTTGTTTTCACTTGGCACAAACTACTTATGTTTGCGCTTGTGCTTGCGTAGCTAGTGAAAAACAGCCTTAACTGTGATAAACCTCAAACATCATCACCCAGAAAAAAGGTTCCCACCTCACCCCCAAAAGCCAATCTTAAACATAGAATGCCCTCATATTAGAAGACAGATAGTATTTCAACAAGATCAGATGAGCTGGTTTGCAGGCCTTTAGACACTATCCGCCCTACCCAACGAGAGTGATACACAGCTTCCTGCAAGGACTATTGGTAGATTTTATTTTCTCGGTCTGTAAGACCCCTCTTTTAGACCTTTTTTTGCATTACATATCGTTACAGCATGCTTATGACCTGGTTTCACGTTTCATATCGTTATATTGAGAGAATTTCATTAATTTCTATTCCGCAATATCCCCTCCAAATTATGAATCGGCGCATAATATTAATTTTTGCCACTAATCATTTTACCTGATTTTATATATATTTTTTTTCTGTAGGCGTGCATGGTTGAAAATGAAGTTGACACAGATCCCAGTAAAGAGACCATAACATTCCTTTATAAATTCGTCAAGGGCGCCTGTCCCAAGAGCTATGGTTTTAACGCCGCTAGGCTTGCCGGGATACCTGATGAGGTAAGTTTGAGGGAGCACCTCATACATTTCTACATTACCCAAGAGCCCACTGGACTGCAGAACAGTCCCGATCGAAAGAAATTTTGAACGAGCTTTGATTTCTCATTGGCCGTTTTCACATCAGAAGTCGGACAAATCGTCTAGACGGACAAGTCGTCTGACGAATTGTTCGTCTAGTGTGAATTTAAGACGGCGTTTAGACGACTTGTCCGTCTACACGACCAAGTCGTCTACGAAGAATCGTCGTTTTAGACGGCCAAATCGACGGACAAAGTCAAACGACTTGTACGTCCAAAATCGTGTCCGTCCCGTTTTCACACTAAGACGACTTGTCTGTCTCAGACGATTTATCCGTCAAGACGGATTTGTCCGACTTTAGTGTGAAAACGGCCATTGTGCGTGTTCGCAAGGCTCGCGCGATCGATATCTTGAGCGAGAAATAAACATAAAAGTCTGTTTTACGGATAACAAGCCCATTGTCAATTACAATGAACCTGCCTTAAGCAGACACTCTTGCAAAAAGGAAAGTGTCCACTTGGTTTGAAAATGTAGTGTTTCTATCTGGTGTCGCAACGGTTTTAAACATTCTTAAAAGGACATTGTCACGAGCTTCACTTCAAAAATTAAGAGTTTAAAGACGTATAGAAATCTACGAATAGTGGTCTCGTACTGTTCAAAGTTACTATGCCAGTGTACTGAAGCTATAAACAAGTGATATTTATGTGATGCCATCAGGAAGTTTTGATCTCAACTTGAAAAAGTCAGGCTGATTTTTTCAAGTTCTGCCCTTGCGGCGTGGAATCGAAAACAGCTAAAAACCTTACAAAGGCTTCCATTTTCCTTTAACACAATTTGCTTTATATCTTCACCTTGATGTTCTGGATGCATTTCGTGTACGAGCAAGAGAACTTTGCCAATTTTAGCACTTTTTACTGAAGAGCAGAAAAATCTCCGTGACAATGTCCCTTTAAAAAAAGCGGAAGTCAGCACAAAGTCAGATAAATTGTCTCTCCTTAACACCATTTAACAGTTTTACACCTGGCCAAGTTATATTTATTTACCCTTGGCTTCTTTACAGGTCATTTCTGTAGCTGTGAGCAAAGCCAGGCAATTTGAAGAGAGTATCGATCGTGTTAAACTTTTCAGGTAAATGGACATTTGTTGTGTGACTATCGCCAATTTAGTGTTTGCTTTTAAAATATAAACTTGGATTCTGCTTCTGGTCAAGTCTCAAAAGCGTGCAAACTCGCTCGAGTACCTCCTCTCCTTCCATGACCCCTTACAAGACAACTGTTCAGCCTATCAAGGCCCGCACTTTCTAACCCGTGGTAACCCCTAGTGATATTTAGTTATCTTAAAGAGGCTATGTCACGCAATTTTAGGCAATTTCGGCACTCCGGTCATAGAATTAACTGACATATCACAATAACGGCTTAAAACTGTACAAGAACTCAAACAAAGCACAGAAAGACCAAAAAGCGGCATGGAAAGGCAAAATTCGAGAAGATTAAAACGGATTGCGTTTGGGTAAACTTGACCCCCCTTTTTTCAAGTTTATCTCAATTTGTACGAGTGTCATTTAGAATGCTCAAAAATCATCCTTGTTTGTTATGTGGCCGTGATTTTGCCAATAAAACACTTTTTCTCTGCCAATTTGAAGTTTAGAGCTCTTTATTAACAAAAATAAATATATATACCTAAAATACCGAGACCTAGCCCCTTTAAAGTTTAGCGTTTGCTTAATTTTCAACTTCTCTCTAACAATGGTTACAAAGTTACAATTCTAGAGGCAACTGCTTTCATCTAATAAACCTAACTTTAATTTATTTTTTGAATTTAAATTTTAGGTCATTCCTGTGTAATTCCAATTACAAGACTCAAGATGTGTTGCAGCTGCAACAACGAGTTAAATGTCATTAAACAGAATAAGAAAGAACATTTGCTAATTTTATAATGATGTTTATGCCGATTAGAGAAAATGTGATTATAATAGTTTAATAAGTGTTCCTGTTTTGCTCTTTCTGGAGCAAGTTAATAAAATAATTCACCAACCTTTGTAGCGTGCTTCCTGTATTTTTTTTTTTTTTTTTTACATCGTTTTTTTTTACTTGTTTTCTTCCGCTTGTAATGGCGTTTTTAAAGGGACTGTGTCACGGATTTTAGCCAAATTTATGCATTCTCTATTTTCCAATTGCCCATAATGCACTTTGTTTGCCCCCCCCCCCCCCCCCCACCCAATTTGGCATAAACTATTGTTTTGGAAATATGCAGTCCTCCCAATAGAATTTGAAACAATAGCTTATGCAAAATTTGGGGGGCAAACAAAGTGCATTATGGGCAATTGGAAAATAGAGAATAGGAAATGACCATCAAATTCGGTGAAATATAAAAATAACCTTTTAAAGCAGGGAAGGAACATTTCAATAACACAACAAATACAAAACAAGGTATGGATGGCCAAAAGTGACGAAGATTAAAACCGATTGCGATATGGGTTTTTGAAATGTTGTTGGGCTGAAAAGACTTCAAAGTCTTATTTGCTTGTAACTTTAAATTATAATGCCCGGGAGACAAATTTGGTTGCAATGAGGCTATAGTTTTGTCATTTAGATCCAGAGGAGTAATTTCTTTTCAAAAAGTAAGTTTCATAGCGAGTTTTTGGCAAAACTAAATAAAATAAACTTCACTGAGTCGTGGCACAGTCACTTTAATTACATTTTCTCCAAATCTCAACAGTAATTTACTCGCAGAGATAATTCACCTCCTAGCTCAACGAAAACTCGTCGATCCTTAACAACAGCCTTGTAGTTAAGAATAAAACTGGAAAGAGCCGTTGTTTTCCTTACATTACAGTTCTGGCCCTGAACCCGGGGGGGGGGGGGAGAACTCCCTATAATGGCCTATACGGGGAGGCTCCGCCCGAAAGGGGTACCTTTTTCAGGCTTCAGGTATATAAAAGGGTATGGATTTCACGAGTTTTAAGTATATGAAAGGGTATGGAAATCTGTCATTTGGCTATTTAAAAGGGCCTTTAGTTAAAATATTTCGAACAGACGCAATTTATGGCTGTATTATTTTAATTTATTAAGCGCTACATAAAAATGACAAGAAAACGTCCTATTTTAAGTCCATGCCATGTCTCTCAGGTATATCAGAGGGGTACCTTTTTTCAGTTAAAGGTATACGAAAGGGGTACAATTCCTGTCAAAAATGGTATATAAAAGGGTAAGGGGTTAGAACTTGGGGCGGAGCCTCCCCGTATAAAACTTTTTTGAGTACCCCCCCCCCCCCGGGCCCTGAAGAAGACTTCCTCTGCTAGTTGAAATATTGGGCGGGGGGCGTTCTCTTGCATTGAAAAATAGAGGGGCTGTAGACAGACTTTATATGCGAGATTAAAAAAATGGAAACGACTTCATAAGAGCAACTTTATTATTTATACAAATGTGAAATATTAATGATTATAGTCCGGCGGCTTAGCTCCTGAATTGTGCGATTTTTGATACAAGCACCAAACTTTACAGGATTACAAGCATTCGCATACTTATCAATTCTTGATATAGTGCCAACGCCAATTTCCCATTTTCAGCTAGTAAACAGCAATGAAATTTTCAGCCGAGAGGCCCCTCCCCCACGAAGTACTTCTTCTGTACTTTTATAAACATTTTATTGTAGATTTTTATTCAAAAATACAGATATGAATGCTTTAAATTGGGCTTACAATTGTTAATTTTTACCATCTGTTTTATACCAATAATTTAGTTGGAAATTATTGCATGGGAAAAGATTTTTCGTTCCCCGCCCTCTGCTCCCTTGCGTCTTTCGTTTTGCGCTAGCGTCCAGGTCTCTCGCGATCGGTTAACCGTTCGCTAACAGAAGAAAAATAGGATAATATAGGGCTGTGAACAGTCTAAATTACAGCATTTCATTCTATATTTTGTACGTGCGACTTGGTATCACTACCTGACATAATAGTATTTGTCTATAAACCAGCTGCTCCTGCTAGTGTCAATTTGAGAACGATCCTAGAAAGAGTCCAGAGGCGCGCCACTCGCTGGATACTAAGAACTAGAATCGGCGAGATGTCCTACAAACAACGACTGCTGACTCTTCGCTTGCTACCACTAACATATGACAGGAAACTGAGAGATCTTTTATTTCTCTATAACTGTATTTCTGGATACACTGACCTAAATATTGATCGATATGTTACTTTCGTCACGCATGGCCGGTCCCGCTCTTAGAACCCCACCCTCGTACTTAAACCTGCTTACTGTAAAACCGCAACTTTTCAAGCTTCTTTTTTCAATAGAATTGTAAAACCTTGGAACACTATCTGTAATCTCGCCCCTCACGACAAATTTTCTAGCCTAAGTTTATTCAAATATTTTCTGCGCACCACTTATTTTACCTTAATGGACACTACCTATGATATTGACATGCCCTGCACCTGGTTCCTCTCCCGTAACTGCCCTTGCCACCGCTCTTAATTTTTGTGCCTAATATTATCTGCAACTTGTTTTCTAACTTTAGCTATAAGTAATCAATTAGATTTTTAACCATAATTTTTAATTATAAGTAATAATTAGATTAATTGTATATTTTTTAAAAAACTTAAGATTTTTATCACCATTCTTACTAGTTTTTAGGGTTGCGCCTCGC
>NC_135766.1:29685220-29987720 GCF_052425735.1 Oculina patagonica | reverse complement strand
CGGGATTGCGGTTTCAGCGTAAATTTTTCATGATTTTCAAATGTTTAAAGGCGGCATGCGATAACCCGTTAATACGTTAATAATTTATTTCAAAACGCAAACATTCTAATTATATCTTTGAACGTCTAGTTTGATCGAAAAAAAAAAATTGAAAACCTTAGCCACGAAAACCGAAACGGCAAATTATCCAGGGGAGGCAATTAGTCGAAATGAGTAGAGTCGACAGCATGCACGAGCGAGAGTTTTCCACACAAAAAAACACTCGCAAATTTCAATTCTGTTTGCTGCGTGTTTTCCCTATCTTCACCTTTCTGCATAGCTTTTGCTCATTTTCTGTCAGATTTGTTAAAAAGTTCAAGACAACCTTTTACATCATTTTTTGTACAAAGAAATATATGCCGGATAAATGAAATAGAAAAAAACAAATATAGGAAAACCCACTGTGTGTTAAAACCAACAAAGTTTAGCGATTCAATGGTTTACTTTACCAAAGCGTGACGTTTGCAACAGTTTTACCGAATACTTTATCGACGAGAATTACTAAAATTTAACATTCAATACTGGGTTTAAAGTACAATTTATACCAAAAATGTTTTCGCTGCTTTGATTTTCCGCGGCAAAAGGATAACCGTTAGATACAAACCTAAAATATTTTAAAAGCAACTGTTACTTCCCCCGCAAGTGTTCCAGACAACGGCCGGTGGTTTAAAGAATTTTCTTTTAACACATGTATTTTATTTATTAAAGTTTACCTTTGTAGAGAAACATTGCTTTAACACGCTAACAGTGTGAAAACATAGCTTGAATAATTCGCTCGTGAAATGCGGGTTATTTTTTCAACTGTCACGGCGAAAAAATTCCGGATTTTCTAGGATTTCAACTCGGAATATTGAGTTGGCAAATTTAAGCATAATTTTTCTATTCAATTATAGCATTTCTACTGAGGTGAATTATTTAACCATAAGGAAATGGCTTTAGCAAAAATGTATATCGTTAAAGTTCGTATTCTCTGAATTGTTGTAAAACAAGAAAGGAAAATTATTAAATTCGATTCAACAGAACGCTTGATAAATCAAAGTTGCATTTTTACCGAGAAAGAAAAAACTAAACTTACCTTATGAGCTGACAGTAACAATTATATCGTTAAACTTGACGTAAAAAGACAGATTAAATGCAGAATTCGCTTGCCACAAGTCGCGAAAAATTATACCAACGCCACAAAATCAGTAAATAAAACAGGAATGGTTAACCGAAAAAAATAAATTGACTATAAAAACGCGAAATGTGAGGCGTGCGGTCTGAAATGTTAGCGAGACGTGACGATTTGACATTCACTGGAAAATGATCGACTGACAATAAGGGAAAAGGAACACATTTTATGTAAACTAGCAACGCAGTCCTATTAAAGCTATATTTGCAACACACGCAATGTAAACAATGTTTTAACGGCTTTAAATTGAAAACTTCCTTCCCATCAATCCATCAAATCCGGTAATTAGTAAAGCAAGTTTAGCCTGACAAGGTTAAGGGCAAGATTTAAATTTTTATCTTTTCCTCAAATTAATCAAAACACTCAACTTATTTCCATTTCCTACGAAATTCTAAATTAGCATCAAGAGGCACGTTGCTCTCTCATAGCTAATTTAAAATTATGTCACGTTCGCTTCAATTTTGAGAAAATACCACATGCAGTTACTTGTAAACATTTTTTTGTTAATACTGATAACAGATAAATCAAAATTTTTCCATTAGCTTATAGATGCAAGAAAACATATGTTCTTTTGTTACAAGTATATTGGCAGGCGTCAAAATCTTTCCATTTTTTCCTTCATTAAAAAAACATTTTCAGATGGGAAATTGACATAAATCTCTCCTTGGAGATTCAACAAATCATCTCTTGCAAATTCACGAAAACTTATGCATGTTAAATTAAATTCACGGAAACATCCAGTTGTACAAAACGCTCTCGTTGTTTGGAATTAACGGAAACGAAAATCCATAAATTAAATTACCGACAATTAAAAAAAAAACCTTCAGGGTTTTTGCACAAAATTGGCCGAGCCCGCAAATGTTACTTTTTTCGGTCAGTGAACTGCTAAGTGCCGTTGCTAAGTAAAATACTAACGTCACGCAAACGTAACAGCTCTCGGTGAGTTCTCGTGTTGAATTTGATTGGTCGATTCCAGTCGGGAACTTTTCGGGTGATTTACGAATGTTGTAACCGAATGATTCAGAGAACTCGGAAGAAAAGAGAAACTTTATATAGAAAACAACTTTTCTACAGTATAATAGATAAAATATTAATGTAAGTTTGCTATGCTTAGTTTTATTCGTGAAACACACGCCACAGCATTTATCGCTCTCAGAGGCACCCAGAAATGCGAACGTCTACATGTATTATGTTGCGACATTTGTACTCTCTCTCTCTTGTTATGATACGGCACGATCCTGAAACAAACTGGGAAAACGTATCTGTTATACCCCCCTCTCCCCCGGGGGCTGCTTCTTGTAGTGGACAATACGGAGAGGCTCCGCCCGAAAGAGGCACCTTTTTCAGGCTGTAGGCATTAAAAAGGGTAGTAACTTCACGAAGAGGTACCGTAAAATTCCGGTAATAAGCCCTCCCCCCCCCCCCCAAAAAAACCCCCCCCCCCCCGAAATTTTTTTTTTTTAAATTTTCACCCCCTTTTTTTTTTTTTTTCTTATATTACCCCCCCCCCACCCCCCCTACCCCCCAAACCAAAAACCAGGAAAAAAAAAAAAAAAAAAAAGAAAAAAAAAATAAAAAAAAAGCCCCCCAAGGGAAAAATTAAAAAAAATTAAAGGGGTAAAAAAATGGGGTAAATAAAAGGGGTACCATTTTCTGTCAGAGGTATACAAAAATGTTGCCTTTTCCCAAAAATGGTGAATGAAAAAGTAAGGGTTTGGAGCGGAGCCACCGAATATAAAAATGTGAGTACCCTTTAAAAAAAATGAAATACATGTACTAGGGAGTTCACCATAAATGGTTTTTAACAAATAGAGGATCCAATCGATTTTTTTTTTTAATTTTGAAACTAAAGATTCGCCACGACAATAGCTTGGATGACCTGTTTTTCTATTGTATGTAAGAACATGGCATTTATCTAAACAGCATAAAAAAGAATTCGCCGAAGCAAACGATTTTGGGGACGCATGTTCCTTTCTTTCAAACCAGAAACCTGTTCAAACGCTACACGTTATTTTTGCAGCGCGCGCTAACGTGGTGCCTTTGTAAATCGCGTGTAACAGCTTCGATTATTCAACTGATGAAGGCTAAACAATAGCCGAAACGTTTTGAAAAATAACATCAAAAAACTGTCAGCAGCAAACCACTAACAAACTATGTCATCCCCTGACTACAATTACACTATTTTTAAAAGCATGTTGTGGTTTAATATCTAAATGAGTAAAAGCTGGCTTACCTGTCATGTACCAGAGCCATTCACTTTGCTGTCTTTCGTAAATTTGAGGATAGAGAGTCTCTCTCTTCCAGCCTTTCTTGCCATCAAAACTTCACCGCTCATTCCATACGACTTAAACAGACTGATAATCTCATCTAAAGAAATACAGTATACAAACATGATAATAAACAACCGTCAGATGTAAAGCTGTGCTCTCAGGATAATTGCAGGGTGCCCAAAGGCTTGTATGTAAGAAATCTTGCGTGCCCAGCTCTTAACAGCTTTTATAATAGCAAAGTTATCTAAGACGTCGCCCACAGCCAAAAGTAAGTTGCCTCTGGCAAATTACTTTGGTAGATGGGGTACTCTCTATAGTATTGACAGGGATTAAGTCTGTCCAAGCTCAAGTGGCCCATAGAGCCGGAGCTTATCCCGGTAACTTCCATAGCATTAAGCAACTATGAGTATTGCTACTCCCCCCTGGATGGGATGCTAGTCCATCGCAGGGTTACCCCCCGATGCACGTAAATTCGCCGTTACACATTCATACACCTGTGTGAGAGAGGCACTGTGAGAATAAAGTGTCTTGCCCAAGAACACAATGCAGCACCCTGGCCAGGCCTTGAACCCGGGCCGTTTGACTCGGAGTGGAGCGCGCTAACCTTTAGGCAAAGAGGGGGGGGGGGGGGAAAAAAAAAAAAAAAAAAAAAAAAAAAAAAAAAAAAAGGAGGAAAGGGGAAAAAAAAGAGAAAAAAAAAAAAAAAAAAAAAAAAAAAAAAAAAAAAAAAAAAAAAAAAAAAAAAAAAAAGAAAAAAAAAAAAAAAAAAAAAAAAAAAAAAAAAAAGAAAAAAAAAAAAAAAAAAAAAAAAAAAAAAAAAAAAAAAAAAAAAAAACGGGGGATGAAAAAAAGGGAAAAAAAAGAAAAAGAAAAGTGTAAAACAATTTTGACCAAACAGCTCGCGAGTTTGCCATGTTCTAATGGCCAATGAGCTAAGTTTATTAATATTAAGTCGAAACATGATGAAACTTCCTGGGTAAACTTCAGAAACCTTTGGAAAATGTTGGGAATTGAAAAGTTCAAAAACGGCAGAAAATGGTCCAAAATCTTTGGAAAATCGTCAAAAACATTGTAATTAGTAGGTAATTAGTAGGTAGGGATATCACATTTATCTTCTCGTGTTCAAAACCAATATCTCACTCATTTGCTATGCTTCCTCGTGAGCTATCGTTTTGAACACTCGAAGATAAATTTCATATCTCCGTGCAACCATGTATTATCCTTTATCTATAGCTAAACATTTCTTTTAGTTAGGCTCACATAAACATTGAGGCAGAGATTGCACAATACAGACTGGAAACCATCTTGTTTAAAGTGCTACTATGATCAAATTTTCCATTTCCATTTTTTTACATTTTTCGTGTACAATAATACTTTCTTACTCACCTTGCCAATTTTCAATCCATTACAAACATCAGAAGTCGTTTTGTTTTAACATTTATTTCCGATATTTTACGGCTGCCATTAAACAACCTTGTTCCAAGGCTTGGTTGGGAATAGGGAGAAAATGACGTCAAAGGCAAAAATACCTCACGGGTTGAAATTATAATAACAATATGTATTGAAAATCACGCGAAAAGCAACAAAAACTTTGGGCTTGTTTTTTGTGCAATTTTCTATGCTGATTGTTATTCTAATTTCAACCCGTGAGGTATTTTGGAGCCTTTGACGTCATTTTCTCCCTATTCGCAACCAAGCCTTGGAACAAGGTTGATTAATGGTGGCCGTAAGTTCTCTGTAATAAATGTTATAATACTGATGATGTTCGAAATGGATTGAAATTTGGCAAGGTGAGTAAGAAAGTCTAATATTATTGTTCACGACAATGTAAAAAAATGAAAATCAAAAGTTTGATCATAGTAGCACTTGAAGTTATACCTGGCTTGTTTTCAGCTACAGTCACAAGGTAAAAACATCCTGAGCTGGAAAGAAGTCCAGAAACAAGAGGAAACAGACGATCCATCACCTGCATGTTAGACAAAAATAGTATTATGGCTTTGTAATGAAGTTCCCAAACAGCCAAACCCTGGGGTGTACTCAAAGAAGTTTTGTATGGGGAGGCTGTGCCCCGAGCTCTTACCCCTTACCCTTTTATATACCATTTTCCCAGAAATTGTACCCCTTTGGTATACCTTTTCATGAAAAAAGGTACCCCTTTTATATACCTGAAAGTCATGGTTTCGACTTAAAACATAACGTTTTCTTGTCATTTTCGAGTAGCGCTTCATAAATTTAAATAATACAGCCATGAATATTTGCATCTGTTTGAAATATTTTAATTAAAGGCCCTTTCAAAAACCTAATTGACAGATTTCCATACCCTTTAGTACACCTAAACTTGTGAAATCCCTACCCTTTTATATACCTGAAGCCTGAAAAAGGTACCCCTTTCGGGCGGAGCCTCCCCGTGTAGGCCATTAAATAGGGAGTACCCCCCCCCCCCCCACGGGGCGGCCAAAGATCCCTGGGTAATAAAAATGAAATATCTCCTTGAAATATATAAAAAAAAACCTCTATGACATAGGTCATAGAATTTACCAAACGATCAACATTGGGAAATTTTCTTGAGGGTTAAAGCAATTCTCCTAACTAGTGCTGGAAGAAAATATGCATGGAGAACTTTAAGGAGAATTTTAATGTTGACTATAGGTTTAAAGGGTTATTAAAGCAAAGCAACTGTCTCTTAGACAAGCAAGACACATTGAGTAAAGGTACATGTATATTGCAGTTTTCAGTGAAATGCAAACTCTGAAATTCAATCCTCAATCAATGGTTCACGCTTTTTGCTGCCGTCAATCATCTAAGCGGACCTCTCAGGAAACAGAGCTCTTTTTAACTGGGTCAAAAGGTCACGTCTTTCAGTTGTGATTGGTGGATTTGATCCATTTTGTTCATTTCTGTTTTTCATGGTTCGTTGGTTGTCACCATTATTATGATTGACGGCAGCAAAAAACGCAATCGTAAGTCGCATTTTGAATATCAGAGTTCGCATTTTCACTGAAAACCGCAATAAATCTTTTTATTCTGCAGCAACTACAGTTTGTGATATCTTGTGAGAAAAAAAATTGTATGGTGGCCACAATAAAAAAAAGTAAGAAATCTTAAAGGCTTTAGAAACAACACAAGAAACAAATTAATCTTCACCTCTCTGCCTTGTTTTCCTCCGGCCCAAGATGCCTCAATGTTATGACTACTGACCTAACAAATCAGAAGATATTGACACAATGTAAATTTAATAAACAGCATGCCATTTATGTTTCCCGAGGGTTCCTATTAAATAATTTTTTTTTTTTCCAAAAAAAAAAAAAAAAAAAAAAAAACATTAACTTTCCTACCTACAGGGTGGGCGCTTATTCGAGGTTGGGCGCTTAATCAAATAAATACGGTAACTTGTAAATATAATTATAATTATTTCAAATATAATTTGTCTCCTTCTTTTACGTTAATTTTTGTATTAGTCCTCCTAACTTCCTAGGAGTATTTTGCTTTGTGTTCTTTGCAGAAGTCCAGATTGCTTGTTGCACTAAATAGTGACCTAAAATTGATCTCTTTTCACATCACATCTAGTCCTGTTGCTAGTTACCAGTCTTACTTGGTGGTCAAGGGCAACAGATTCCGCTGACCACCTCGTGTTTTGAGGCGATAGACTGACGTCATTGCCAAGAAATTACCTAAGAAGTGAATATTGGGAAAAGACATTTTTCTTACCTCATCAGACTCTGTGACAACATAAGGTGGGTTAAATATCAAAACATCAACTTTTCCAAGAATACATGGAACAAGGCATTTGACCTGCAGGGTAAATTAGTGCATTACTTTTATATTCAACATTATTTCAGTTAATGATTTCACCTCTGAAAAATGAGACCCTCTTTGGGTATTTTCAAAGAATCACAAATGATTGCATGTACAACAGAAAAAACAAAGATGTCAAGGTCGAAGGGAAGATATAAAACTTTCTGTGATCAGATAGTATATTGAGATATAAATTGCATGCAAGTAAAGTGAACTTAAAAAATAAGGGGAAATAAATGTTTTAAATACATCAAACAGTAAACCTTCATAAACAGAATGGTGTCAGCACCAAATCCCAACAATAATTTGTTTAATTTTTCTTAAACTGTCACTTATGCTTTTTTAATATTTATTTGGCTGTGAATTATGCTGACTTTATAAGCTGTGATGCTGTGAGTTTAACAAAATGAATTTTAATCTGCTGAAAAAAAAAATATATATAGTATGAAAACAAAGTCTGCAGGTACCCATAGAGAGGCTCATACTGTATTAAATACAATGTAGCAAACTTCAAGACATACATGTAGTTACGATTATATACCTTGAGGAACTGACAAACTACATTACATTGTACAACTACATTCTTTGCGATATCTTGGACCAAAATTGTGGGAAAATTATCCCCAGACATAAGATCAGCTGAAACTTTAAATATCTTTAGGAAACAGATACGCAAAATACGATATTAGTCTGCTCATAGATAATGGCTGCAAGGGCTGTTCCCTCTGCTGGACCTCATAATTATTTTATACAGTTTTAAGTATTTTTAATTCTCTTTTTACATATTATTTTTTTATATCTGCTCATCATAATTATCTTTATATAGCTTTAAGTATTTAAAATTCTCTTTATAAATAATTTTTAATATCTGATTATCATAAATATTTTATATAGCTCTAAGTATTTTTAAATTCCTTTTTACATATTTTTTTAATACCTATTAATTGTGTCCCCAAATTAGTATGGGATTTTTCCAGGCTATGTGGCCTTGACACATTAATAAAGTTTATCTATCTCTTATCTATCTATCTATCTATCTATCTGATGAACTAAAGCATGTATACACCGAATGCAAATATGGCAGACCGCTTGGTCAGTGCTTGGAATAACCTGCATGAAAGCGATAGGTCACCGGACCTTATTTATTTACGAGAAAACAATGATTTTTCTCTCTTATTCATGAGCGCAGTAAGGATGCGCAATGCAATACTAGGGAATTATCAATTACCTTAATGTAACTTACCAGGTCTGTTACAATGCAACACACATTGACTCCATTTTGTTTTGCTGTTTGTGATGTGCACTGTGTAGCAATAGGGTTTATATCAGTGGCTCTAACAGATTAAAGATTAGTAAAAAATTAACATTTGTTGCACCTTTAAAAAAACTCTTGAGCTGAGTAAAAAAAGTATTACACTAACTGTAATCGTGACATAAAGAGCCAATATTAAATCGTACTTATTCAATAACTATATTTTTAAAATGCTGCATGCATCTTCTAAATGCATTCTTCCCTTGAACAGCATAATTTATTACCAGGTTGGGTAATTAAATGTATCTTGTATCAATGCAGGATCTTTGTTTTTTCTTATGACAATTTCGCAAAGAATGCAATTCATTCTCGTCCCCATAGCCCTTTTGTTTCTCTTAGCTGGATTGGCATGAGAAAACAGAGGTCTCTGGAGAGAATTTTTTATTGACTGTTTGAAACAAAGAATTCCTAAACGAAAGTCGAAAACGTAACAACTCTCTCATATATTCTTTTGAAACTTCATGACTGCATACATGAAGACCAGAAGTCCTAGAATCTAGGACTGGAAATTCTGTGTCCCCAGAGCCCTTCGTTTCCTCGTGCCAAGGCTCAGCTGGTTAAGAGAAGCGAAAGGGCTCTGGGGACGAGAATGCCACTGCAATGGGTGGTCGGAACCTGTCAATTTCAATTGTTGTTGTCAATTATAAGTTTATTGATTGACTTTGCCTGGCTTTTTTGGAGCACAAAATATCTTAATTAACCCCCCCCCCCCCCCCCCCACACCCACTTTAAAAATGAACCCCTTTGGATCTGCCATTAACATTTTGTAAGGGCTGTACACTTTCCTGTTTAAGGGTGGATTTCACTGGGTTTTACTAAAAGCAGGCCCGCGGCCCGGCGGCCCACGGCCCACGGCCCGCGGCCCACCTATAAACTAAAATCAAAGAAAATCCAAAGACGAATCTTCAGGAGTCTTCTTCATCGAAAATCGAACGTGAACTCACTTAAAATTGAAAAGGAAAATACTTCAGTCTTACCCACAATTTCCGCTTTTTAATATAATGAACACCAACTTTAACATATGGCTGGTCTTTTTCTGGTATTTGTTGACAGATATTTCTTCATTAATCACGGCTTTTACCATGGATTTTTGTGTTACAATACAAGAACGTGCGTTTGCAGAACGTTCGTAGCTTAGTAGCCAGGCAGTCGATCGGACGTCAATATGAGACTGGGGCGAGAACGAACAAGCAAAACAAGATGGAGGCGTTCGGGTTTCGTTGCTATCGATAAAAAAAGATTGGGGAGCCATCCGTTGGAGATAAACTTGTTGCATCAAGAGTTTCATAATCAGTTTGGCGAATTTTTCATCAAAGTGCAAAACGGGGAAGAAACATCCAGCCTCCACCACGCGAATACTTGTGGTATTCTCCCTCTCGTGTTGAATATGGGCCATTGTCGGCACTTCAAACAGCTTTTAGCAGTATTTGAGGGGTCTATGTACAAAAATAGGTGGGCCGCGGGCCGAGAAGTGGGCCGCGGGCCGCCGGGCCGCGGGCCGTGAAGTGGACCGCGGGCCGTGGGCCGCCGGGCCGCGGGCCTGCTTTTAGTAAAACCCGATTTCACTTACAGGTGTATGTCCAGGATTGAACCCAAGTATTGTTTAATGAGTAATTCATGTTTGACTGTGTTATTTAGCATTTCCATATTACTTCATATTTGACAGATTGTGGTGTGTTTTCATTTGGTGAATTTTTATTAATGAGGACACTTTGTGATGCCTGTCATGAGGAACGTGCATCTCATTAGCGTTCAATCCTGGACATATCTGGTGGATTTAAGGTCGCGGGGGACACCAACAGCATGAATAAATTCATGAAGCGAAATTTTGCTTGACCTGCATCATTAAAAACGCTTTTTTCTCGACTGTTATGGGTGCGAATAGGTTAAAATTTTACAGAGACATACAGTACTGATAGAAGATTATAAATGTGATCTTTTAGTTGGTAGATTGCACTTAACGGTGATGTAACAGCCTTGTTAGTTCCAAATTGGGAAGAATTTGATTTTGGGGCTGAGTTTGCGGAATGAGTAGGAGACAGCACATTGTGATCTTGTCAAAAACTAATCAGTCAATACCTCTAGGGTGTCATAACAGAAGCGGATTTTTTAAAGTTTGCCAGCAAGTTATGGTGGTTTAAATGTGCAAATTTGAATATAATGCCTTTTCTCTCTTTTGAAAAGCGCTTTTTTAGAATTCCGCTTTTGTTATGACACACTACAGTATGCCTAGTTTACCTCTCTGCAGTGGCAGCTCATGATGCTCATTCGAGCTGTATTCTCAGCCCCAAAATTGTCGGAAAAGTCCAAACTTTGAGATTTCCGAAGGTGTCCCGATCAAAACACGGTTTCCAAATGGTAATTATGGTAATTATATTCCACGCTTTAATTGTGAGAACAATGCGTTTTTTAACAAAAAAGGAATGATTGTTTATCAGTGATTAGTAAATTCTCAGCTCCGACTATCGCATTTCTAGCTCTCTGATTGACTCAAAAACTCCGACTATGAGCCATTAGTCGGAGGTGTACCTAATATGGAAAATAGTGCGCGTGTGACCGGAAGTTATATGCTCTTCTGACCACTTTGTAAAATTACTGAAATAAAAATCGGCGGCAAAAAACCGGTTTGAGAATTTACTAAAACAATTCACCCATTCGCCCTTGTTGGATATCAAGTGATAATAACCAACTCGCGCTACGCGCTCGTAGGTTATTTATCACTTCATATCCAATGCGGTCTCATGGAATAATTGTTAAATATTACTGAGTATGATAACTCTGAGTTACACGAATATTAGGCCATAGACTTCCTTCAATCTAACAAATAAAGTTATATTAAGCGTTGTTGTTGTAAACTAGGTAAAATCTCTTAATAGTTCAAGCATTTTTATGTTTTAGAAATCAAATAAAAATGTTTTTTTTTTCAGACCCCTAATTTACTTTTGAGTAAACATTTTGTTTACAAACAATTTCACACGCGAACACATCAAATCACGCCCGCGCTCATATCTTTATGTAAATACTCGCTCGTTAAGTTGTCGATGACAGTCGTTGCACTTCGTGCATACGCTTTAAATAAATACATAATGATAAGCCAAAGGTGTCCCCCGCGACCTTAAAGACAAGAAAAAAAATAACCAATATTAATAAAGTCTAAAAAGGGCAACTTGACATAAGCTTACATGTAGTGTGCACATGGTCCCAGAATTGATGCCAAAAATGTAATAAGAGCTCCTGATCCACTGCCTATCTCCACGCACAGAAGTGGCCTGTGTACAAAATGAGGTATATTAACCTTATTAAACTAAGGTTCACAGTTTTAAGTGCCAATGTAGTTGTGTGTCATTCAATTCCAAAACCAAGACCCAAGACCTCGAGCTATACCTTCTATCTTTCAGAAACTCTGCATCCTTCTCTAAGGCATCCATCATAAGAAATGTATCCTCGGCGGGCTCATAAACATTTTGGTAATCTGTTTGACTCAGATGAGAAAACGAAGGAGTTGGAAACGACATTGCAAAGGTTCGAAAGAATCTTTCGCGCTATTAAAGCTCAATCTCGTTGGCCATGTTGTCCGTGAGGTTGGCAAGGAACTTGGAACTAGTGCTTAGTCTTCCTCAACCGTTTCCACAGGGTCACGAAGGTCAGGATGATCGGACCCCACTTATTACCTTATTATAGGAAATTAACGCTTCATGAAATTAACGCGAATTTCAAAAATTCGCGTTAATTTAAGTCGCGTTAATTTTTGTTAACGTTAATTTCCGTGCCGTTAATTAAGTGGAGCGTTAATTTCCGCGACCTTAATTTCCATTATTTTGGCCCCAATTTTTCGATACATTCCAGACGTTCTTATCTCTAGGGAAAAGTTTTATTTTTTCAGGGTGGACGCTCGAAGCGGTCAGATTCCTTCGCTTAACCAATACGTTTGGGTTATAAGTATCACGAACATTGTTTCCGTGTCGAATTATACGCCTAGTGTTAAAATAAACTTGTTCCTTGTTAAAAGGGTTTAAAATGTTTTCAAACTCGGAGCGCAAATAAAATTTTTAAGCGTGAAATATTTCGTCTGATATCATCCAGACTTCATCAGTCACTGAGGTGGTGTTTTTTAAGATGAATGTTAAGAAGACATTTCACTGCCTCGGGGGAGTTAAAATTCTGTCATAAATTGGAGCTAATTCAAAACCATTGTCTCTATTTAACAACGGTTTTCTGAGTTTTATCTCAATGGCCTCTTTTACCCGGCGTTTAAAGGTGTTGATTTCGGTGGCTAACACTTTTGTCTTGCTTGTGTCTACCGAGTGGCCCTCCAGTCGACAATGTTCATGAATGGCTGACGAGTTCCTCGACTGATGTTCTTTCATTCTGGTTTCCAGTAAACGGGACGTTTCGCCAACGTACTCCTTGTTGCACTGTTCACATTGAACCTGGTACACAGTTCCGCATTTCTTTAGATTGGACGTTTTGTCCTTGACATGTACCAATTGCGACCTCAGGGAATTTACGGGTTTATGAATAAGTGTGACCTCGTGTGACTTAAACGCTCTTTGAAGGCGTTCAGAAATTCCTTTGATGTATGGCGCTGAAGCGTAGATTTTCTTCTCGTTTTCGGGCTCTTTCGTTCCAGACTTGGAATGCGGTATTGTTAGCATCCAATCTGGGTAGTTGTTTACTTTCAAAGCTTGTTTCACGTGTTGGGCTTCTCTTGTTTTGTCCTCGTCCTCGGTAACCAAGGTCTGGGCTCGCAGCATCAGGGTGTTAACTACAGCTCTTTTGTGTTGAAGATGATGATTTGAGTGGAAGTTCAGGTACTGATCCGTGTTTCGGTCATTAAAGTCGTAAACATTCGCATAAATACTTCTAGTAAAACCCCAATTGTTCAGATTGTTAAAAAATGCAGGATGATGCATTTTTGAAAGCATACGTGACAACCTTGAGGCGGCCATTCTGATGTCGTGTGGCATAAAACTCCGAAATTCAAAATGTTATATCTTAAAGACGGCGGATGCTATCGAGCTGAAAACTTTTAATAAGATATACATTAAGGACCGAGGACATCTAATAGTCAGTGAAGGATATAAACGTGATTCTTGATTTTAGAATTTTGATGACGTCACGTGAAAACCAAAAATAGTTACTGTATATATAGTGGTCCAGTGCTAGCCTACATGTATAGCTTCTTGATGACTGGTAAATTAGTTTTTTTATATACAGTAGAACCCCGGTAACTCGAACTCGGATAACTCGAACAACCCCGCTAACTCGAACAAACTTCCATTTCCCTTGGATTTGAACTCACTTTTCAGTCATTTTTACTCGGATAACTCGAAAACCCTGCTAACTCGAACACAATTTCGTTTCCCTTGATCAAAATGTGGGTCAAATTTACCCGATAACTCGAATCTCGGTTGTTGCAACTCACCATGGTTGCCCACTGATTAGAGCAACAAAACAGTTGTCAGCCTTTTCCCACTCTTATCTACAAATTTATGATCGTTTTAGAGTTTCTGACGAGATAAGTTTAATTTGCACTGTACTGTATACTGAAGTGCTGTAAAATCAGTAAACTATCAATAATATTATTAACTTGGCAAATTAAATATTCAATCTATCCCGCTAACTCGAACAAATTTTCCTTTCCCTTCAGAGTTCGAGTTACCAGGGTTCTACTGTATATGCAAATTAATAAGCGTTTAGGGATATAACTCTAATAACCCCAGGGGGGGGGGGTACTCCGGCTTGTTAATGACGGGGATGATCGAATGGAGGCAAAGTCTTCCGACATTACCCAAAAAAAAAACCCTGGACCAAAAATAATCCCCAAAAAATCCCTTGTCAAATTATCCCTAAATTGCCAGGAGTAATAACATAACACAAAGAACGCTCGTTTTGTTTAAGCGTTTAGGGATATAACTCTAATAACCCCAGGGGGGCACTCCGGCTTGTTAATGACGGGGATGATCGAATGGAGGCAAAGTCTTCCGACATTACCCAAAAAAAAACTCTGGACCAAAAATAATCCCCAAAAAATCCCTTGTCAAATTATCCCTAAATTGCCAGGAGTAATAACATAACACAAAGAACGCTCGTTTTGTTTATTCATCATACCATAAATCCGCCAAGGCCGCACCAAGGCACTTTTGTTCGTTTTTAATACCCGAAAAATCCCCTATCTAAATCAAGTCACCCAAAAAAATCATTTCTAAATTTTTTAACCCAAAAAAATCCCGGAATCGAAAATTTCAAACCCAAAAAAATCCTTCGATCATCCCCGTCATCAACAACCTGGAGTACCCCCCCCCCCGGGCCAATAACCCTCTTTTCATATACACAAGACACTTTTATGACTGTAATTTACTTCATTTTTTATATACCACAATTTGTATCTATTTATTTTTATTTATAATTTAATATTAACAATTGTGTTGATATTTTTACTTTTTAGTCTTATCTGGTGAAACAGGGTTTTATTTCTGTTTTGGCGATGTTTGTAGAGAGGCTGTTTGGAGTCAGGGTATTACCTGGACTTCCCACACTATGTAAAACATGCCAATGAATAGAAAACAGAGCCAGCATTTTTTCAAGATTTCAAGATGAGTGTTTATCTTTCAACGATCACATGAGCAGTATGTAAGGTCAAAAGGTTGCCAGCAGACTTGGCCTCCTGTCAGGACTAAGAGGTTGTTTAACCACGGGACCAGCAAATAAGATCTATTTATCCACAGTGCTACCGATATTAAGCTATTGTGATACGTGCTTTTGCCCTTTGGGAAGCGTTAACAGAAAGTCTCTTGAACGCCTGCAACGACGAGCTGTGAAAATAGTATACGCTTTTAAATTAAACCTGACATACCGCCGTAGCCACGGAAACAATACTCGAGAACCTACGCTGGCCGCCTCTTACAAAAACTGTGGAAAAGCATTGTGCACTACTAGTTAACAAGTGCTTGGTCGGAGACGTTCCCTCATACTTAAAAGACTATGGTATTTCTTGTTACGTTGCCAGAGCGACAAGCAGCATCCATTTTTAATAGTCTTCAGACGGACATTAAGACAATGCAGCCAAAGAAACGTTCCAATGCTATCTCAGCTTTTTATTCTTAGGTTATTTTTAGAACATTTTAAATTGTAATTGAATTAATGTATGAGAACACTAGTACTTTTTTAAACTTTTTAACCTTTTTTAGCTTTTTAGCAGTATCTTTTTAAACAAGAACAATGCAAAAGTAACAATGTAAAAAAAGCTTATACATAACAAATAAAAAATGAACTAATAATGTCAGTGTTCTCTTCCAGCGAAGTCTTATTCTCGTTCCATCCATCCACCCTCCAGACAGTCTTTAACTACAACAGTGGGTACTCTGATCCTATGACAAGAAAGATGGTGTACAATAAATTTGATGTTTAGCATACTTAGTCAGAGTATCTAGCAGGACGTCGAATAATTCGACCACTGCGTGTTACAGTTGGAGGCTTAGGCAAACTGGGCAACGAACTGACAGGGGATGTTGGTAAGGGTGTACAAGGACTGGGTGGAGAAAGAGACACTGCTGGTGGAGTGTCATCAGCTGATGGTGACAGAGAGGCTACAGGGGCTGGAGATGGCATTGACGAGGAGCTCTCTGGAGACCTGGGTGGTGTTAGTGACAGACTTGCTGAAGACTTAGGAGTCAAAGATGGTGGTGCTGTAGGTGACAATGAGTTAGGGAGCAAATTGTCAGGGAGAGTTGGCGCAGATCGGTCCTGAGGAGAAGAGTCACCTGCGAGCTGCGGTGGTGCAAGCTGGATTTGGACACGGTTTCGTCTGATTTGACTGTGGCCAGTGTCAATGAGGTACGACCGAGGACCAGCAGGCCCGACCACTTTTCCACGGATCCAGGATTTAGCTGACGAGGTAGGTGGTGGCCTTGCATATACATAGCATCCAGAGGGAAGATCAGGGAGAGGGGCACTTGCATGTTTGTCATACGCGTTTTTTCTGCTGTAGTTTACGATGGACGTGATCAGCCACTACAGTGTCACGTGGAGGAGTGAAAGGCTCCAACGAAGCTGGAAGCTGAGGCAGATCACTGCGGAGTGCACGTCCAAACAGCCGCTGAGCAGGCGAATATGTGTGTCCAGCAGGTGGAGTGTTACGAACAGACAAGAGGGCCAAATCCACATCCTCCGCTGAGAGAAGGATGTGCTTGGCTGATTTGACCGCGGCTTCTGCTCGTCCATTGGATTGGGACCAGTATGGAGAAGATGTAATATGATTGAATTGGTACTTCTTAACAAATGTTTTAAATAGATCAGAAGTGTACTGAGCACCATTGTCTGTGATGAGAGTGTGAGGAATTCCATGTCGACTAAAATGCTGCTTAGTAGCCTGAATAACTGCTGAAGACTGAATGGTTGAAAGCTGATCAATTTCATAGAAGTCACTGTAATGGTCAACTGTAACAAGATAGGCACGACCATTGAGTGCAAACAAGTCCTGGGAAACTAGTTGCCATGGTAGAGTTGGCACTGGGTATGGTTGAAGTGGCTCCCGTGGATGCTGACGAGGATGCTGGGCACAAATACCGCAGGACTGGCACATGTCGGTGATGTGACTATTAAGGCCTGGCCAGAACAGACAGCTGCGAGCGTGACGAAGTGTAAACTCAGGGCCCCGGTGGGCGGCGTGAAGCTTATGTAAGAGACTGTCACGAAGTGAAGAGGGAATGATGACACGGTCCTGCTTGAAGAGCAATCCATCATGAGCCGTGATTTCGTGACGTACAGACCAGTACGGCCGTGCCAATTCAGGAACAGCAGCCTTATCGTTGGGCCATCCTCTGCTGGTAAGGGACTGGAGAATGATTTGCTCAGGATCTGTGCTAGCTGCCGTTCTGATGTCTTGAAGGGTGTTATCTTGGAAGCCAGAGAGCTCAGGATAGCTGGATTCAAACTCGACTCGGTACACCAGCTGATCGTGAAGTTGCTTATGGGAGGTGGTGGGAAGAGGAGCTCGAGATAGAGTGTCAGCAATGTGAAGGGAAGAGCCTTTGCGATATTCAACATGGAACGTGTATCGCTGGAGAGCTAGCATCATGCTCTGTAGACGACGCGGAGCTGAGGCTAGGGGACGCTTGAAAATAGTCTCCAGGGGCTGATGATCACTGTGAACAGTCACATCGGACTTTCCAAAGAGGAGTTGATCAAATTTGTGGAAGGCGTGAACAATAGCAAGGGTCTCCTTTTCAATTTGGGCATAGCGCTGTTCAGTTGGTGAAAGAGAACTGGAGCAGTAAGCCACTGGTTGCCACTGTATGTCGGAGGAGTTGGTGGTGTTTGTGGCAGGTTGGAGCAGTGCAGCGCCCAGGCCATATTCAGACGCATCCACTTGGAGTATGACAGGAGCCTTGACATCAAAGTAGCGAAGACAAGGTGCTTTGGAGACTAGTTCCTTGGCCTGCATGAAAGCTTTGCTGTGTTGTTCAGACCAGAGGAAATCTTGCTTGATGTGGGTGAGGTCACGAAGAGGGCGGACTACTTCGCTAAGATTTGGGCAGAATTTGGACAGGTAAGTGATTATCCCCAAAAAACGGCGGGTAGCGGCCTTGTCTTGAGGTTGAGGCATGTCAAGAACAGCAGTAACTATCTCTGTGCTTGGTTTGAGTCCCTCTGGAGTAAGGATGTGACCCATGAAGGGTGCTGTCGACGTTTTGAACTTGATCTTGTCTGGGTTGAGTTTGAGGTTATGCTGAGAAATACGACTCAGCAAGTTTATGACAGTAGCATCATGGTCTCGGGTGGCGTCTGTCAGGGTTTCACCACGGCCTATGACAATAATGTCATCGGCAATGTTCACAACACCATCTATTCCGCAGAGGATATCATGAAGGCGGCGTTGAAATTCCTCTGGAGCTGCACTGACGCCAAATGGAAGTCGCGTCCAGCGGTACCGGCCCCATGGAGTGTGCATGGTGGTCAGCATGGACGACTCCTTTGTCAACTCGATTGTTTGGAAGGCATCCTTGATGTCAAACACTGAGAAAATCTTTGCTTGGTTGAAGCGGTGAATGTTTTCCTCGAGGGTAGGTATGGGGTAAACAGGTCTGATAATTGCCTTGTTGACCGTTTGTGAGGGGTCCAAACAAATACGGACTTTAGCTGGTTTACTAGCAGTTGCTGGACGCTCCCGAACCACCATGTTAGAGATCCAGGGGGTGGGTTCATTTACTCGAAGCAACTGACCGGTTTGGATGAGCTTATCTAGTGCCTCCTTGATGACAGGTAACTTGGGTGCAGCATAGCGGTGAGGGGCTGCTTGGATAGGCTTCACTTCAGGATTTAGGGTGAGTGAAAAGGGTTCACTCAGTTTGCCTAAGCCTTCAAACAATTCTGGATTTGTAAGTTTAATGTAATCTAAAGTTAACTCACCAAGAGGTGGTTGGGATGGTGAGGAAGCCTCCAATTGATTGACAGTGTCCACATCATAGTTGATGATGCCCATGCGGGTGCTGTCGGCCAGGCCCAAGAGAGGAGCATAGTAGCGTTCCGCAGTGATGATTTGGACTACAATCTCATAGGATTTTCCACGGCGAGTGCATTGCAGTGTAGTTTACCCGGTGGTTGGGATGACTGCTTTTGAGTAATCAAGGAGACGGACAGAAGAAGGATTCACTGGTACTGGAGGAAGTTTGTTGAGGTCTGTGACATGTATGGTGTTGCAAGAACAGCCTGAGTCAACCTGGAACTTGAGGCGCTTGACAGATGATGAGGCAAGAGGACTGAGGTCAAGGTCAACAAAGATGCCTTTCGGTGCAGATGAGACTTGACAGACATCATAAGTGATGAAATAAGAGGGTTGATGAGGGTCGGTGTGGGTATCCTGTTCCATGTCGGATACAACTTTGGCAGAAGACGCCATGCACACCTGTTGCCAATGTCCACGTTTTCCACAGGCATGACATGTGTCATTCGAGGCAGGGCAGGCACGACGAGTAGTATGGGGCGCACGTCCACACCAAATGCAAGTTTTGGAGTTAGTTTGTCCAATGGCAGGAGGGATTGGACGTCGAGGAGGACGAGAAGGCCCTTTTGGTCTGACTTCAGTGGGCGAGACTTTGTTAGCTGCTTCTTCAAGATGTTGCTGAGTGATAGCAGAGTCAGTTTGAATGCTGGCCTCAAAATCACGTGCTTTGGAGATGACTTGAGCAAAAGTGAGAGATGTTAAATCCTCATGAGAAATTATGTCACTGCGAAAACGTCGAAATGAATCATTTAGGCCAATGACAAAAATGTCCCTTTGCAATCTGTCATCCACTTCAGGTGGAAAATTGCACTTCTGGTATTCTAAACGCACGAGAGTGTGCCACGCTTGAATGGTCATACCTGGCTCTTGTTTCAACTTCCGAAGAAAATTGTGCGTGCTTTGAATTATTGGTTCCCCGCCAAGGTAATGTTGTGATAGCTTGGCGAGCCACTGAGCAGGATTTTGTTTGTTGTCTGCAGATATTTGAGCATCGATGGTTGTAGTGAGGACGTCCCATTCGGCTTGGGGAAACGCGCGACGAAGAGCGGCCATGGCTTTTGGACGTTTGGCTGATATCCAATACTCCTCACTGTCGAGTGCTTTAGCCGGGTTTATGTAGTCCTCCATAATACAGAAGTCTCGGAAGTTCGCTACAAAAAATTTGAAAGCCCGGCGGCGATCGGAGGAGCTGGCATCGAAGAGCGGTCGGTCTTTACCCATTATGCGACGGAGTCTGATCTGTCAGTGAGAAGAGAGGAACTTTGAGCGAAGCCAATCGATCGGGAAGAGCACTCGAACCACGTGAGTTTCGAGCGAGAGTGTGACCTTGTAATCTTGTCCAAGAGAGGCGAGTCGAGGTAGTGAACGAAAGAGCGGGTTAGAACACTTCTGACACCATGTAATAAGTCGTAAACTCCACAAATTCTAACAAAGCTTTATTCGTCGGCCATCATGGCTACTCACATGGTGAGAGAGAGAGATCAAAGGATCATGGGAAAAGTCCTGAAGCATGATGGGACATGCTTACAGTTGTTGGTTCTTACTAGTAGTTGTTGGTTGTCACTAGTAGTTGTTGGTTGTCACCAGTAGTTGTTGGTTGTCACTACTAGTTGTTGGTTGTCACTAGTAGTTGTTGGTTGTTACTAGTAGTTGTTGGTTGTCACTAGTAGTTGTTGGTTGTCACTAGTAGTTGTTGGTTGTTACTAGTAGTTGTTGATTGTTACTAGTAGTTGTTGGTTGTCACTAGTAGTTGTTGGTTCTCACTAGTAGTTGTTGGTTGTCACTAGTAGTTGTTGGTTGTCAATAGTAGTTGTTGGCTGTCACTAGTAGTTGTTGGTTGTCACTAGTAGTTGTTGGTTGTCACAAGTAGTTGTTGGTTGTTACTAGTAGTTGTTGATTGTCACTAGTAGTTGTTGATTGTTACTAGTAGTTGTTGGTTGTTACTAGTAGTTGCTGGTAGTTGTTGGTTGTTACTAGTAGTTGTTGGTTGTCACTAGTAGTTGTTGGTTGTTACTAGTAGTTGTTGGTTGTTACTAGTAGTTGCTGGTAGTTGTTGGTTGTTACTAGTAGTTGTTGGTTGTCACTAGTAGTTGTTGGTTGTTACTAGTAGTTGTTGGTTGTTACTAGTAGTCGTTGGTTGTCACCAGTAGTTGTTGGTTGTCACTAGTAGTTGTTGGTTGTTACTAGTAGTTGTTGGTTGTTACTAGTAGTCGTTGGTTGTCACCAGTAGTTGTTGGTTGTTACTAGTAGTTATTGGTTGTCACTAGTAGTTGTTGGTTGTCACTAGTAGTTGTTGGTTGTCACTAGTAGTTGTTGGTTGTCACTAGTAGTTGTTGGTTGTCACTAGTAGTTGTTGGTTGTCACTAGTAGTTGTTGGTTGTTACTAGTAGTTGTTGGTTGTCACTAGTAGTTGTTGGTTGTTACTAGTAGTTGTTGGTTGTTACTAGTAGTTGTTGGTTGTTACTAGTAGTTGTTGGTTGTCACTAGTAGTTGTTGGTTGTCACTAGTAGTTGTTGGTTGTCACTAGTAGTTGTTGGTTGTTACTAGTAGTTGTTGGTTGTTACTAGTAGTTGTTGGTTGTTACTAGTAGTTGTTGGTTGTCACTAGTAGTTGTTGGTTGTTACTAGTAGTTGTTGGTTGTCACTAGTAGTTGTTGGTTGTCACTAGTAGTTGTTGGTTGTTACTAGTAGTTGTTGATTGTTACTAGTAGTTGTTGGTTGTCACTAGTAGTTGTTGGTTTTCACTAGTAGTTGTTGGTTGTCACTAGTAGTTCTTGGTTGTCAATAGTAGTTGTTGGCTGTCACTAGTAGTTGTTGGTTGTCACTAGTAGTTGTTGGTTGTCACAAGTAGTTGTTGGTTGTTACTAGTAGTTGTTGGTTGTCACTAGTAGTTGTTGGTTGTTACTAGTAGTTGTTGGTTGTTACTAGTAGTTGCTGGTAGTTGTTGGTTGTTACTAGTAGTTGTTGGTTGTCACTAGTAGTTGTTGGTTGTTACTAGTAGTTGTTGGTTGTTACTAGTAGTCGTTGGTTGTCACCAGTAGTTGTTGGTTGTCACTAGTAGTTGTTGGTTGTTACTAGTAGTTGTTGGTTGTTACTAGTAGTTGTTGGTTGTCACTAGTAGTTGTTGGTTGTCACTAGTAGTCGTTGGTTGTCACTAGTAGTTGTTGGTTATTACTAGTAGTTGTTGGTTGTCACTAGTAGTTGTTGGTTGTGACTAGTAGTTGTTGGTTATTACTAGTAGTTGTTGGTTGTCACTAGTAGTTGTTGGTTGTTACTAGTAGTTGTTGGTTGTCACTAGTAGTTGTTGGTTGTTACTAGTAGTTGTTGGTTGTCACTAGTAGTTGTTGGTTGTTACTAGTAGTTGTTGGTTGTCACTAGTAGTTGTTGGTTGTTACTAGTAGTTGTTGGTTGTCACTAGTAGTTGTTGGTTGTTACTAGTAGTTGTTGGTTGTCACTAGTAGTTGTTGGTTGTTACTAGTAGTTGTTGGTTGTTACTGGTAGTTGTTGGTTGTTACTAGTAGTTGTTGGTTGTTACTAGTAGTTTTTTGTTGTCACTAGTAGTTGTTGGTTGTTACTAGTAGTCGTTGGTTGTCACTAGTAGTTGTTGGTTGTCACCAGTAGTTGTTGGTTGTCACCAGTAGTTGTTGGTTGTCACTAGTAGTTACTAGTAGTTGCTGGTAGTTGTTGGTTGTTACTAGTAGTTGCTGGTAGTTGTTGGTAGTTACTAGTTGTTACTAGTAGTTGCTTGTAGTTGTTGGTTGTTACTAGTAGTTGTTGGTTGTCACTAGTAGTTGTTGGTTGTTACTAGTAGTTGTTGGTACTCACTAGTAGTTGTTGGTTGTTACTAGTAGTTGTTGGTTGTCACTAGTAGTTGTTGGTTGTCACCAGTAGTTGTTGGTTGTCACTAGTAGTTACTAGTAGTTGCTGGTAGTTGTTGGTTGTTACTAGTAGTTGCTGGTAGTTGTTGGTAGTTACTAGTTGTTACTAGTAGTTGCTGGTAGTTGTTGGTTGTTACTAGTAGTTGTTGGTTGTTACTAGTAGTTGTTGGTTGTCACTAGTAGTTGTTGGTTGTCACCAGTAGTTGTTGGTTGTCACTAGTAGTTGCTGGTAGTTGTTGGTAGTTACTAGTTGTTACTAGTAGTTGCTGGTAGTTGTTGGTTGTTACTAGTAGTTGCTGGTAGTTGTTGGTAGTTACTAGTTGTTACTAGTAGTTGCTGGTAGTTGTTGGTTGTTACTAGTAGTTGTTGGTTGTCACTAGTAGTTGTTGGTTGTTACTAGTAGTTGTTGGTTGTCACTAGTAGTTACTAGTAGTTGCTGGTAGTTGTTGGTTGTTACTAGTAGTTGCTGGTAGTTGTTGGTAGTTACTAGTTGTTACTAGTAGTTGCTTGTAGTTGTTGGTTGTTACTAGTAGTTGTTGGTTGTCACTAGTAGTTGTTGGTTGTTACTAGTAGTTGTTGGTACTCACTAGTAGTTGTTGGTTGTTACTAGTAGTTATTGGTTGTCACTAGTAGTTGTTGGTTGTCACTAGTAGTTGTTGGTTGTCACTAGTAGTTGTTGGTTGTCACTAGTAGTTGTTGGTTGTTACTAGTAGTTGTTGGTTGTCACTAGTAATTGTTGGTTGTTACTAGTACTAGTAGTAGTACTAGTGACAACCAACAACTACTAGTGACAACCAACGACTACTAGTAACAACCAACAACTACAAGTACAACCAACAACTACTAGTGACAACCAACAACTACTAGTAACAACCAACAACTACTGGTGTCAACCAACAACTACTAGTGACAACCAACAACTACTAGCAACCACCAACAACTACTAGTAACAACCAACAACTACTGGTGACAACCAACAACTACTAGTGACAACCAACAACTACTAGTAACAACCAACAACTACTAGTGACAACCAACAACTACCAGCAACTACTAGTAACTACTAGTGACAACCAACAACTACTAGTGACAACCAACAACTACTAGTGACAACCAACGACTGCTAGTAACAACCAACAACTACTAGTGACAACCAACAACTACTAGTGACAAGCAACAACTACCAGTAACAACCAACAACTACTAGTAACAACCAACAACTACTAGTGACAACCAACAACTACTAGTAACAACCAACAACTACTAGTAACAACCAACAACTACTAGTAACAACCAACATTTACTAGTAACAACCAACAACTACTAGTGACAACCAACAACTACTAGTGACAACCAACAACTACTAGTGACAACCAACAACTACTAGTAACAACCAACAACTACTAGTAACAACCAACAACTACTTGTGACAACCAACAACTACTAGTGACAACCAACAACTACTAGTAACAACCAACAACTACTAGTAACAACCAACAACTACTAGTGACAACCAACAACTACTAGTGACAACCAACAACTACTAGTGACAACCAACAACTACTAGTGACAACCAACAACTACTAGTGACAACCAACAACTACTAGTAACAACCAACAACTACTAGGCAACCAACAACTACTAGTAACAACCAACAACTACTAGTGACAACCAACAACTACTAGTAACAACCACCAACTACCAGCAACTACTAGTAACAACCAACAACTACTAGTGACAACCAACAACTACTAGTAACAACCACCAACTACCAGCAACTACTAGTAACAACTAGTAACTACCAACAACTACCAGCAACTACTAGTAACAACCAACAACTACTAGTGACAACCAACAACTACTAGTAACAACCAACAACTACTAGTAACAACCAACATTTACTAGTAACAACCAACAACTACTAGTGACAACCAACAACTACTAGTGACAACCAACAACTACTAGTGACAACCAACAACTACTAGTAACAACCAACAACTACTAGTAACAACCAACAACTACTTGTGACAACCAACAACTACTAGTGACAACCAACAACTACTAGTAACAACCAACAACTACTAGTAACAACCAACAACTACTAGTGACAACCAACAACTACTAGTGACAACCAACAACTACTAGTGACAACCAACAACTGCTGGTGACAACCAACAACTACTAGTGACAACCAACAACTACTAGTAACAACCAACAACTACTAGTGACAACCAACAACTACAAGTAACAACCAACAACTACTAGTGACAACCAACAACTACTAGTAACAACCACCAACTACCAGCAACTACTAGTAACAACTAGTAACTACCAACAACTACCAGCAACTACTAGTAACAACCAACAACTACTAGTGACAACCAACAACTACTAGTAACAACCACCAACTACCAGCAACTACTAGTAACAACTAGTAACTACCAACAACTACCAGCAACTACTAGTAACAACCAACAACTACTAGTGACAACCAACAACTACTAGTAACAACCAACAACTACTAGTAACAACCAACAATTACTAGTAACAACCAACAACTACCAGTGACAACCAACAACTACTAGTAACAACCAACAACTACTAGTAACAACCAACAACTACTAGTGACAACCAACAACTACTAGTGACAACCAACAACTACTAGTAACAACCAACAACTACTAGTAACAACCAACAACTACCAGCAACTACTAGTAACAACTAGTAACTACCAACAACTACCAGCAACTACTAGTAACAACCAACAACTACTGGTGACAACCAACAACTACTGGTTACAACCAACAACTACTAGTGACAACCAACAACTACTAGTAACAACCAACAACTACTAGTGACAACCAACAACTACCAGCAACTACTAGTAACTACTAGTGACAACCAACAACTACTAGTGACAACCAACAACTACTAGTGACAACCAACGACTACTAGTAACAACCAAAAACGACTAGTGACAACCAACAACTACTAGTAACAACCAACAACTACTAGTAACAACCAACAACTACTAGTGACAACCAACAACTACTAGTAACAACCAACAACTACTAGTAACAACCAACAACTACTAGTAAAAACCAACAACTACTAGTGACAACCAACAACTACTAGTAACAACCAACAACTACCAGCAACTACTAGTAACAACTAGTAACTACCAACAACTACCAGCAACTACTAGTAACAACCAACAACTACCAGCAACTACTAGTAACTACTAGTGACAACCAACAACTACTGGTGTCAACCAACTACTACTAGTGACAACCAACAACTACTAGCAACCACCAACAACTACTAGTAACAACCAACAACTACTAGTAACAACCAACAACTACTAGTGACAACCAACAACTACTAGTAACAACCAACAACTACTAGTAACAACCAACAACTACTAGTAAAAACCAACAACTACTAGTGACAACCGACAACTACTAGTAACAACCAACAACTACTAGTAACAACCAACAACTACTAGTGACAACCAACAACTACTAGTGAAAATTAACAACTACTAGTGACAACCAACAACTACTAGTAACAACCAACAACTACTAGTAACAACCAACGACTACTAGTGACAACCAACAACTACTAGTGACAACCATCAACTACTAGTAACAACCAACAACTACTAGTAACAACCAACAACTACTAGTGACAACCAACAACTACTAGTCACAACCAACAACTACTAGTAACAACCAACAACTACTAGTAACAACCAACAACTACTAGTAACAACCAACAACTACTAGTAACAACCAACAACTACTAGTAACAACCAACAACTACTAGTGACAACCAACAACTACTAGTGACAACCAACAACTACTAGTGACAGCCAACAACTACTATTGACAACCAACAACTACTGGTGACAACCAACAACTACTAGTGACAACCAACAACTACTAGTAACAACCAACAACTACTAGTGACAACCAACAACTACCAGCAACTACTAGTAACTACTAGTGACAACCAACAACTACTAGTGATAACCAACAACTACTAGTGACAACCAACGACTGGTAGTAACAACCAACAACTACTAGTGACAACCAACAACTACTAGTGACAAGCAACAACTACTAGTAACAACCAACAACTACTAGTAACAACCAACAACTACTAGTGACAACCAACAACTACTAGTAACAACCAACAACTACTAGTAACAACCAACAACTACTAGTAACAACCAACAACTACTAGTAACAACCAACAACTACTAGTAACAACCAACAACTACTAGTGACAACCAACAACTACTAGTGACAACCAACAACTACTAGTGAGAACCAACAACTACTAGTAACAAGCAACAACTACTAGTAACAACCAACAACTACTGTGACAACCAACAACTACTAGTGAAAACCAACAACTACTAGTAACAACCAACAACTACTAGTAACAACCAACAAGTACTAGTAACAACCAACAACTACTAGTAACAACCAACAACTACTAGTAACAACCAACAACTACTAGTGACAACCAACAACTACTAGTAACAACCAACAACTACTAGTAACAACCAACAACTACTAGTAACAACCAACAACTACTAGTAACAACCAACAACTACTAGTAACAACCAACAACTACTAGTAACAACCAACAACTACTAGTGACAACCAACAACTACTAGTAACAACCAACAACTACTAGTCATAACCAACAACTACTAGTGACAACCAACAACTACTAGTAACAACCAACAACTACTAGTGACAACCAACAACCACTAGTGACAACCAACAACTACTAGTAACAACCAACAACTACTAGTAACAACCAACAACTACTAGTAACAACCAACAACTACTAGTGACAACCAACAACTACTAGTAACAACCAACAACTACTAGTGACAACCAACAACTACTAGTGACAACCAACAACTACTAGTGACAACCAACAACTACCAGCAACTACTAGTAACTACTAGTGACAACCAACAACTACTAGTGACAACCAACAACTACTAGTGACAACCAACAACTACAAGTGACAACCAACAACTACTAGTGACAACCAACAACTACTAGTAACAACCAACAACTACTAGTAACAACCAACAACTACTAGTAACAACCAACCACTACTAGTGACAACCAACAACTACTAGTGACAGCCAACGACTACTAGTAACAACCAACAACTACTAGTAACAACCAACAACTACTAGTGACAACCAACAACTACTAGTAACAACCAACAACTACCAACAACTACTAGTAACAACCAACAACTACTAGTAACAACCAACAACTACTAGTAACAACCAACAACTACTAGTGACAACCAACAACTACTAGTGACAACCAACAACTACCAGTAACAACCAACAACTACTAGTAACAACCAACAACTACTAGTAACAACCAACAACTACTAGTAACAACCAACAACTACTAGTAACAACCAACAACTACTAGTGACAACCAACAACTACTAGTAACAATCAACAACTACTAGTAACAACCAACAACTACCAGTAACAACCAACAACTACTAGTAACAACCAACAACTACTAGTGACAACCAACAACTACTAGTAACAACCAACAACTACTAGTGACAACCAACAACTACTAGTGACAACCAACAACTACTAGTAACAACCAACAACTACTAGTAACAACCAACAACTACTAGTGACAACCAACAACTACTAGTGACAACCAACAACTACTAGTGACAACCAACAACTACTAGTGACAACCAACAACTACTGGTGACAACCAACAACTACTAGTGACAACCAACAACTACTAGTAACAACCAACAACTACTAGTGACAACCAACAACTACTAGTAACAACCAACAACTACTAGTAACAACCAACAACTACTAGTGACAACCAACAACTACTAGTAACAACCAACAACTACTAGTAACAACCAACAACTACTAGTAACAACCAACAACTACTAGTGACAACCAACAACTACTAGTAACAACCAACAACTACTGGTGACAACCAACAACTACTAGTGACAACCAACAACTACTAGTAACAACCAACAACTACTAGTAACAACCAACAACTACTAGTAACAACCAACAACTAGTAGTGACAACCAACAACTACTAGTAACAACCAACAACTACCAGCAACTACTAGTAACAACTAGTAACTACCAACAACTACCAGCAACTACTAGTAACAACCAACAACTACCAGCAACTACTAGTAACTACTAGTGACAACCAACAACTACTGGTGTCAACCAACAACTACTAGTGACAACCAACAACTACTAGCAACCACCAACAACTACCAGTAATAACCAACAACTACTATAACAACCAACAACTACTAGTGACAACCAACAACTACTATTAACAACCAACAACTACTAGTAACAACCAACAATTACTAGTAACAACCAACAACTACTAGTGACAACCAACAACTACTAGTAACAACCAACAACTACTAGTAACAACCAACAACTACTGGTAACAACCAACAATTACTAGTAACAACCAACAACTACTAGTAACAACCAACAACTACTAGTAACAACCAACAACTACTAGTGACAACCAACAACTACTAGTAATAACCAACAACTACTAGTCACAACCAACAACTACTAGTACAACCAACAACTACTAGTGACAACCAACAACTACTAGTACAACCAACGACTACTAGTGACAACCAACAACTACTAGTAACAACCAACAACTACTAGTAACAACCAACAACTACTAGTAAACCAACAACTACTAGTGACAACCAACAACTACTAGTGACAACCAACGACTACTAGTAACAACCAACAACTACTAGTAACAACACCAACTACTAGTGACAACCAACAACTACTAGTAACAACCAACAACTACCAGCAACTACTAGTAACAACCAACAACTACTAGTAACAACCGACAACTACTAGTAACAACCAACAACTACTAGTGACAATCAACAACTACTAGTAACAACCAACAACTACCAGCAACTACTAGTAACAACCAACAACTACTAGTAACAACCAACAACTACTAGTGACAACCAACAACTACTAGTAACAACCAACAACTACTAGTAACAACCAACAACTACTAGTAACAACCAACAACTACCAGTAACAACCAACAACTACTAGTAACAACCAACAACTACTAGTGACAACCAACAACTACTAGTAACAACCAACAACTACTAGTGACAACCAACAACTACTAGTGACAACCAACAACTACTAGTGACAACCAACAACTACTAGTAACAACCAACAACTACTAGTGACAACCAACAAATACTAGTGACAACCAACAACTACTGGTGACAACCAACAACTACTAGTGACAACCAACAACTACTAGTAACAACCAACAACTACTAGTGAGTACCAACAACTACTAGTAACAACCAGCAACTACTAGTGACCACCAACAACTACTAGTAACAACCAACAACTACCAGCAACTACTAGTAACAACTAGTAACTACCAACAACTACCAGCAACTACTAGTAACAACCAACAACTACCAGCAACTACTAGTAACTACTAGTAACAACCAAAACTACCAGCAACTACTAGTAACTACTAGTACAACCAACAACTACTGGTGACAACCAACAACTACTAGTACAACCAACAACTACTAGTAACAACCAACAAGTACTAGTAACAACCAACAACTACTGGTAACAACCAACAATTACTAGTAACAACCAACAACTACTAGTAACAACCAACAACTACTAGTAACAACCAACAACTACTAGTGACAACCAACAACTACTAGTAATAACCAACAACTACTAGTCACAACCAACAACTACTAGTACAACCAACAACTACTAGTACAACCAACAACTACTAGTACAACCAACGACTACTAGTGACAACCAACAACTACTAGTGACAACCAACAACTACTAGTAACAACCAACAACTACTAGTAACAACCAACAACTACTAGTGACAACCAACAACTACTAGTGACAACCAACAACTACTAGTAACAACCAACAACTACTAGTAACAACACCAACTACTAGTGACAACCAACAACTACTAGTAACAACCAACAACTACCAGCAACTACTAGTAACAACCAACAACTACTAGTAACAACCAACAACTACTATAACAACCAACAACTACTATACAATCAACAACTACTATAACAACCAACAACTACCAGCAACTACTAGTAACAACCAACAACTACTAGTAACAACCAACAACTACTAGTGACAACCAACAACTACTAGTAACAACCAACAACTACTAGTAACAACCAACAACTACTAGTAACAACCAACAACTACCAGTAACAACCAACAACTACTAGTAACAACCAACAACTACTAGTGACAACCAACAACTACTAGTAACAACCAACAACTACTAGTGACAACCAACAACTACTAGTGACAACCAACAACTACTATGACAACCAACAACTACTAGTAACAACCAACAACTACTAGTAACAACCAACAACTACTAGTGACAACCAACAAATACTAGTGACAACCAACAACTACTAGTGACAACCAACAACTACTAGTAACAACCAACAACTACTAGTGACAACCAACAACTACTAGTGACATCCAACAACTACTAGTAACAACCAACAACTACTAGTAACAACCAACAGCTACTAGTAACAACCAACAACTACTAGTAACAACCAACAACTACTAGTGACAACCAACAACTACTAGTAACAACCAACAACTACTAGTCACAACCAACACCTACTAGTGACAACCAACAACTACTAGTGACAACCAACAACTACTAGTGACAACCAACAAATACTAGTGACAACCAACAACTACTAGTGACAACCAACAACTACTAGTGACAACCAACAACTACTAGTAACAACCAACAACTACTAGTGACAACCAACAACTACTAGTAACAACCAACAACTACTAGTGAAAACCAACAACTACTAGTGACAACCAACAACTACTAGTAACAATCAACAACTACTAGTAACAACCAACAACTACTAGTGACAACCAACAACTACTAGTGACAACCAACAACTACCAGCAACTACTAGTAACTACTAGGATAACCAACAACTACTAGTAACAACCAACTACTACTAGTGACAACCAACAACTACTAGTGACAACCAACAACTACTAGTGACAACCAACAACTACTAGTGACAACCAACAACTACAAGTGACAACCAACAACTACTAGTAACAACCAACAACTACAAGTGACAACCAACAACTACTAGTGACAACCAACAACTACTAGTGACAACCAACAACTACTAGTAACAACCAACAACTACTAGTAACAACCAATAACTACTAGTGACAACCAACAACTACTAGTAACAACCAACAACTACTAGTAACAACCAACAACTACTAGTGACAACCAACAACTACTAGTAACAACCAACAACTACTAGTAACAACCAACAACTACTAGTAACAACCAACAACTACTAGTAACAACCAACAACTACTAGTAACAACCAACAACTACTAGTGACAACCAACAACTACTAGTAACAACCAACAACTACTAGTCACAACCAACAACTACTAGTGACAACCAACAACTACTAGTGACAACCAACAACTACTAGTGACAACCAACAACTACTAGTAACAATCAACAACTACTAGTAACAACCAACAACTACTAGTGACAACCAACAACTACTAGTGACAACCAACAACTACTAGTAACAACCAACAACTACTAGTAACAACCAACAACTACTAGTAAAAACCAAGAACTACTAGTGACAACCAACAACTACTAGTAACAACCAACACTACTAGTGACAACCAACAACTACTAGTGACAACCAACAACTACTAGTGACAACCAACAACTACTAGTGACGACCAACAACTACTAGTAACAACCAACAACTACCAGCAACTACTAGTAACTGCTAGTGACAACCAACAACTACTGGTGACAACCAACAACTACTAGTGACAACCAACAACTACTAGTAACAACCAACAACTACTAGTAACAACCAACAACTACTGGTAACAACCAACAACTACTAGTAACAACCAACAACTACTAGTGACAAATAACAACTACTGGTAACAACCAACAACTACTAGTGACAACCAACGACTACTAGTAACAACCAACAACTACTAGTAACAACCAACAACTACTAGTGACAACCAACAACTACTAGTGACAACCAACGACTACTAGTAACAACCAACAACTACTAGTGACAACCAACAACTACCAGTAACAACCAACAACTACTAGTAACAACCAACAACTACTAGTGACCACCAACGACTACTAGTGACAACCAACAACTACTAGTAGTAACCAACAACTACTAGTCACAACCAACAACTACTAGTGACAACCAACAACTACTAGTACAACCAACGACTACTAGTGACAACCAACAACTACTAGTGACAACCAACAACTACTAGTAACAACCAACAACTACTAGTAACAACCAACAACTACTAGTGACAACCAACAACTACTAGTGACAACCAACAACTACTAGTAACAACCAACAACTACTAGTAACAACCAACAACTACTAGTGACAACCAACAACTACTAGTAACAACCAACAACTACCAGCAACTACTAGTAACAACCAACAACTACTAGTAACAACCAACAACTACTAGTAACAACCAACAACTACTAGTAACAACCAACAACTACTAGTGACAACCAACAACTACTAGTGACAACCAAAACTACTAGTGACAGCCAACAACTACTAGTGACAACCAACAACTACTATTACAACCAACAACTACTAGTGACAACCAAAAACTACTAGTGACAAGCAACAACTACTAGTAACAATCAACAACTACTAGTAACAACCAACAACTACTAGTGACAACCAACAACTACTAGTGACAACCAACAACTACTAGTGACAACCAACAACTAGTAGTAAACCAACAACTACTGGTGACAACCAACAACTACTAGTGACAACCAACAACTACTAGTAACAACCAACAACTACTAGTAACAACCAACAACTACTAGTAACAACCAACAACTACTAGTGACAACCAACAACTACTAGTAACAACCAACAACTACTAGTAACAACCAACAACTACTAGTAACAACCAACAACTACCAGTAACAACCAACAACTACTAGTAACAACCAACAACTACTAGTGACAACCAACAACTACTAGTAACAACCAACAACTACTAGTACAACCAACAACTACTAGTGACAACCAACAACTACTAGTGACAACCAACAACTACTAGTAACAACCAACAACTACTAGTAACAACCAACAACTACTAGTGACAACCAACAAATACTAGTACAACCAACAACTACTAGTGACAACCAACAACTACTAGTAACAACCAACAACTACTAGTGACAACCAACAACTACTAGTACAACCAACAACTACTAGTAACAACCAACAACTACTAGTAACAACCAACACTACTAGTAACAACCAAAACTACTAGTAACAACCAACAACTACTAGTGACAACCAACAACTACTAGTAACAACCAACAACTACTAGTCACAACCAACACCTACTAGTGACAACCAACAACTACTAGTGACAACCAACAACTATAGTGACAACCAACAAATACTAGTGACAACCAACAACTACTAGTGACAACCAACAACTACTAGTGACAACCAACAACTACTAGTAACAACCAACAACTACTAGTGACAACCAACAACTACTAGTAACAACCAACAACTACTAGTGAAAACCAACAACTACTAGTGACAACCAACAACTACTAGTAACAATCAACAACTACTAGTAACAACCAACAACTACTAGTGACAACCAACAACTACTAGTGACAACCAACAACTACCAGCAACTACTAGTAACTATAGAAACCAACAACTACTAGTAACAACCAACAACTACTAGTGACAACCAACAACTACTAGTGACAACCAACAACTACTAGTACAACCAACAACTACTAGTGACAACCAACAACTACAAGTGACAACCAACAACTACTAGTAACAACCAACAACTACAAGTGACAACCAACAACTACTAGTGACAACCAACAACTACTAGTGACAACCAACAACTACTAGTAACAACCAACAACTACTAGTAACAACCAATAACTACTAGTGACAACCAACAACTACTAGTAACAACCAACAACTACTAGTAACAACCAACAACTACTAGTGACAACCAACAACTACTAGTAACAACCAACAACTACTAGTACAACCAACAACTACTAGTAACAACCAACAACTACTAGTAACAACCAACAACTACTAGTAACAACCAACAACTACTAGTGACAACCAACAACTACTAGTAACAACCAACAACTACTAGTCACAACCAACAACTATAGTGACAACCAACAACTACTAGTGACAACCAACAACTACTAGTGACAACCAACAACTACTAGTAACAATCAACAACTACTAGTAACAACCAACAACTACTAGTGACAACCAACAACTACTAGTGACAACCAACAACTACTAGTAACAACCAAAACTACTAGTAACAACCAACAATACTAGTAAAAACCAAGAACTACTAGTGACAACCAACAACTACTAGTAACAACCAACACTACTAGTGACAACCAACAACTACTAGTGACAACCAACAACTACTAGTGACAACCAACAACTACTAGTGACAACCAACAACTACTAGTAACAACCAACAACTACCAGCAACTACTAGTAACTCTAGTGACAACCAACAACTACTGGTGACAACCAACAACTACTAGTGACAACCAACAACTACTAGTAACAACCAACAACTACTAGTAACAACCAACAACTACTGGTAACAACCAACAACTACTAGTAACAACCAACAACTACTAGTGACAAACAACAACTACTGGTAACAACCAACAACTACTAGTGACAACCAACACTACTAGTAACAACCAACAACTACTAGTAACAACCAACAACTACTAGTGACAACCAACAACTACTAGTGACAACCAACGACTACTAGTAACAACCAACAACTACTAGTGACAACCAACAACTACCAGTAACAACGAACAACTACTAGTAACAACCAACAACTACTAGTGACCACCACACTACTAGTGACAACCAACAACTACTAGTAATAACCAACAACTACTAGTCACAACCAACAACTACTAGTGACAACCAACAACTACTAGTGACAACCAACAACTACTAGTGACAACCAACAACTACTAGTACAACCAACAACTACTAGTACAACCAACAACTACTAGTAACAACCAACAACTACTAGTGACAACCAACAACTACTAGTGACAACCAACGACTACTAGTAACAACCAACAACTACTAGTAACAACCAACAACTACTAGTGACAACCAACAACTACTAGTAACAACCAACAACTACCACAACTACTAGTAACAACCAACAACTACTAGTAACAACCAACAACTACTAGTAACAACCAACAACTATAGTAACAACCAACAACTACTAGTAAAAACAACTACTAGTGACAACCAACAACTACTAGTACAGCCAACAACTACTAGTACAACCAACAACTACTATTAACAACCAACAACTACTAGTACAACCAAAAACTACTAGTACAACCAAAACTATAGTAACAACCAACAACTACTATAACAACCAAAACTACTAAAAACAACTACTAGTACAACCAACAACTACTAGTGACAACCAACAACTACTAGTACAACCAACAACTACTGGTGACAACCAACAACTAC
Source organism: Oculina patagonica (assembly GCF_052425735.1). Taxonomy (NCBI): domain Eukaryota; kingdom Metazoa; phylum Cnidaria; class Anthozoa; order Scleractinia; family Oculinidae; genus Oculina; species Oculina patagonica. Next base: position 29,950,971 of record NC_135766.1, on the reverse strand, counting down.
TAGTGACAACCAAAACTACTAGTAACAACCAACAACTACTAGTAACAACCAACAACAATAGTAACAACCAACAACTACTAGAACAACAACTATAGTAACAACCAACAACTACTAGTGACAACCAACAACTACTAGTGACAACCAACAACTACTAGTACAACCAAAACTACTAGTAAACAACTACTAGTAACAACCAACAACTACTAGTGACAACCAACAACTACTAGTGACAACCAAAACTACTAGTGACAACCAAAACTACTAGTAACAACCAACAACTACTAGTAACAACCAACAACTACTAGTGACAACAAAACTATATCAACCAAAACTATAGGAAACCAACAACTACAAAAAACTACTAGTACAACCAACAACTACAAGTACAACCAACAACTTCTAGTGACAACCAACAACTACCAGTAACAACGAACAACTACTAGTAACAACCAACAACTACTGTGACCACCAACAACTACTAGTGACAACCAACAACTACTTATAACCAACAACTACAGTCAACCAACACTACTGTACAACCAACACTACTGTAAACCTCTTAACCAACAATCTGGCAACAACTACTGTAACAACCAACAACTACTGTAACAACCAACAACTACTGTACAACCAACAACTACTAGTGACAACCAACGACTACTAGTAACAACCAATAACTACTAGTAACAACCAACAACTACTAGTACAACCAACAACTACTAGTAACAACCAACAACTACCAGCAACTACTAGTAACAACCAACAACTACTAGTAACACCAAAACTACTAGTACAACCAACAACTACTAGTAACAACCAACAACTACTAGTAACAACTACTAGTACAACCAACAACTACTGTGCAGCCAACAACTACATACACCAACAACTACTAGGACAACCAACAACTACTAGTGACACCAACAACTACTAGTACAACCAACAATACTACACAACAACTACTAGTACAACCAACAACTACTAGGACAACACAATACTGTAACAACCAACAACTACTAGTGCCCACAACTGTAGTAAACCAAAACTACTAGTAACAACCAACAACTACTGTGACAACCAACAACTACTTAACAACCAACAACTACTAAAACCAACAAACGACACCAAAACTACTATACAACCACAACTACTAGTACACCAACAATACTGTCACACACATACTATGACAACCACAACTACTGTAACAAAATTAGTTCAAAATACTAGTACAACCAACAACTGTAAACCAAAATACTAGTACACCAACAATACTAGTGAACAAAACTCTAGTACAACCAACACTACTATACACTCTAACAACCAAATCTTACACCAACAATATTACACAAAACAAAAATCAACCCCTAGTGACAACCAACAATACAGTACACCAACAATACAAGTACAAAAAATACTGTACACCAACACTACTGTACAACAACAATATGTACACCAACAATATTACACCAAAATACCGCAACTACTAGTACTACTAGTACACCAACAATACTAGTACAACCAACAACTACTAGTACAACCAACTACTCAATACTACACCAACATACTAGTACAACCAACACTACTGTACAACCAACAACTACTAGTAACACCAACAATACTGGTACACCAACAACTACTAGTACAACCAACAACTACTAGTACAACCAACAATACTAGTACAACCAACAACTACTTGACAACCAACAATACTAGTACAACCAAAATACCACCAACTTACAATATACACAAATACAGCACTACTAGTAACAACCAAAAACACTTAAATCTCACTACTTACTAAAAACTATACAACCAAAAACTATACACCAACAAATAGTACAACCAACAACATAACACCAACAACTACTAGTACAACCAACAATACTAGTACAACCAACAACTACTATACAACCAACAATACTAGTACACCAACAACTACTAGTAACAACCAACAACTACTATGACAACCAACAACTATAGTACAACCAACAATTACTAGTGACACCACAACTACTAGTACACCAAAACTAACAACTACTAGTAACAACTATAACTACCAAACTACACAACTATAGTACAACCAAAATACATATAAATACATACTATACAACCAAAACTACTAGTCCACAAATATAGTACAACCAACAATACTAGTGACACCAAAACTACTAGTACAACCAACAATACTAGTACAACCAACAATATAGTACAACCAACATACTATACAACCAACAACTACTAGTGACAACAAACTATACCAAAATACTAGTAAAACAAAAACTACAGTACACCAAAATACTAGGACAACCAACAACTATAGTACAACATACTAAATACCACTACTCAACCAAAATACAGTAACCAAACTACCAAACTACCAAAATACCATAACTATAGTCAACCAAAACTACTAGTAACAACCAAAACTATAGGATAACCAAAATACTATAACAGATCGACAAAAATGTACCCAAAATATATAACACCAACAATATAGTACAACCAACAAATATACAACCACTATAGTACAACCAAAATACTAGTAACAACCAACAATACTAGTACACCAACAACTACTAGACAACCAACAATACTATACAACCAACAACTACTAGTAACAACCAACAATATATCAACAAAATACTAGTGACACCAAAACTACTAGTACAACCAACAACTACTAGTAACAACCAACAACTACTAGTGACAACCAAAATACTAGTACACCAACAACTACTAGTGACACCAAAATACTAGTGCACCAAAACTACTAGTACAACCAAACTACTAGTGACAACCAAAACTACTAGCAACTACTAGTACAACCAACAACTACTACTAACAACCAAAACTACTAGTACAACCACAACTACTAGTACAACCAACAACTACTGTACAACCACAACTACTAGTACAACCACAATACTTCACAACACTACTAGTGACAACCAAACTACTAGTCACCACAACTACTGCACACTAGTAAACCAAAAAATAGTGACAACCAAACTATAGTGACAACCAAAACTACTAGTAACAACCAACAATACTAGTGACAACAAAATACTAGTAACAACCAACAATATAGTGACAACCAAAACTACTGTAACAACCAACAACTACTAGTAACAACAACAACTACTAGTAACAACCAACAATACTAGTACAACCAAAACTATAGTGACAACAAATACAGCAATACTATAACTACTTGACAACCAACAATACTAGTAACAACCAACAACTACTAGTACAACCAAAACTACTAGTACAACCAAACTACTAGTAACAACCAACAACTACTAGTACAACCAAAATAATGACAAACACACATACTATACAACAACATTTAACCAACATACTGAACAACTAGTACACAAAATACTAGTGAAAAAATACTAGTAACACCAACAATATAGTCAACCAACAACTACTAGTACAAAACAATATAGTAAACCAAAATACTATGACAACCAACAACTACTAGTACAACCAACAACTACTAGTAACAACCAACAACTACTAGTACAACCAACAACTACTAGTGACAACCAAAATACTAGACAACCAAAAAACAAAATACTAGTACCCAACATATAGTAAAAATACTTAAACAAAATATATAACACCAACAATATAGTGACACCAAATACTACAACCTACAAGTACAACCACAACTACTAGACACCAACAATATAGTAACCAATACTATAACATCCAAAAAATAGTGACAACAAAAATATGACACCAACAACTACTAGTACAACCAACACTACTAGTACAACCAAACATAGTGACAACCAACACTACTAGTACAAAATATATACTCACCTGTACCCAACAATACTAGCCAACTACATAGTACAACCAACACTACTAGTAACACAAAATACTACTAACAACCAACAACACTAGTACAACCAACAACTACTAGTGAAACCAAATACTATAACAACAACAACTACTAGTCAACAAACTACTAGTACAACCAACAACTACTAGTACAACCAACATACTAGTACAACCAACAACTACTAGTGACCCAAAACTACTAGTGACAACCAAAACTACTACAACCAAAACTACACTACTAGTAACAACCAACAATACTAGTACAACCAACAACTACTAGTAACACCAACAACTACTATACAACCAAAACTACTATAACAACCAAAATACTAGTAACCAACTACTATACAACCAAAATACTGTACAACCAAAACATAGTACAACCAAATACTTAACCCAACAACTAGTACACCAAAACTACTATGAACCACAACTACTATACAACCAACAACTACTATGCACCAACAATACTAGTACAACCAACAACACTAGTGACAACCAAAACTACTAGTGACAACCAACACTACTATACAACCAACAACTACTAGTCAACCAACAACTACTGTGAAAACATACTATAAAAATACACAACAACTACTAGTACAACCACAATACTATCAAACACTATACACCAACAACTACTAGAATACTAGTACACCAAAACTACTAGTACAACCACCTACAAGTACACCAACAACTACTGGTACACCAACAACTACTAGTGACAACCAACAACTACTAGTAACCAAAACTACTAGTGACAACCAAAACTACTAGCCACCAGCAACTACTAGTAACAACCAACAACTACTAGTAACAACCAACAACTATAGTACAACCAAAATACTAGACAACAACTACTATAACAACCAACAACTATAGTACAACCAACAACTATATAACAACCAACAACTATAGTACAACCAAAATACTAGTGACAACCAACAACTACTAGTAACAACCAACAACTACTAGTGACAACCAACAACTACTAGTGACAACCAAAACTACTAGTGACAACCAACAACTACTAGTACAACCAAAATATAGTAACAACCAACACTACTAGTGACAACCAACAATACTATAACCACAATACAAAAATATATACACAAAATATATAACAAATATATAACAACCAAAACTACTAGTGACACCAACAATATAGTAACAACCAACAACTACTAGTAACAACCAACAACTACTAGTGACAACCAAAATATATAACAACCAAAAATATAACAACCAAAATATAGTAACAACCAACAACTACAGTAACAACCAACAACTACTAGTAACAACCAACAACTACTAGTAACAACCAACAACTACTAGTCACAACCAACAACTACTAGTCACAACCAACAACTACTAGTACAACCAACAACTACTAGTAACAACCAACAACTACTAGTAACAACCAACAACTACTAGTAACAACCAACAACTACTAGTGACAACCAACAACTACTAGTAACAACCAACAACTACTAGTAACAACCAAGAACTACTAGTAACAACCAACAACTACTAGTAACAACCAACAACTACTAGTAACAACCAACAACTACTAGTGACAACCAACAACTACTAGTAACAACCACACTACTGTACAACCAACAACTACATACAACCAACAACTTCTGTGACAACCACAACTACTAGTGCCAACAACTCTAGTAACAACCAACAACTACCAGCAACTACTAACTCCAACATACTGTACAACCAACAATACTAGTCAACCAACAACTACTAGTAACACCAACAACTACTATAACAACCAACAACTACTAGTCAACCAACAATATATACAACCAACAACTACTGTACAACAAAACTACTTAACAACCAAAACTACTAGTACAACCAACAACTACTAGTAAGCCAACTACTTAAACCAACAACTATATAACAACCAACAACTACTATCAACCAACAACTACTAGTACAACCAAAACTACTGTAACACAAAATTTAAACCTAACACGATCCCCCAACATCAACACAATACCAAAAGCCCCATACAACCAACTTAAAAAAAACCACAATAAACAAATAAAAAAAAAAAAAAAAATTAAACAAAACAAACAAAAAAACACCAAAAAAAAAAAAAAAATAAAAAAAAAAAAAAAAACAAAAAAATTTAAAAAAAAAAAAAACTATAAAAATCAACCAAAGAAAAAAAAACATAAATAAAAAAAACAAATAAAAAAAAAATAAATAAAAAATAATACAAAAAATAAAAATACCAAAAATAAAAAAAAAATAAAAAAAAATCAAAAAAAAAAAAAACAAAAAAAAAAAAATAAAAAATAAAAAAAGAAAAAAAAAAAAAATAAAAAATTAAAAAAAAATAAAAAAATAAAAAAAAACAAAAAAATAGAAAAAAAAAAAAAAAAAAAAAAGCAAAAAAAAAAAAAAAAAAAAAAAAAAAAAAAAAATAAAAAAAAAAGAAAAAAAAAAAAAATAAAAAAAAGAAAAAAAAAAATAAATAATAAAAAAAAAAAAAATATAACTACCAGTGACAACGAACAACTACTAGTAACAACCAACAACTACTAGTGACCACCAACAACTACTAGTGACAACCAACAACTACCAGTGACAACCAACAACTACTAGTGACAACCAACAACTACTAGTGACAACCAACAACTACTAGTGACAACCAACAACTACTAGCAACAACCAACAACTACTAGTGACAACCAACAACTACTAGTGACAACCAACAACTACTAGTAACAACCAACAACTACTAGTGACAACCAACAACTACTAGTGACAACCAACAACTACTAGTAACAACCAACAACTACTAGTAACAACCAACAACTACTAGTGACAACCAACGACTACTAGTAACAACCAACAACTACTAGTAACAACCAACAACTACTAGTAACAACCAACAACTACTAGTGACAACCAACAACTACTAGTGACAACCAACGACTACTAGTAACAACCAACAACTACTAGTAACAACCAACAACTACCAGTAACAACCAACAACTACTAGTAACAACCAACAACTACTAGTGACAACCAACAACTACTAGTGACAACCAACAACCACTAGTGACAACCAACAACTACCAGTAACCCAAACAACAACTACTAGTGACAACCAACAACTACTAGTGACAACCAACAACTACTAGTAACAACCAACAACTACCAGTAACAACCAACAACTACTAGTGACAACCAACAACTACTAGTGACAACCAACAACTACTAGTAACAACCAACAACTACTAGTGACAACCAACTACTCACCAGCAACTACTAGTAACAACCAACAACTACTAGTAACTACCAACAACTACCAGCAACTACTAGTAACAACCAACAACTACTAGTAACAACCAAGAACTACTAGTAACAACCAACGACTACCAGCAACTACTAGTAATAACCAACAACTACTAGTAACAACCAACGACTACCCAGCAACTACTAGTAACAACCAACAACTACTAGTGACAACCAACAACTACTAGTGACAACCAACAACTACTAGTGACAACCAACAACTACTAGTGACAACCAACAACTACTAGTAACAACCAACAACTACTAGTGACAACCAACAACTACCCTAGTAACAACCAACAACTACTAGTGACAACCAACAACTACTAGTAACAACCAGCAACTACTAGTAACAACCAACAGCTACCAGTAACTACCAACAACTACTAGTAACAACCAACAACTACCAGTAACTACCAGCTACTACTAGTGACAACCAACAACTACTAGTAACAACCAGTAACTATCAGTAACAACCAGCAACTACTAGTAACTACCATCAACCACTAGTAACTACTAACAACAACCAGCAACTACTAGTAACAACCAACAACAACCAACAATTGCAAACAATAACGATAACTACCATCAATACACCGAGGAAGCGACAGTACAATTAGTATTACATGAAGTATATACCTCGGGTGCACTCGTGGCTTTCTACCACGAAGTATATACCGTTCAGCCCCTATGCAGAGCAGGGGTAGGGAGAGTTCAGGAACTGGACTAGCCTCACTCCTACTCCCTATGGCAGTTTTTGCCAACGGTTCACTAGCCTCGGCTCCCGAGTTTGAATCCAAGACGGAAATTGTCTGATCAAAATGTGCTCATTCGCTAAAATACACCCGCATCATTGCAGCCTACTACATTTGCAAATAACAACGTAGGGCGAGAAAAGCTAAGTGATGTCACGAATTCCCTCTCCCAGGGTCCATGATCCTTTCTGATCTGCGCCAGAGAGGAAACCAGAAGGATCGTGGACCCTGGGAACGAGAAATGGGCTTTGTCCGTAGACTACCATTCTCGTCCCCATAGCCCTTTCGTTTCTCTTAGCCGGCTTGGCACGAGAAAACGGAGGGCTCTGGGGACATAGGATTTTTGAACTAATTCGAATATTTTTGATTGGCTGTTTGGAACAAAGAATTCCTAAACGGAAGTCGAAAACGTAACGACTCTCTCATACATTCTCTTGAAACATCATGACTGCGTACATGAAGACCGGAAGTCCTAGAATCTAGGACTGGAAATTCTGTGTCCCCAGAGCCCTTTTTTTCCACGTGCCAAGGCCCAGCCGGCTAAGAGAAACGAAAGGGTTATGGGGACGAGAATGCGTAGACTACATTCTGTGAATTTATTACCTACATTCTCGTCCCCATAGCCCTTTCGTTTCTCTTAGCCGGATTGGCATGACAAACGGAGGGCTCTGGGGACATTTAATTCAATTTTTTTGATTGGCTGTTTGAAACATGAAACAAAGAATTCCTAAACGGAAGTCGAAAACATAACGACTCTCTCATAGATTCTTTGAAACTTGACGACTGCATACATAAGACCGGGAGTCCTAGAATCTTGGACTGGAAATCCTGTGTCCCCAGAATTTAGCTAAAAAGTTCGGGAAAAGGCACATATAATACGGTTGCTAAGGTTGGTCAAGATTTAGTATCAAAACGTATATTTCTGACATTTTTTGACGAAAATAGTCAAACAATGTTATTTGCAACATGTTCTGTAGGTTGTTAAGGAAAATCAGGTCCTTTGCCAGTTAACAAATGTCAGTAAAGTAAACAGTTAAAATTTAGGCCATTTGTCAGTTAAAATTTGGGTCATTTGTAAGTTGTCTCCTATGGGACGATAATGATTAAAATAGAAATGACAATAATACCCACATCACCTTGATATATTACGTAAACGTATCCTTTGAAATTGGAGTTAAAAACTAGGTGGAAAATTTCCGTCAATAGCCCTTGACTACTCTAAAGTGAGAATTTCCCGTCTTAATGATGCTTTCTCGGCAATTCTTAACAAGAATTTAAATTTAAAATTTTCATATGATTTGCTATGATTAGGCCAGGATGTCAAAAACCCTTTGTCTGGATTAATGGATATATATTCATTTTCATGATGTCCTTTTGATGCTGAGCAGCCTATAGGGGGGAGAAGTAAAAGTCTTTGATTTGTCTTTTTTCATTCAACAAAATCCCCTCCTTCCCCATAAATATTAACCACTCTCTTATCACTTTCCTGGCGTATCCTGTGTAAAACTACGATGTTTTACATTGCTTTCTTTATTGGCGGTTTTGCCACTTATTTTCGCCGGATAGGGGCCGGCGCTGTCTTTGGAATTCTATTTGTTTTCGTTTGGGCTCTAGCTTCAAATTTATTGGCGAAGCAAAGTCTTTATTGGCAAAATCACGGCCGCATAAAAACAAGGATGATTTTCGAGCATTGTAAATGGCACTTTCATACAAATTTCCAAGTTTACCTGAACGCAATTTTTTTGTTCGAATTTTACCCATCCATGCCCCTTGGCCTTTCTGTTTTTCTTTTGAGTTTTTCTACAGTTTTAAGACCTTATTGTGACAGTTGTTCTCTGTGTCACTTCTTGACAAATATAAGCATGAGGAGGCAGACATTGACAAGGTGGTTTCAGAAAGAAGCACTGAGGCCCGGGGGAGGGGGGGGGGGTACTCCATATAATGGCCTATACGGGAAGGCTCCGCCTGAAAGGGGTACCTTTTTCAGGCTTCAGGTATATAAAAGGGTAGGGATTTCACAAGTTTAGGTATATGAAAGGGTATGTAAATCCGTCATTTAGGTTTTTAAAAGGGCCTTGAATTAAAATATTTCGAACAGACGCACTTTATGGCTGTATTATTTTAATTTATAAAGCGCAACATGAAAATGACAAGAAAACGTCCTGCCATGTCTTTTAGGTATATGAAAGGGGTACCTTTTTTCAGTAAAAAGTATACGAAAGGGGTACAATTTCTGTGGTAATGGTATATAAAAGGGTAAGGGGTAAGAGCTTGGGGCGGAGCCTCCCCGTATAAAACGTTTTGTGAGTGCCTCCCCCCCCCGGGCACTGAGGCCCGAAAAATGCTAAAAGCTGGCATCAAATATCGCAAAGGCTGATATACGAACATGATTTGTTAAATACTCAGAGTTTTCCGGGCCCCAGCGTTTTGATTTATGAAATTGTCCCTGTAAAAGGTAGGAAATGGCAATATAATTTCGAGGGGGTCATGACCCATACCCTCTAACTCCCTCTAGTGGCTCGAACCTCACGAAAGATGCACGGTACGCCCCTGTACTTTGCAATGAGAAAGCCTGGCCCGTTTAATCGGGCAAACAACCAAATTTGTGCATGGTATAGACATTAATGACATTAATTGTATTCCACGTTGTCAACCATGTTCAAATGATGAGGGATTTGTCATACAACCTGACAACCGAAAACTAGGAGTAAAGCCTTCTTCAGGGCATCACAAAAAAGTCCGATTTCTGGAGAGCTGCTCCTAAACATTTGCTTGTTAGAATACATAAGTATGAAACTACTAACAAGGGCGAAGGCTTTGTTCAATATGTTTTAACAGTATAAGGAAAATCATGATGAGAAAATTCTTTGTGAAAGGAATCACGACAGTGTTCATCGCAGTATGCATCTTTGGGTTAAAATAATAAATCAAAATGTAACTCTGTTCAGAAATGTTATCCAGTAGAGGGGGTGGGGGGGGGGGGGGCTTATAACCGGATGTGTTTTTTGTTTCCAGGTAGATGGGCTTATAACCAGGGGGGAGGGCTTATAACCGGGGGTCTAACCAGGTTAGGGATGGACCATTAGAAAAGTGATGGGGGGGTGGGGAATTTTGGGCACGAATTTTTTTCTGTCCATTTGTGAGGAATTTTTTTTTCGGGGAAACCCTCTGCTCGAATTTTTTTTTTAGCAAACGTTTTTTTCTTCAGACAAATGCCATTTTTGTACTAACCAATCTGTTGTTCATTGACTTCTCCTTTAGGACTGTCAATAAGTACCACGGGGGGGGGGGTGGTCAAAGAGCGGTGCATGAAAGTGGACACCGCTTTCTCTCAAAAACTACCCCGGCGGGGGAATACTGATCCGGGATCCACCCTTCTACAATAGTACGGTAAAGAATCTTGCTTTGAGTTGTGTACTCACCAATCCCACCATCCCTAACACTTTCCCATCACTTAGCAGCTCCGCATAGAAATCCCTCTCACTCGCGGCTTCTCTGAAAAACTGTCCAAATAAAATCGCGAACCCACAAGCTCAGAGAACTCACACAAACAAAATCGCGAGGTTATCTCCCACAGATAACAAGAGCTCAGTAAAGAACTCACCACCAATAAGACAAATAATTTACGCGAGTTATCTCCCACAGATAACAGACTCAGTAAAAACTCACCACAATAGAAGAAAATTTACGCATTATTCCCCAAGAAACAAACTCAGTAAAGAACTCACCACCTAGAAGGCAGAAAAATAGCGCGAGGTCAGTAAAGCGAAAAGTCACGCGCGAACACCCGAGTCCAGGAACATATAGCAGTGCTTAAGCGATCATTGAAAAAACTACTTTTCTTCTTCTTGGACGGCGGGCCGCGCTGTCGACACCTCCCGCAAACCGGAGTGATCTAACGACCATCTTTGGCGCCCTTGCTTCGGCGGGGGTCTGTGCTGTCCTCTCCTTCGTGTCCTCCGCCCCGTCTTCCCCCCGCGCTCCTCGCTGTCCTCCCTCTCCCGCCCGCTCTCGTCTTCCCCCCCCGCCGACTGGTCGCCCGTGCGGCACTCGGTCTCGTTTCCCTGGCTGCGGTGACGTTGTGTGGGCTTTCTCCTCTTCTTTCGTTCCCGTGCTTTTGTTTTCTGTGGTCTACTTTCATCATTCGTGCTTTTCTCTTTGGGGTACTAGTTGCAATCTCGCAGGCTAGGAGAGCGAGCTGGTGTTATCACTCCATTTCGGGGGTGTGGGGGCATGCTACCTAGAATTTATTTCTAGGCTCGTGCTCTTTCCGTTTCCACATATTTTCGTCGAAAAATGATCTCATCTAGTGTTATGATGGCAGGTATTATCAGGTATTAATAGGACCTTTCCTCCGAATTTTTTTCTTTGCCTTCCACTTTGCACGTTTTCCCATTTTGGCTTGTGAATTTTTTTTTTGTTTTTTCCCCCCCCCCCATCACTTTTCTTGGTCCGTCCCTTATAACCAGCTAGGGAGGGGAAAGGCTATTATAGCCGGACTTTTACAGTAGGTCGTTAATTTGTCGAATTTTTCTTTATTTTCAGTTGAAGTTGAAGAAGTTGCGGAATGAATACTGCCATCTGAGGAAACAGAATGAAGCGTTTAAAAAAGAGTATGAAACAATGCGTGAAAAAGTAGAAGGTTTGTTTTGTAAGATTTTAAACATTTATTGAAAAAAAAATCACTTTTTACGTCTGCATTCACTAATTTTAGTTTGCTTTTATGTACGCAGATCTGAGAAAAGAGAATGGAGAGTTAATAAAAGAGATTGAAACAATGCGTGAAAAAGCAGAAGGTTTGTTTTGTGAGATTTTTAACATTTATTGAAAAAAATTCACTGTTTACGTCTGCATTCACTAATTTTAGTTTGCTTTTATGTACGCAGATCTGAGAAAAGAGAATGGAGAGTTTTAAAAAGAATTTGAAACAATGCGTGAAAAAGCAGAAGGTTTGTTTTGTGAGATTTTTAACATTTATTGAAAAAAAATTCACTTTTTACGTCTGCATTCACTAATTTTAGTTTGCTTTTATGTACGCAGATCTGAGAAAAGAGAATGGAGAGTTAATAAAAGAGATTGAAACAATGCGTGAAAAAGCAGAAGGTTTGTTTTGTGAGATTTTTAACATTTATTGAAAAAAAATTCACTTTTTACGTCTGCATTCACTAATTTTAGTTTGCTTTTATGTACGCAGAGCAGGACAAGGAATTTAAAAAAAAATTGAAAATGTTTTCATTGGAAAAAGAAGAAACTAATGCAAGAGTTCTGACAATAACGAAAGAGAGAGATGAGTTTGCAAATCTGGCTTCAGAGAGAGGGAAGCTTTTAGAAGTAAGTTTTTTTTTCTTTGTCCAATGCTCATGACAAATGAACACTCTATCTTAATCATTCATTCGCCGAGCATAAAACATTTGTCATTTGTCATTATTTATTACATACCGTAGCATTCCGGTTATAAGCCCTGGGCTTATAAAACTACGTAAGGGGTTTTTGGTGGGCTTATAAGCGGAGGGGCTTATATCCGGGGGGGGGGGGGGGCTTATATGCGGATTAAAAAAAGCGTTTCGGTATATGATAATTTTGGAGGGAGAATCGTAGTTCAAGCCAAACACATACGTCCTGGGGGAGGGGGAGGGTATAACCCAGACTCAAGTACTCAAATTTCCCAAGGTCCAACCCCCCCCCCCCCGCACGTTTCAAAACGCTCGCCCGCCTCTGAATTGTAGTCCTGCTTACTTTATGCCACAAGAAATTAAAGTTTAACCAGCATAAATATGACCCCATGCATTGGCCTCTGTGGCCGATTTTAAAATAGAAATCCAATCTGTCTTAGTTTGTTTTGACTTAGACCATCATTAAATGAAACTTACGTTTAAGGCATATCTATAAATGCGGTAGTTCAAAATAAATTAAAAGTCCAAATGACTTAAAACTAGTCAGGTATGTATTTCTTGTTCCAGATTTGAATAATGATAACAATGCGCCGCTGGTTAAGAGCATTTTGACTTAAAATTCAATTGAACTACAAAAGGAATATTGGAACTTAATTTTTTTTTTATTTTCAGTTAGATATTGTAAATAAATATAAGAAAATTATATAGTTGCAGACTGAAAACAGTCGTTATTTGTTTTTACACAGGAGCGAGATTTTCAGATCGAGCAACAAAGGGACCATGTTAAAATGCTCCAAGAACAATTCGAAGCCGCAAAAGAAAAGGAAAGGTTGGAGTTTTTAACGTTTAAACGTTTTTTCTCATGAAACATTCACACAATTATAATAACATATATATATCGCTGGACAAATGGTTCATGTTTTAACGTGCACAATCGAGTTATGGTGCTCGCGGCCCGGGGGGGGGGGGACTCGCATATGAAAGTGACGGGGATGCTCGTCGTCTCGCTTAGGGGTGTCAATTTCGGACTTTTGGTCTCGCTTAGGGTGTTCCGGGAAAAAACGCCCAAAACGCCAATATTTTTAGCCATAATGGTCTCGTTTAGGGTTATACACGAAGAAATATACAAATATAAACTCCATTCTTAGTTTTTTGGTATCTTTTAGGGGTCAAGAAAGGCTTGAGCCACACCCAGATTGGTCTCTATTAGGGGTTCTTTTCAAAATTTCCGACGAGTCCCCGTCCGTTTCAGCGTTTGGAGAACACTATTAATAAGCGTTAAAGTGTCTATCCGGCCTACAGGTTTTTTGTGGTTTTCGTATCTCTGTAATGCATAAACGAGTATTCCAAGAAAAGTTTTGGATTCCGCGACTTTTTGGCTTTGAAATCGAGCTTCAAAGTTCCCGTTTCGGCCACGCCCAAACAAGTTGACCGCGTTATCGAGGATTGGTGATGAGTGACGTCATATCAGAAACCGCTCGAAGGGTTTGCATTTGTTTATTACATAAGGTTTGTCTTCCCAAGAATTCTTCGAGTTTGGATGAAATACTCGCCTGACAGCGTTTTTTTTTATCTGAAGAAGACGAGACTGGAATCGATCGTTTGCACTGTAGTAGAAGATGAGCCCACAAAGAAGAAGGCGCTTACTCTCAAGAACCTCTGGGGCAATTCTTTAGTTATGCCCTGTCTTTAAAAGTGGCCCTGCATTCCTTAAAGTTCATATGGTGTTTGTTGTTGTTGATATAACTTTACAAACTGAACTTTCCACCAATAAAAAGCAATAAAATTATGTGTGTACTTTAGGGTAGCCCTGGAAAAACTTAATCATTTGGAGAAGACGGTTGAACTTTTGCAAAAAGAGGCTGAAAAAGGAAAAGCTCTAGAAGTAAGACATTGTATTTGTATGTATACATTTTTACATTATAAACCTTTTTTAGGAGGCATAACTATATACACCATCTAGAGTAGTACAATATTTCGACGAAGACGAAGTGAATCTTATTACCTAATTGTTAATTGACATGAACAATTGGCACAAATGGGACATTTGGGACACCTGAGAAAACTGGGACAATTGGGAAAATGGCAAAACTATTGGAAAAACTTGGACATTTGGGACAATTAAGAACATTGGCAGGGTTGGAAATTAGCGCTCGCCCACTCGCCCAGGCGAGTGTGAAAACTGTCGGGCGAGTACAAATTACGGATCACTCGCCCAGTTTGGCGAGTACGATTTTCATATCCAGATTATAGTTTTCAAAATAAGCGTCCACTGATCCACGAAACTCTGCAAGATTGCTTTTCCTGCCTCTTTTTCTGTACAATTTCGACACTTTGCTTGCAACATACAGGAATTTGGGAAGATGTATCAAATTGAAAACTGCGTATCAACTTTTGAAGTAAGCATGCTCATGGTTAAATTGTAAAGTAAGTCTTTTTTGGCGATTTTTCATTCAAGAATTAGATTGCAGTCTGTATCATGATCGACCACCACTCTGTGGCACAATGAGTATTGAACGTGATTAAAATTGTTAGAGGAGGGGGGCTAAATTTTCCTTTCTTTAAAGCTGATTTCCAGTCCGTACTGCGCAGACTCGGGGTTTGTTTACGTTTTTGTTTTGAATTCGTTGAAACGTTACACTTCGGTGACAGCATACATGAAGTTTTTTAGTCCGCCATTACAGTTCGCTTCGTTCAAGAACTTCCGATGAGCTGAAACGTCGGTTTGAAATAGCGTCAAGGTTCTTCTACTTGTTATTATTTGTTCTGCAAGGATATCTGGCGTTAATAATGAAGAAACAGGTAAGTTTGTCACGTAATTTTTAGTTTTGCTTTGTTTGTGAGGCTCACATAAACATTGCAGCCGAGATTGCGCAGTACGGACTGTAATTCATCTTTAATGGAGGAGACTGGGCGAGAGAAAATTTATCTGGGCGAGCACAATTTTAAGGTCACTCGCCCAGATGGCGAGTGCTCCGAGTGCAACCCTGATTGGGAAAATTGGTACAACTGGAACAAGTGGTACAACTGGGGCAATTGGGTGATTGGGACAACTTGGAACATTGGGAAAATTGGTACGACTGGGTCAACTGGGAAAACTGGGACTATTGGGATATCTGGGACAATTGGAACAATTAGCACAACTGAGACAATTGGCACAACTTGGACAATTGGGACAACTGGGGCAATTGGCACAACTGGGGCAATTGGGACAACTGGGACAATTGGCACAACTGGGGCAATTGGGACAACTTGGACAATTGGGACAACTGGGACAGCTGGGACAATTGGGACAACTGGCACAACTTGGACAATTGGGACAACTGGGGCAATTGGGACAACTGGGGCAATTGGGACAACTGGGACAACTGGGACAATTGGGACAACTGGGGCTTACTTCTTCTTACTTCCTTATCCTTATCCTTTTCCATAACGGGCAAGTACTATTGTTACGTCATTATAACCCGAGAACACCTTGCGGGTAAGCACTATTGCTACGTTTTCATTACCCGATACTATTTGTAGGCAAACCCTATCCAAGAGTGTGATGTAGAAGAAACATTTTTACGAATTCTACGAAAGGCAGCGGGGAAACCTGAAGAGGTAAAGCTTAAGCTATATTTTACTCCCTATTTAGTAAAGTCATGTTTAAACGACCCTTGACCTTTCTCAAGGCTCAGCCAAATTAAGCTGTTTTAATATGAGATTCGAATAAAAGCTCTTGCATTGGTTTATTTTTTTATTTTGTAGAACGGACGTGAAAAATTGTATTCAATGGTTTAAGTGAAGAACGGTCAGAGCTACATTATCCCTTGAACATTCACTCCTTTCTATCAACAGGCCAAAACATTCCTTAAGGCAAATGCCAAATCAAGGGGTTGCCTTTGTGGCCCAACCGTCCTGTTTAACATCGAGAGGGCAACGGAGTTCATCGGGCTGCCAAAAAGTATGGGCGACGCCATGAGAAACTGGGTGAAACAAGGAAATGGGTGCACCGGTAAAACGTTCAACCGGGCAGATAACACGCAACTCCATGGCGTCCATGTCAAAAGAAGCTGCATCAGGCAAGACATATTAGACGCCCTTGACAAGGCTTTTTCAGGTAATGGCCCCTTTGATGTTGTTCTAAACCTTTATTTTGACACTGTTGTCTTTTTTATAGTTAGAAGAAACAACAACAAAAAAAATACCCGTAGCTCATGTTTATAAACATTGCCTTATAACAAAAGCGAACAAAAGCGTAAATGAGAGTGATAAATGATGATTGCAGTGAATTTCCAATTTATGCAATTGGAAGAAAGAAGCCTGAAAAAATTCAGGGCTTCAACGGGATTCGAACCCGTGACCTCCGCGATACCGGTGTGACGCTCTACCAACTGAGCTATTGAAGCCACACATTGCTTGGGAGCAAGGCCAATTGTGAGTTCATATTTGACCTTGCTCCCAAGCAATGTGTGGCTTCAATAGCTCAGTTGGTAGAGCGTCGCACCGGTATCGCGGAGGTCACGGGTTCGAATCCCGTTGAAGCCCTGAATTTTTTCAGGCTTCTTTCTTCCAATTGCTTAATTTGGAAATTCACTGCGATGATCATTTATCACTCTCATATACATCCGCAGTTCATATATAAATTATTTCATATACATTACATCAAAAGCGTGAATGTAGCAAACAGCCAGGCAACTGCTTCTCAGCAAAAAGGTAAACTGTATGCATTGATCACTTTTCAAAAAGCTACCTCCACTAAAATCAAGCATCCACTAAAATTTTGCGAGCATTAATTCCGAGCAGAAGCCAAACTTTGCGAGCACTACAAAATTTTGATGGACCATTCATGACCCTTAATTATGTAGTTTGTCTTTTGAACTGTTAATCTTGAAGTAAATACCGAAAGGCCTGTATTTCACTAAACGTTTTCTGTAACCGTTACTATCCCCATGAAACATGCACATTATTACAGTTTTGTAATTGGTTCTTATTTCGACATTTTTCTATTTCAGAGTATCCAAAGAAAGCGAATGAGTAAAGCAGCGAAAAGCCACCACAAACGCGCTCCAAGTCTGGGCGGTCTTTTTCTGTTTCTTCTTTTTACATGTTTTTTAGTAATATTTTATGCAGTATCTTTATTGGCATTACAACTGACATAAAAAAATGTTACAATGAAAGAAAAAAGGCTAAGTATTACAATTTGTAATTACATAGTTAGTTAACAATTAGTTACAATGTTCAGTACGCTGCAAGATGGGACATGAAAAAAGAATAAATAAATTAAAAATATAATGATTAAAATGATTAAATAAATAATAATTATAATAAACGAGGAAAATAAGGTTAGATAAAGTCTTTCCACTTTATTTAAAAATTGTTAATATTTTTATTTCTAACTGCAATTTGTTGTAGAGTATCCAATCTGTTTATTAGAAAAGAAGGAAAACCGTCAAAAGGTACATCATTGCAGTCTTGGGGCGTGCAAAAGATATAATACTTGGCTACAAGTGATATATAATTTAAAATATCTTTTGAATGTGTGGCGTTGTCGTGCCAGCCGTAAAGGATGTCGCGTTCGGAGAGAGTCTTTTGTTGTTTTTCGGACCACCAATTTTGTAATGCAGTACAGAAATTGGAAATTATTGGACATCGATAGGGTAGATGAGGCAATGTTTGCGGTGCCTATTACATAAGTGACAAGTTTTAGAGTCGCTTAATTTCATGCGGAAAAGCGAAGACTTGGTAGGAAGTATATTATGGATAATTTTATATTGTAAGATTTGAAGCTTAGTTTCGATCGTTATTGCAAAAGGGAAGTTGTAAACGTTTTTTAGATCTATACCGTAGAAGTCTTTGTTCAGCGGTTGGAGGTTGGAAATAATTATCCATAATAGCTGCGTAAACAGAGCGGTTGCTGATGATATTGCGTAAAGGGGATTCTTGCGACGCGTTTTCGTTTTCGATTGGGTCCTTTGCAGCTTTGATTTCGCATCTCCAGCTTGGTGGAATTGCGTGTATTGCGTCCTTTACTGTCCTTAACGTCCTTACTGTCCTTAATATAACGTCCTTTGCTGTCCTTAACGTCCTCCAGCTTGGTGGAATTGCGTGTATTGCGTCCTTTACTGTCCTTAACGTCCTTTGCTGTCCTCAACGTCCTTATTGTCTTTAACGTCCTTTACTGTCCTTAACGTCCTTTTGCTGTCCTTAACGTCCTTTACTGTCCTTAACGTCCTTTTGCTGTCCTTAACGTCCTTTACTGTCCTTACTGTCCTTAACGTCCTTTGCTGTCCTTAACGTCCTCCAGCTTGGTGGAATTGCGTGTATTGCGTCCTTTACTGTCCTTAACGCCCTTTGCTGTCCTTAACGTCCTTTGCTGTCCTCAACGTCCTTATTGTCCTTAACGTCCTTTACTGTCCTTAACGTCCTTTTGCTGTCCTTAACTTCCTTTACTGTCCTTAACGTCCTTTTGCTGTCCTTAACGTCCTTTACTGTCCTTAACGTCCTTTACTGTCCTTAACTTCCTTTACTGTCCTTAACGTCCTTACTGTCCTTAACGTCCTTTACTGTCCTTAACTTCCTTTACTGTCCTTAACGTCCTTTACTGTCCTTAACTTCCTTTACTGTCCTTAACGTCCTTACTGTCCTTAACGTCCTTTACTGTCCTTAACTTCCTTTACTGTCCTTAACGTCCTTTACTGTCCTTAACGTCCTTACTGTCCTTAACGTCCTTTACTGTCCTTAACGTCCTTACTGTCCTTAACGTCCTTTACTGTCCTTAACTTCCTTTACTGTCCTTAACGTCCTTTACTGTCCTTAACGTCCTTACTGTCCTTAACGTCCTTTACTGCCCTTAACGTCCTTACTGTCCTTAACGTCCTTTACTGTCCTTAACTTCCTTTACTGTCCTTAACGTCCTTTACTGTCCTTAACTTCCTTTACTGTCCTTAACGTCCTTACTGTCCTTAACGTCCTTTACTGTCCTTAACTTCCTTTACTGTCCTTAACGTCCTTTACTGTACTTAACGTCCTTACTGTCCTTAACGTCCTTTACTGTCCTTAACGTCCTTTACTGTCCTTAACGTCCTTTACTGTCCTTAACGTCCTTTACTGTCCTTACTCGTCTTTTACTGATCTTAACGTCCTTAACGTCCTTTACTGTCCTTAACGTCCTTTACTGTCCTTAACGTCCTTTACTGTCCTTAACGTCCTTTACTGTCCTTAACGTCCTTTACTGCCCTTAACGTCCTTTACTGTCCTTAACGTCCTTTACTGTCCTTAACGTCCTTTACTGTCCTTACTCGTCTTTTACTGATCTTAACGTCCTTAACGTCCTTTACTGTCCTTAACGTCCTTTACTGTCCTTAACGTCCTTTACTGTCCTTACTCGTCTTTTACTGATCTTAACGTCCTTAACGTCCTTTACTGTCCTTAACGTCCTTTACTGTCCTTAACGTCCTTTACTGTCCTTAACGTCCTTTACTGTCCTTAACGTCCTTTACTGTCCTTAACGTCCTTTACTGTCCTTAACGTCCTTTACTGCCCTTAACGTCCTTTACTGTCCTTAACGTCCTTACTGTCCTTAACGTCCTTTACTGTCCTTAACGTCCTTTACTGTCCTTAACGTCCTTTACTGTCCTTAACTTCCTTTACTGTCCTTAACGTCCTTACTGTCCTTAACGTCCTTTACTGTCCTTAACTTCCTTTACTGTCCTTAACGTCCTTTACTGTCCTTAACGTCCTTTACTGTCCTTAACGTCCTTTACTGTCCTTAACTTCCTTTACTGTCCTTAACGTCCTTACTGTCCTTAACGTCCTTTACTGTCCTTAACTTCCTTTACTGTCCTTAACGTCCTTTACTGTCCTTAACGTCCTTACTGTCCTTAACGTCCTTTACTGTCCTTAACGTCCTTTACTCTCCTTAACGTCCTTTACTGTCCTTAACGTCCTTTACTGTCCTTAACGTCCTTTACTGCCCTTAACGTCCTTTACTGTCCTTAACGTCCTTTACTGTCCTTAACGTCCTTTACTGTCCTTAACGTCCTTTACTGTCCTTAACGTCCTTAACGTCCTTTACTGTCCTTAACGTCCTTTACTGTCCTTAACGTCCTTTACTGTCCTTAACGTCCTTTACTGTCCTTAACGTCCTTTACTGTCCTTAACGTCCCTACTGTCCTTAACGTCCTTTACTGTCCTTAACGTCCTTTACTGTCCTTAACGTCCTTTACTGTCCTTAACGTCCTTTACTGTCCTTAACGTCCTTTACTGTCCTTAACGTCCTTTACTGCCCTTAACGTCCTTTACTGTCCTTAACGTCCTTTACTGTCCTTAACGTCCTTACTGTCCTTAACGTCCTTTACTGTCCTTAACTTCCTTTACTGTCCTTAACGTCCTTTACTGCCCTTAACGTCCTTTACTGTCCTTAACGTCCTTTACTGCCCTTAACGTCCTTTACTGTCCTTAACGTCCTTACTGTCCTTAACGTCCTTTACTGTCCTTAACTTCCTTTACTGTCCTTAACGTCCTTTACTGTCCTTAACTTCCTTTACTGTCCTTAACGTCCTTACTGTCCTTAACGTCCTTTACTGTCCTTAACTTCCTTTACTGTCCTTAACGTCCTTTACTGTCCTTAACGTCCTTACTGTCCTTAACGTCCTTTACTGTCCTTAACGTCCTTACTGTCCTTAACGTCCTTTACTGTCCTTAACTTCCTTTACTGTCCTTAACGTCCTTTACTGTCCTTAACGTCCTTACTGTCCTTAACGTCCTTTACTGCCCTTAACGTCCTTACTGTCCTTAACGTCCTTTACTGTCCTTAACTTCCTTTACTGTCCTTAACGTCCTTTACTGTCCTTAACTTCCTTTACTGTCCTTAACGTCCTTACTGTCCTTAACGTCCTTTACTGTCCTTAACTTCCTTTACTGTCCTTAACGTCCTTTACTGTCCTTAACGTCCTTACTGTCCTTAACGTCCTTTACTGTCCTTAACGTCCTTTACTGTCCTTAACGTCCTTTACTGTCCTTAACGTCCTTACTGTCCTTAACGTCCTTACTGTCCTTAACGTCCTTTACTGTCCTTAACGTCCTTTACTGTCCTTAACGTCCTTTACTGTCCTTAACGTCCTTTACTGTCCTTAACGTCCTTACTGTCCTTAACGTCCTTTACTGTCCTTAACTTCCTTTACTGTCCTTAACGTCCTTTACTGTCCTTAACGTCCTTTACTGTCCTTAACGTCCTTTACTGTCCTTAACGTCCATTACTGTCCTTAACTTCCTTTACTGTCCTTAACGTCCTTTACTGTCCTTAACGTCCTTTACTGTCCTTAACGTCCTTTACTGTCCTTAACGTCCTTACTGTCCTTAACGTCCTTACTGTCCTTAACGTCCTTTACTGTCCTTAACGTCCTTTACTGTCCTTAACGTCCTTTACTGTCCTTAACGTCCTTTACTGTCCTTAACGTCCTTACTGTCCTTAACGTCCTTTACTGTCCTTAACTTCCTTTACTGTCCTTAACGTCCTTTCCTGTCCTTAACGTCCTTACTGTCCTTAACGTCCTTTACTGTCCTTAACGTCCTTACTGTCCTTAACGTCCTTTACTGTCCTTAACGTCCTGACTGTCCTTATTATCCTTTCCTGTCCTTAACGTCCTTTACTGTCCTTACTCGTCTTTTACTGATCTTAACGTCCTTAACGTCCTTTACTGTCCTTAACGTCCTTACTGTCCTTAACGTCCTTTACTGTCCTTAACTTCCTTTACTGTCCTTAACGTCCTTTACTGTCCTTAACGTCCTTACTGCCCTTAACGTCCTTTACTGTCCTTAACGTCCTTTACTGTCCTTAACGTCCTTTACTGTCCTTAACGTCCTTTACTGTCCTTAACGTCCTTTACTGTCCTTAACGTCCTTTACTGTCCTTAACTTCCTTTACTGTCCTTAACGTCCTTTACTGTCCTTAACGTCCTTTACTGTCCTTAACGTCCTTACTGTCCTTAACGTCCTTTACTGTCCTTAACGTCCTTTACTGTCCTGAGCGTCCTTACTGTCCTTAACGTCCTTTACTGTCCTTAACGTCCTTTACTGTCCTTAACGTCCTTTACTGTCCTTAACGTCCTTACTGTCCTTAACGTCCTTTACTGTCCTTAACGTCCTTTACTGTCCTTAACGTCCTTTTGCTGTCCATAACGTCCTTAACGTCCTTTACTGTCCTTAACGTCCTTTACTGTCCTTAACGTCCTTTACTGTCCTTAACGTCCTTTACTGTCCTTAACTTCCTTTACTGTCCTTAACGTCCTTTACTGTCCTTAACGTCCTTTACTGTCCTTAACGTCCTTTACTGCCCTTAACGTCCTTTTACTGTCCTTAACGTCCTTTACTGTCCTTAACGTCCTTTACTGTCCTTAACGTCCTTTACTGTCCTTAACGTCCTTTACTGTCCTTAACGTCCTTTTACTGTCCTTAACGTCCTTTACTGCCCTTAACGTCCTTACTGTCCTTAACGTCCTTTACTGTCCTTAACGTCCTTTACTGTCCTTAACGTCCTTTACTGCCCTTAACGTCCTTACTGTCCTTAACGTCCTTTACTGTCCTTAACGTCCTTTACTGTCCTTAACGTCCTTTACTGCCCTTAACGTCCTTTACTGTCCTTAACGTCCTTTACTGCCCTTAACGTCCTTTACTGTCCTTAACGTCCTTTACTATCCTTAACGTCCTTACTGTCCTTAACGTCCTTACTGTCCTTAACGTCCTTTACTGTCCTTAACGTCCTTTTACTGTCCTTAACGTCCTTTACTGTCCTTAACGTCCTTTACTGTCCTTAACGTCCTTTACTGTCCTTAACGTCCTTAACGTCCTTTACTGTCCTTAACGTCCTTTACTGTCCTTAACGTCCTTTACTGTCCTTAACGTCCTTTACTGCGCTTAACGTCCTTTACTGTCCTTAACGTCCTTTACTGTCCTTAACGTCCTTTACTGTCCTTAACGTCCTTTACTGTCCTTACTCGTCTTTTACTGATCTTAACGTCCTTAACGTCCTTTACTGTCCTTAACGTCCTTTACTGTCCTTAACGTCCTTTACTGTCCTTACTCGTCTTTTACTGATCTTAACGTCCTTAACGTCCTTTACTGTCCTTAACGTCCTTTACTGCCCTTAACGTCCTTTACTGTCCTTAACGTCCTTTACTGTCCTTAACGTCCTTACTGTCCTTAACGTCCTTTACTGTCCTTAACGTCCTTTACTGTCCTTAACGTCCTTTACTGTCCTTAACGTCCTTTACTGCCCTTAACGTCCTTTACTGTCCTTAACGTCCTTTACTGCCCTTAACGTCCTTTACTGTCCTTAACGTCCTTTACTGTCCTTAACGTCCTTACTGTCCTTAACGTCCTTTACTGTCCTTAACTTCCTTTACTGTCCTTAACGTCCTTTACTGCCCTTAACGTCCTTTACTGTCCTTAACGTCCTTTACTGCCCTTAACGTCCTTTACTGTCTTTAACGTCCTTTACTGTCCTTAACTTCCTTTACTGTCCTTAACGTCCTTTACTGTCCTTAACGTCCTTACTGTCCTTACTCGTCTTTTACTGATCTTAACGTCCTTAACTGTCCTTACTCGTCTTTTACTGATCTTAACGTCCTTTAATGTCCTTTACTGTCCTTAACGTCCTTTCCTGTCCTTCGCGTCCTTACTGTCCTTATTATCCTTTCCTGTCCATAACGTCCTTACTGTCCTTATTATCCTTTCCTGTCCTTCGCGTCCTTACTGTCCTTATTATCCTTTCTTGTCCTTAACGTCCTTTACTGAATAATGAGGACACTCGCCTGTAAACACGAGATCTGCGAGAAAAAATCAGTACATTGAAGGCCCAATTTTACTATCTTAAATGTTTTCAATGAGTTGAAACTTGCAAGCTATATCACTTGATGACAAACCTCGAGTTTGTCAAATTTTAAAAAAAGTTCATCGGGCGGTTTTCAATTTATTATCACTTTTGTAGGCATAGACCAAATTATAAACAAAAATGGCAACAAGAGCACCTGAACGCACGCTCATCAAATTCTTTTTTTCTCGCAATCGACCAAAGCAAACTCCACCACTGTTTTACACACGATTTTAAATGGAATCAAACTACTATAAGATGAAATTTCAATTCACAGGTGCGTCGTTTTCTTCAGATATTACCCCATTTTCTCGTTAGTATGTTTTTGACGGTATTTATAGCTCCGAAAATTTCATTCCCAAATATTTCGAAAACGCTCTCATAGAATTTGTTCAAACTTTGCCAACATCGAGGCAGCTTTGAGTGGTACAAGCTCGTTCGAGCGATTTTTGAAAACATCTCCTGGTGCCGAGGAATACGAGCGAAAGTAAAAACCGTAATGACGTCATTTCGTCGCTATGGCAACTCCGATGCCATCCTAATACTAGTCATGAAAAAATTTCATCTTTTTCTAATGTAGCTGTGGTGATCGTTATTCGATAGCATTGTTAATCCAGTTGAGCCACCTTAAAAAAGAGAATGAAACGTTGTGAAAAAAAGCAGAAGGTTTGTTTTGTGAGTAAGATATCACTTTTTCCGCCTGCATTCACTAATTTTAGTTTGCTTTTATGTCCGCAGAACAGCACAAGGTATTTCAAAAAACTTTAAATCTTTTCAATGGAAAAGGAAGAAACTAATGCAAACTGTTTGCAAGAGTTCTGACAATAACGAAAGAGAGAGATGAGTTTGCAAAACTGGCTTCAGAGAGAGGCAAGTTTTTTTTCTTTGTCCAACGCTCATGACAAATTTCGCAGGACATGGTTTCCAAGGTTTATTGGCATACTTATTAATCACTGGTGCTTTATTTGCTGTTATGCAGTCTTAAGACATCTTTGGAAACAGAAATGGAGGAGATCTCTTTTGATGATCTAAAGAAAAAAACTGTTGAGTTCGCTAGGGCCCTTCACAAGCTTTTCATCGTTAAGACGCCCGTCGTCCGATACTGTCCAAGAGGCCATGAACAAGCTACCAGCAGCTGGCACTGGCACTGTTGTTCCAGTCGGCAAAGTATGTGTGTTTTTTTAAGGAACTACCAGATGAGGTTAATGCCATCCGGCAGGTAGCGGCATGTGGCTTTACGCCAGAGAAATACAAATAAGCTTTTCTAAGTCCAGATGAATCGTTCACCACCACCCAGCAGAGACCATTATGGCTGTCCATCCAAAGAGGCAAGCTGTTGAAGATTATTTAGAGAAGGAGTCGCCACAAACAGAATGAATGTACCTTTATTGTGATATTTTTGCAATATATAAACAAATACATTGGACATCATGTATATAAGTGACAGGTGAGAAAGTTATGGACTTATTGTTGTCATATATGGACTAAATAGCTTTCAAATGTCCATTTCCAAACATTTTTTTAGTTTTCTGGTAGAACAAAATGCAGTTATGATGCATTGATGTTAAGGTTGTCGTGAGACAAAAATGAATGGATAGTCACTGACAGGTGTGAAAAGAAGTTGTACTTAATGGTTTTTAAAATGTTGTTGATGAATATGAAGAGTGGTAGTTTATAGAAATATGCTGAACTGCAGTTATTAAATAAATTTAAAAAAGATTACATTATTATCTATAAAAGTGTCAGTTTGATGATCATGCACGTTTTAGTTCTCTGGGCACGTATAAAAAGTTATACATGCATTTAGATTCAAGAATGGCCGTTTTCACTCAAGAACAATAAATAAATACAGTGGAACCCCGATATAACGATATGCCAAGGGGGCAGTAAAATTATATCGTTATATCGAGGAATCGTTATATCGGGGTTCCGTCCCATACATTTTACTATTACCGGGACATAACATATTCATCGTTATATCGGGAATATCGTTATATCGAAGATCGTTATATCGGGGTTCCACTGTAATAAACAATAAACTCAAGAACACTACTAGCATTCTTTATTTAACAAGCAATTTTATTTGGATGTATAGTGTCACACACAATTTGTATGTCATTAAAAATGTGAATATGAATGTGAATATTCTACAAACCTAAGATCTGGAAGCGATATGTAGATGACACTTTTACTGTATTAGATCGAGACCAAGTCGAAGGCTTTTTACAGCATCTTAATAACCAACAGCCCATGAAAACCGAGAAAGATAACAGCATTCCCTTTCTCGATACGTCAGTTATAAGGGACTCAGACGGCCTTCTTACTAGCAGTGTATATAGAAAGCCCACACACACTGATCAGTACTTAGCCTATGACTCACACCATCCTCAGTCGGTGAAGCGTGGTATTGTTAAGTGTCTATATGACCGAGCCAAACACCTCATAACAAAACCATCAGTTATCTCTCAAGAAAAAAAAAACATTTCATGATCGTCGGTACTTGTTTCTAACGGTTATCCTTCTTCGTTCATACGAAAACTTACTAAGACCACAAGACCAACAGTCAACAACGAACCCACGCAGGAATTTAAATCTAATCTACTGCGGTTTTACCCTATATTAAAGGTGTATCAGAGGTTCTTCGCCGCTGCCTTCTAGAACAAGGCGTTCGCACCGTCTTTAAATCTGACACAACTCTTCGGTTTTACTTAGTACGACCGAAAGACGCCCTAGAACCAGGCAAACAAGATGGTGTTGTATACAAAATTCCATGTGAATGCAGCAACTGAGTATATATATAGGGAAACAGGGATAGCGATGCAAGACAGGATAAAAGAACACGACAGAGATATAAGGCCTGCTTATACACAAACCTCCGCAGTTTCGAGGCACGTAAACGAAACGGGGCATATTCCTTTATGGAATCAAGTAAGTTTATCGATCGCGACCCTCACCGATACACACGCAGGGTCAAAGAGGCTATCCAAATAAGACTTCATCCTAATAACATCAATAGAGATAGCGGAATTGAAATTCCTGAAGCATGGATACCTTTTTTTATTATTATTTATTTTTTTTTTTAATTTGCAATACGACATTACTTACAATACCTACATTACATCACTTACCTTCACTACTTACAATACTACAATTACTTACAATATAACGAGGACACTACTTACAATACTTACATTACACTACTTACAATGCTAATTAAGCTACTTACAATATACCGTAATGAGGACACTACTTACACTAATCACAACAGTGTCACGTATTACTTAGAAGTCTCACTTACGGATAAAATGGTAACACTTACAAAGGCAATAGAGATATACAAAAATAATTTAAATGACGCAAAAAATATATGAAAAAGAAAAAGAATAAGTAGGACAAAAGGTCGTCCATTTTTTATAAAACGTTTCTAAGGTCTTATTCTTTGTGGAGATATATTTTTCTGTTAGAAATTTTAATTTAATCTTTATTTTAAACCCAGCTAAGCTTGGTAGTATTTGCGATCTTCTGCAATCCCATAAATACAGTTTGCCTATTAATAGGAAATAGTTTAGTAAGGGGCTTTCTGAAGTTGTAATGCCTATTAACACATCTTTTAAACTCAAGGGGACATATTCTTTTGATACAAAATAAAAGTAAAATTCAAAATCTTTCCAGAAAAGTTTTGAATAAACACAGTCAAAAAGAAGCATGGATACCTACGATCAGAAAGCATAACGGCCGTTCAACTACAAAGCGGACCTCTGAGGGAACATCATCTGTTAGTCGGAATAATAATGAGGATCGAAATGCACCAATCACAGCGAACCAACGTGCATAAATAGCGACGCGCAAACAATCGACCTCATCGCCTGATGAAGACTAGCAGTATTGCAGTCGAAACGTCGCGATCAACATCTCAAAGCGATTCTATCGTGAAACAAGCGAATAAACGTTCATTACGTTCATTATACTCCATTTATTTCTTGAATTCGACCTGGTCGTTGTTGTTTTCGCGCTTCTAGTGTTACAATAGTGCTCCAAATACATTGGAAGCAAAGTTGTCGATCATTCAACGCGGCTAGAAGGGTTGACAATTAATGAAAAAGTTGCCTGATAGTTTGAAATAAACATGGCGATGTGGTCTAGTGTTGCACTGAATGCAGAGAACCGTGGACTGAACTAATGTGTAGCACGATATATATCGTGAACTGGATTGATAATTGAAGGTTCTGCTATACATTTATAGTGTGTGTTCGACAGTGAGATATCAATTGCCGCGAGAGGGCGTATTTTATCTATCTTTACTGTTTTTTTTGTTTAAAATATATATACTGTATATATAAAACTGCTGGAGCGATCTGTGGTCATAGCTTAAAATGTAAAAATGTTTAAAACAGATCTAAAAATATAAAAGGATACTCTAAATTTTCGATCGCCTTCTGCGGTATTCTGTTTCTGGAATCTTTACATTCTTTCCTCGACAAGAACACTATAAACGAAAGAGCGCCCTTCCCAAGGGTTTACGCATCGCTAGTTGCTCCCCAGGGGAGGCAACGAACAATAACGTCGATGCAACTTATTAGAATTCTGCGAGCCTTGCAAAAAGTCAATCATTCTCTGAAGAAGACCGCAGAAGGCGATCGAAAATTTAGAGTATCCTTTTATATTTTTAGATCTGTTCTAAAAAATTTTACATTTTAATACTGTATTTATATTTATAATCCTAACAAATGTTTCAAACTGGAATCCTGCATTTGGCAATTGATAATTTCTTATCTTGGTTGAGGTCACTTACATGACGCAAAAGTTTCTTCAGCCTTAATCCGAACCTTTTTTTTTGGCGGAATGCTGAGCTGGGTGCAGTGCCCACCACCCATAAGTTTTCGCTAGCCACACTGGAGATCCAGGTGACTAGGACCGCCGGGGTGAGGGAGCCCCTACTAAACGTAGCCAGCTCGCCACAATCGCCAGGGAATCGAACCCTGCCTCATCCCCCAAAACTAAAAAACTAAAAAGGCCAATAAGAAGCATATGACACATAGAAGACCAAAAAATGTTAGAAATAGAGCCAAGCAAGAGACTCTGTTAATACTATTGAAAAAATCTCAAAAAGACAAGGAAACGATCTTAAGAAATTTCAGGTCATTTACACGACGCAGAACCTTTTTGAGCCTTAATCCGAGCCTGAAGCTCAGGAAATCGGCCAAAACGCTGACGTCAACGTTATGGAGAGCTTTCTTTTGACGGAATGGTGACCTGGGTTTGCAATGTCCACCACCCTTATCTTAGCTTTTTACTCGCCACACTGGCCATGGAGGGGAGTCTGACTGGTCCTCGTCAACAACGTAATGAATAACCCTAAGCAATCTGCCAGGTTCAGGCATAAAGATTATAGTTGACGTTTTAGAGAGTGATAGGCCTCCTATTCTTTCGATCCAATCTGAACCCTTTCTTAAAGATGAAAGAAGTAAGACCCCTAGCTTCCTCAAATACGGTTACGGTTCCTGTAATGCGTGGAGAGGGATGAGATGGTATGATATTCCTGGTCGTGTGGATGCGCAACAGCAGCTGCAAACGATCGATCGAGAGGCATCTGCCGGGGACCGAAGAGGTTGCTTGCTCAGCAATGAATAGTTATGACTATGCGTTCTTCCCATTCTAGCCAAGATAAAAGGGTCTTATTTGTGAGTACATTTTCAAAAGTACTTCCTTAACTATTCAAGGATATTCAGGCAAAATTTTGCCATCTTAACATTAAGGCTGTTATTTTTTAGGCTGTCAATTTACAAAACCCGGCATTTCTCCTGCCTCGTACCCAGACGCCTCTCTCTTGTTTTGGGGGACATGGGCGCGCAAGGCAGGAAGGGAAGGTGAAAGGAAGAGAGACATCGTCTTGCTCCCTTTCCTTCTCCTTCCCGTGGTCCGTCGCGCTTCGCGCTCGTCACCAGTCACCGCGCTCGCTTTGTTCTCGCTTTGTTGAGCTTTGTTACAGCGAAAATCGAGGCGCCTGAGGAGGAGGCTGGCATTTCTCGGCAATCAGTTAGCCCCATCCATACGCTCAGTATGACGGCGCTTTTTTTTTTGTTGTTGAACCCGAAAAGGATACCCTGATTGCAGGGTATCCTATGCAGAGAATGGGGAAAAAACACCCAATCTGTTATCGATTACCGGCTAGTATCAACTTCGTGAATTTTCAGCCCTAACCCTTTCACTCCCTCTTAGACAGTGAAGCAGGGAGGGCAGGGGTGCTGTAGCCACTCCAAACGAAAATTTGGGGGGCCCAGCTCCCCCCACGTTTTGGTGCCGAACATACAGCGAGCGCAGCGTAAAATTGGTTTGTCAAGATATTCTGTCCCGTGAGTGAGTTCAAACATCTTCGAAACTTCCTTAGAAGTCTTCGGGAAAGTTGGTTTCTCTTCGGAAAACTTCGAAAATGATCGTAAACGTTCGTATGGCTCTCGCAACCTCGTTCTCAGGGAAAAGCCCTAGGAACGAGGTTGTGGCTCTCGCACAATAATCTGAGAATCTTCGGTAATCAGAAAACAAAAAGGTTACCCCAAATATGAAAATCTGCCAAATATTTTTGGATCAGTCTTAGCTGAGCCCTCGTTCCAAAACGCTCCACCGCCTCTGTTTTCCTTCGATAATCCGCACTTCACTCGCTAAGATGTCACCATTTGCAGACGTGAAAAGAAAGACAGTACTCCGGATGACAATACCCTCAAAGGAAAAATCATTCACCCCAATACTCTCAACTGGACGGCTGAGTGTTGTCTGAGTGACACTGTAAATTTCGACCAAGAATGTGTTCAAAATTTTTTGGACAGTTGCCAGTTTTTGCGCGCGCGGGCTATTCAGGCTGTCGAAGTGTGTAGAATATTAAAAAATAAGACAATAAGTTACAGAAACCACAATTTTAGTGGCTGGAAAAAAACATATAAGAGAATCGGGTCAAATGTACATGAAAAGTACAAAGCCCAGCGGATGTAAACACAACACATTTCCCGCCGTGGCGAGGAGCCAATCAAAATCTTGGTTCTCTCATATACCACGTGACTCCTTCCATTCCATCACTCAAGACGCTTGCCGCAGTTTGTTTGAGTATCTTTAGATGATGTTTTTGTTAGAAGGTTGTCGTTTGGTTTCTTCTCATGTGTGGACGTTTTGTGATTTCTGTTGAATCATGGCTAGGCCCATAACGGCGGACTTAAGACGCGAAAGCATAGACTTGCTTGGCGTCGGAGGTTCGTTTACTGAAAAACTTTCAACAAGTAATTCTTGTGACGGCGAAACTGTTCCGTTGAGAAGAGTTGGCTTGCAACCGGATCAAGACTCGAAGAAGAGTGAAGAATTCACAATTCAGAATGGACACAAGACTAAAGATGATAAACGAGGGGAATATAGACTTGGAAAGACTTGGGGATTGCGATCAGACGAATATCGAAAAATACAAAACTACTGTTTTCGATTTTTGGAGATGCCAAGAGGTTTCTTTGAAACCGTGTACCATGCTCTTTTGTAAGTATCGTGTATAGTTTTCTTGTTGATCGTAGCTAGTCTCTAGCGTATTAATATTTTATTATAGGAAAGGGAGAAAATGATAAGCTGTTGCGTTTTATTAGGCCGTTTCATCGCGACAACTGACTGTGGGATTTAGCACTTTTTCGGTTGTTATCACTGAGGGAATTAGTGGCTACGATCCTATTCACGAAGGTTATAAATAATTCGTTTGCACGGTTCTGTTTTCATTTTAGCGCGATCGAGTTTTCCCCAGGGTTCTGTAATGTAATATTTCCTTGTTTTGATTTTTTTCGGGTTTCACCGTGTCGAATTTTTACAGTAAACACACAATATAAATCTTGCATAATACGTTTTGAAAGAGCGTGGTTAATTTCTCTTATTGCAATTTGTACGTGCCTTGTGTCAAAAATTTCGGTGCGTTTTATCGCGATAATGTTTTTCAATCAATCCTGGAATTAAACAGTAATTAGATCACTTGGCACTATTCACTTCTTTTCACTCTTAGCTTTTATTTCTCAATAATAAGCATTGCGTGAGAATCAAAGTTCTGTGAATCGCAAAATTAAATTACCGGACGAAGTCTCGAGATTAAAAAGACACAGCAACTATTTTTAATATTTATTTTCACTAATTGGCAGCCTGCGTGTGAAATGCTATTAAACGTTTTTGTAAAAGCAAAACTTTAACCAACTTTTGTTTCTCTTGCAAGGTAATTATTATTATCATCTCCCTTGCTAGGTTATTCGAGTTTGTTTTTGAGTGGGAGTGATTAGTTTTGATAGACCATCGGGAATTTTGCCGAGAACTTTGTTTATTTTCCACTCTAGGGATTAATTCTTGGATCACTTAGACAGTTTTTTTGACATAAACACCAAGTTAATCCTTGATCATCGCTTGCTGTGGGTTATTTTCTAGTACATACTGTAAAAAAAATATTTTTTCCTGTTTCATCATCAATCATTTGGAGGTAACATTACCTTATTTGCTGTTTCTGTATAAGTAGGGTATGATAAATGTACAGAATTTCAATTTGCAGTGTTTTATTTTCAATCAACTCGTGCCTATATAAGTATGCATATTTCACTGGAACCAATATCTTTGTGATCACAGGCCTTTATAATTTTTGCCAAGTTGACATAAATATATTAAATTACGTGCTCTACTATCTGTCAATCATTACATCAGGAGTTTCTTCTGGTAACAAAAATAATGTTCACTGTTGCATAGATTTGTGACAAACATTTGCAGCTTTTTTGTAGAGAATGAATGTTTTT
This sequence comes from Oculina patagonica, assembly GCF_052425735.1. Lineage (NCBI taxonomy): Eukaryota > Metazoa > Cnidaria > Anthozoa > Scleractinia > Oculinidae > Oculina > Oculina patagonica. The sequence goes on along the minus strand of NC_135766.1, from coordinate 29,917,004 downwards.
AAGGCAAAAATGAAATTATCAAGAACTTTTATTTGCGATTTTGTATAAAAAAATGTTTTGCGCAATTTGAAATAGTGCTTTTCTTTTAACAGATCTGAAAATTGGATTGCTCAAACGTTTTGGCATGTGACCCTTGCTGTGTGTGTTTGGCAACTAGGAATTAAATAAGATGAAATACAAAAGACTGTTGATACGTAGTTTGAGTAGATTAACGTCAGCAACAGCAATGAATGATTTCTGGCATGAAAAAAATCGATGGAAACATTTGTACTAATGTGAATCTTTGTTTTTTCAGAAGAGAAATTATTTTTTCAGTTTTTTATGAAATGTAGAGATAACAGGTGTCTGAGTGTTCTTAACCATTTGTAACAAAGGTACTGAACCCTGACAACGTTATTTACCAAACAGCTTTGGAAATCTTTGTTTTTCTTGATACTACCTGTTTTCTTCGAAAACTTAAACAAGGTTAAAGTTGATAAACAAACTTGGAAAGCAAAAGAATGAAAATCTTTTTATACTGTGCCAAGTTCATCAGTTCAGGTCATCTCACTAATGGGCCAAATCCTCACTATTAGCAGTGTTAAAATATAAAGGACATTCTAGAAAACAATTCTTTGGAGGCATTTATAAATAATTATATTATTATAAGAAGATATACCAAGCATGCATTGATTTCTGTTATTTCATGGTCAGTCATTCATTTATCACATCCATATTGGTTGTTTTGTTATATTTGTGACATCCAAAATATGCGTTGGTCATATTGACATTGCCATGGTTACCCATCATGGACCCCCTAGTGTTCTTTCACACAAAAGACAAAATCTCAAAAGGTGTTAATGGCGGGTGATTAGAGCTCTAACAAAATTGATATTTGACCCACCACTAAGTCTTTTTAAGAGGACAATATATTTAAAATGTCTGAGTCAACTTTTGAAAATGAGATTTGTCCGTCTCTACAATCATCAGGTTTATGAAAAATGTATATTTGTGACATTTTTGTAACCTGATACATCTATCATATTACAAGTTGTTTTTCTGCTTTGCTTGCCAGCCCTCAACTTTTCAAGAGTGTTTGCCAAATGAGCTTTAATTTATAATTTTTAAAAAAATATATGTCACACCTCACTTTTTGACCATTGGAGAAGACCATGGTTGACTTGATTAACTATCAAACAATGGATTTTAAATTGTTAAGTTTCTAGCAAGAGTTAAGTCTGTGATTACAGCAACAGAACAGAACCATGGTCTTGGCTGTAGTTCAAGGAATCAATTGAATGTGTATCCAACAGTTCAGGGAATATTAAATGAAAATGAATTTTAAGACATGATTTTCATCATAATATTAAATTTATTTGACAGTTTAGTTCAGTTTTAGATCTGGCAAGGAAGTCTACAATTATTGTGCTGCTGACTTGTTATATCTTAAATTCTTGAAAGATGCCTACAGTGGAGGGCAGGGGGCGGAAGTCCGGGAGAAAAGGGGGGGGGGGGGTGGGAAGTGAGATTTCGAAGGTGGCGGAAACTGGAAGAAAACAAGTAATTCGCAGCATTTTTTGTTTAACTTCGCAATAAATATGGAATAAAGAGGAGAGAACATCAACTGCTACGGGAAGGGGTGGGAGGCGGGAGTAAAAGGTACACGAAGCAAGAGTTAAAGGTACAGGAGGCAGGGGGCTGGGAGCCCCCTGTTCCCCTCCACCATACCGAAAAAGCAAAAAAGGTTAATTGTACCGCAGACAAAGTGGCCAGTGCTGTTGCATAGCATTAAGCAACTGGAGTATTGCTACTACGACAGGCGGGATGCTAGTCCATTATGCATCACAGCATTTTGTGAGGCTACCTTCATTTGATAGTTTGTTGGGGGTGGGGTTGGGGTGGGTGGAGAGAGGTCATTTGAAGGTAAAAGGTAAAGGCTGCAGTTAGGCATAGTGGCCCGTCAGGCTGGAGCTTATCCTGGTTTCAGTAGACTAGGAGTATTTCTGTTTATCCCCCCTGGATGGGATGCTAGTCCATGACAGGGTTACCCCCAGTATTAATTCGCTAGCACCCATTTAAACAACTGGTGGAGAGAAACACCCACCCGGGCTCAAAACCTGATCACTCGTTCTGGAGTCTAGTGCACTAAACATTATGCCACAGTGGGGTGGAGAGAGGCACTGTGGAAAAAGTGTCATGAAAAGAACACAACACGACAATGCCAGGCAGATGTTGAACTTTGACCTCTTGATCCAAAGTCCAATGGAATAACCATTAGGCCATAACACCTTATGTAAGTGAAAGAACTATTATCTTACTGATTTCTTTGATTCTTTTTATTTGTAGATTTTTCCTAGTGATTGCAAGTTTAGTATTAACTGTGTTGAGCACAGTACATACAGAAGATAGAAATTATGAAGAAATTTTACAAACACCAATATTAGCAGTGGTGAGTGTAATTCCTTTTTTTTTTTAACAAAAACTTAAACGTCTAATGTTGTAATTAATGATTGCTATAGATAAGCCAGAAGGCTTCAGTCTGAAAATTATATGCCCTTAAAAAGTTACTTAAAAAGTGAATTCAAATACGTATAAATTAATAAATTTGTACAGTAGAACCCCAATTTCTCAAACTCACAGTTTCTCAAAGCTTCTTATTTCTCAAACCAATTTTTATTTCCCTTGTATAGTACTTCTATTCAATTTTACCCCCAATTTCTCGAAGCAAGTTTTGTTTCCCCTAGAGGTTCAAGAAATTGGGATTCTACTGTATACATTTTGAAAAACAAAAATTAGAAAAGAAATAAAACCTTAATTCTACATAATTATATGTTCTAACCATGATACATGATGAATGTGTTTATGTTCAGTCTTTGCATTATGCCTCAGCTTCCACTAGGGACTTCTATGACACTATGGTATTTAACCTTTGTCGTCTCGCACGCTAGTCACTCAACACAACCAGTTTTTTGTGCTCATTTTGCCAATTTCGTTTTCATATTGCAGAATAGCTTCTTTAATGCTCTGGTATTCATGTAATTTTTTTCTTGTTATTGCTTGAATGTAAGTCTTTCATTGCTCGTCTCCAATAAACAGCTGGTCGTATCCTTCCTACATCAGAGTATCTGTTGTTCTCTACTTATTAGAACATAAATGTTTTCTCTGCGAAAATAATTCCATTCATTTGAATGGTTGAGACCCCTTTCTTCTGAGTTCCAAAATTAATGTTACTTCCAGGGCTTGAACTTCTGCAATTTTTAAATTGAATTTTGAATAATTTTAATTAAATAAGGCTCTAACTTTTTTCATCTTTTTCCTTTTGCAGGAGATTATTTTAATAGTTATATTTGTAATAGAATACATTGTTCGACTGTGGTCAGCAGGCTGCCGCAGTGCTTATGTAGGAATAAAAGGAAGATTACGCTTTGCAGTACAACTCTATTCTATAATAGGTACAGTGTGTTCGTTTTTTGTTGTTGTTGTTTTACTGTTCCTGTGTTTAAAATAAGAAAGTAAGTTATTTTACTGTTTAATAAAAGAAGATAAATTATCACCTAGTAGTTTGTTTCAAGCTTATCTTTAAGGAGCCGATTACATGGCGACTTTCAGCCCGGGATGAAATCTGAGCCCAGTTAACCTGGCTGAGATTTCAGCTTTGCTTCGAGAAGTAATATATCAAACACGAGAGGCAGTGTTTCATCGGGATATCCAAACACGGAGAAGAGGGTTGAAATTACGACGCACAGCGGAGTATTTTTGACGAAATTCGAGGTGTTTGGATAGCCGATGAAACACTGTCTCGAGTGTTTGATATATCTTCTCAATCGAAACAAAAACTACGAAGTAAACGGAGAAATAAAATTGTAAAAACGTGAAAACGTGAGCTTAGGGATGCACAGTGATGGTTTTAAAAGGAAGAAAATGGCCACCACGATCATTTTCAGTTTTAAAAGTGTTCAACTCGGGCAGACATTTGCCATGTAATCGCAACAAAATTCCAGCCTGGGCTGAAATTCGCCATGTACATGTAATAGGCCCCTTTTACTATAAAAAAATGTAATAAGCAGATTTTGACAAGAAGTATTGATGGTCTACTTGTTTCATGGAAACATATTACCTCAATTCTTTGGTTTGTTTTTACTGCTACAAAATAACAATTTTGGCTGTGGTTAAAAACTGTTTTTGGCTTCAAATTTATCAAACCGGTTTGATTTTCATTTTCGTTGTTTCAGATTATGATAATGATGATGAGACAAAGGAAGATAAAAAGAAAACTAATTTAAAAGATTTTTTTTAACTAAAAACAATCTTAAAACCACAGCATATACTAATTAATATGTATTAAGTGTACAAGTCATTTATCTGACAATCCTGGTTAAATTGCTGATCTGGAAAACCACATGTTTGGAAAACTTCTGTACAATTGACGTCCTTTATACCCAGAGATAGGCCATCTCTTTCATTTAATTTTTTGTTTCATGAAAGTGCTAAATGATAATATTTTGGCACTAAAACTAATTAATTGTATTCTTGACAGGTGTGAATTTGGTGGCTATATCAATTTTACATGAATATACAGTGTGATTCTGATAAACTCTTTTCAATACAAATGAGTGTTATTTAGTGAGTTTTTTTTATTGGGTTATATCTTGTTGGGTGATCTTTGTCTTTGTCGGCATTTCTTTGATCTCCTCATTAGTATAATCCTATTGAAAATGAATTTTTTAATACTATGGCAAACTGTAAACATAAAACATTTTATTTTAATTAAAGCAACTGAGTATTAAATAATTTGTGGAAAATATAAGAGAAATACATCAAATTTTCAATGAGATTTTTCATTTGAAAAATGAAAATGTTAAACTTACAGGCCTTTGAATGGCAAGACTAACCATGGACTTGACCTTGTTGTAGCAGTTTTTGACAAGTTTTGTTTGTAAAAAATTAATATGGCAATATACTGTAACTGAATTTGGCATTCTCTTTCTGTGATATCACTCATTTGTTACAATAAAAATTTCAAAATGGATTAAATTCCCTTTGCTTGCATGATCATTTCCATCAGCATCTCATGCCAGTTTTGTGTTTCATAGAGTAATAGATTTATGTAGAAATACAGCTTTAAGCATACCTATCTCACTAGCTACACATGTAGTGCAAAGTGTTTTCTAAATAAAAGATGAAAACAGTGACATTGACGTAAATGTCTCTTTTGATACTGTTTGTTTTCTATTCGCAGATATGATAGTTATAGTTTCTTCAATTGTTGCCGTGTCCTTGGCCAGTAATGTTTCCACATCTCCGATTAGGTAATTAAAGACTACCCTTGAAGGGGCTAATTAGACAGTTTGATTTTGCTTATAATTACGTATGCAACACACTTACTTCATGACTACAACACCAATTTCATCATTTTATCAACCTATCACACCCTTATGACAGACATGCATGCATGTAAATGGTCCTAAGCCATGTTGTGGGCCTGTCGTAAGCTTGTCACATGTGAGATAGTTGAACCATGTGAACTGGCCCTTACATACCTGTGTGGAATAATAAGAATGATAGTGTAGGGTTTGACATCTGTTCAGTTCTGTTGCTTTTGCTTTTAAAATCTTCTAGCCTGAGACACATGTCACTACCCGGCCTTCTCAGGCTAAATTTTCCAAGAAAATAAACAGCCACAACATACAATTTCTTCATGCATTAAGTGTTTAAATCGTCTTCATTCATGAAGAGAAACTTGACTGTCAAAAACAGCTTCTTGGATTGAAATTCCAAACCATTTTTAAGCGATGACTATCGCTAAATGCCGGGCAATTCCTTTGGACCTTTTTACGGTTACCCCAACCCGAAGAACACTGGGAACTAGAGACGTGAACAGAGATCTTGAGTATAGCACAACAAGAAATCACCGCGAAGAACACAAAGCAAAATACTCCTGGGAAGTTAGAAAGGACTAATACAAAAATATTATAATTATTTGACAAGTTCTGTGATATTCAGCTGCAGTAAACAGACATTTCTGCAATTGGCCTGTGTAAACAACAATGAGACCTGTTTAGGGTTTAGACCTTGGTCAATCGAAAAGTATCATGTATCATATATCAGGCTAATATACCAGATATCACGCTACAAGCTAAGATAATGCAGCGTTTGTTGAAAAATCATTCAATTCAAAAGTTGTCATCTACTTTTATTATCATACATTAATTTTTGACAAATTTCTTGTTAAGTATTTAAGACACCCCCTGGGAACGTCATTGCTTCTGCATGCATTGCGTGCTGTTTATTAAACTTTAAGATTGAATTCATTTTTTTTTTCTCCTTCAGGTTATTAAGATTTCTTCCTCTACTTCGAGTTCTGAGATTTGACAGACAGGGTGAAACATGGAGACTTCTTGGTTCTGTGATCTATGTTCATCGTCAGGTGTGAAATGAAAGAACATACAGTCAAAACAGCTCATCAAGTGTATCTAGCTATCAAGAGTGAATTAATGAATTCAGTAATGGAAATTTGTTTTCATTCTTTGCTTCAATATTCCATTTTTTGATTGGATGTTTCAATGTTCAAACGGGGAGTCTAATCTAAACTCAAATGTTGATTAAATTCATAGGCCGCATTGAAAAAAAAAGCGTCAAGTAAAGAACAAAGTGATAAGAAAACCCCATGTGTGACACTCGATGGTTGCCTAGTTGCAGCCGAAAGTATACAAATTTTGGCCAAATTCCCACGTGCTTGTCAAATCCAAACAACATTTGAGTTTTGAATTGAGTGGCTGTTTGAACATTGAAATATTCAAATTTTTTAAGAATGGAATTTTGAAGCAAAGAATGAAATCAAATTTCCATTAACAAATTCATTACTTCACCCTTGATAGGAACGCTTGAGCTGTTTTGACTGTAATTCATTTTATTATCAGTGAAGCGAATGTACCGTATTTTCTTGATTAAAGGACGTTTATTTCAAACTTAGCCTGGTAGACCTGGCCTTTATTTGACTTCTGCAGTTTATTTGAGCCTGATGTTCATTTAGCTGGCTAATATACCAACAGCTTCTTTTGTCGGGGGAATAAGTGCCAGCTTGACTCTGTCACACAAATATTGTGATAGCTGCATTAATTAAATAATCAATTAATTAATTTAATTAATTTTAAGTACTGGTAAGTAATTAGTTATAAATTTTATTAATATTTGACATGATTAACTCTTTTAATTTTTCTTTTTGATCTCTTTTCAGGAACTTCTCACAACATTTTACCTTGGTTTTATCAGTTTAATATTTGCATCTTTTGTACTTTATATGGTTGAAAAAGACTCAAATGCTGATTTGGAAAGCTGGCCAAGCTCCTTTTGGTGGGGAATTGTAAGTACTTGCCATACAGTGCAGTTTCTTCCTTCCTGCCTCCCTCCCCTACCTGCTTCCTTGTTTTCTTTCCATCTTACTTCCATCCCTTCTTCCATCTCTGTGGGGCAAGTTTGGGGAGGGGGGGGGGGGTGATCTGCACCACCTCCTGCACCTTTCACTCCCACTTCCCTCCACTTCCTTAGTGGTTGCCACCTCACATTGCTTCCCCCGGGGGAGGGGGGGACTCCTATTTTTAACAAACGGGGATGCTCTTCGGAAATTTTAAAAAGAACCCCTAAAAGAGACCAATCCAGGTGTGGCTCAACATTTTGTTGACCCCTAAAAGATACCAAAAAACTAAGAATAAAATTTATATTTGTATATTTCTCCCTGTGTAACCCTTAACGCGATCATTATTGCCATAAAATATTGGCATTTTGCCGGAACACCCTAAGCAGGACCAAAAATCCGAAATTTACACCCCTAAGCAAGACGACGAGCATCCCTATCACTTTCCCCCCTGGGAGTGCTTCCCTATTTTGCCCAGTTGCTTCTACCGTGAGATCCCAGTTCCCACCCTTTCTTCTGCTACCTCCTGTAGAATTCCTGCCCCCTGTACTACTAGGTTTCCATCCCCTTCCCTCCTCCACCTCTCTCCCCCCTTCCTCTCCTCCTACCTCCCTTCTTTCCTTCCTTGTCTACACATACTAAAATATAGACCTAAGCTCTTCCTAGACTATACACAAAAACAAAAAATCGGTGCATGGTGTTACACCCAAGCAGTGGAATACAATCTTGGACAAAACTAGTTGAAACACATGGATTTCACAAATTTTTTCACAAATTTCCTGACTTGCAAGCAGGTAAATATTTTATCCCCTCACCCCCTTACTAGATGTTGTTTCTTGGGGTTTGTGGTTCAAACCGAACTGTGGTACTTAAATTAGTGGAAATTTGCCAAGTGTTTTAACAGTTGTGTCCAAGATTGTAGCATCCAACCAGGGGAAGTATGTAATAGCACTCTTAGATGTTTCAGAAACCAGAGTTACATGCTGGCAATTGTGGGTCACAAGGCTTATGAAGAGCTACATCAACATGTACCAGTAATAATTATGTTATTTGGTTGCATTGCAGGTCACTCTTACAACAGTTGGTTATGGAGACACTGTGCCAGTGACGTGGTACGGCAAGTGTTGTGCCGCTTTGTTCGCTCTTTGTGGAATCTCATTTTTCGCCCTTCCTGCAGTAAGTGTTTTCTTTTTAGACACCCACTTGTAGAAATAACATTGTGGCCTGTTGTGCTCACGTGAATTTTGCAGTCTGGCTAGTGGATTTTGTCCTTCACTAGCCCAACTGGCAAGTGAAAGTTTTCAGCTTAAATTTTTGAAGAAAATTAATCATGCTTAGAAGGAATTTTTTTTGAGCTAGTAAAAATGACTTTCAGGCTAGTTTGTCCTGGCTGCAGCTTGCCCGGCGAAGGGCAGGCTGGAAAATACAATTTCTTTGCACTCTGTGATGATAACTATAATAAAATAACAATTTAATGATGATAATGATGAGTGATGACGAGGATGTTGTTGATGATGATGATGATGTAAACTTTTATATCAGCACTTATACATTGCTGTCCTAGGCAAGTTGCAATGATAAAATACTAGTTAGAATACCGTAGAATTTCGGTTATAAGCCCTGGGCTTATACAACTTCGTAAGGGTTTCTGGATGGGCTCATAAGCGGAGGGGCTTATATTCGGGAGGGCTTATAAGCGGAAGGAAAAAATGTTTCAAATGAGCCTCGGGAGTGTTGATCGAAATACGATTTTAAGTTAAAAACGCACAAAAAAGCAACATTTAGCCCTGTTCAGTTCTGTCATCCGGTAGAGGGGGGCTTATATTCGGGGGGGCTTATAACCGGATGTATTTTTTTGTTTCCAGGTTGTTGGGCCTATAACCGGGGGGGGGCTTATAACCCGAATTTTACGGTATATAATTAATATACTTACCGGTATTTACTTGTCACAATTTGAAATTAATTTTGAAAAAGTTATTGAACTGCTAATGATAATGATGATGATGATGATTGTGTTTTTAATTATCTGAAATTTCATTTAGCAGGCACAACTCTTTTAAAATGCTTTGTTTTATTTTCTTCATTTTAGGGTATTTTAGGATCAGGATTTGCTTTAAAAGTGACACAACAGCAACGCCAGAAACACTTCCACAGGAGAAGAAGGCCTGCGGCAGTTCTCCTCCAGGTAACAAGAAGGGCATCTTGTCTTAATTATTTGTTCTATAAGGAACCACATTTGCAAGTTGTAAGTATAACACACATAACTTTTTCCTTCTTTATATCAACGGTGACACAAATCATCTGCCGTCACCAAATGATTATTAAGCATTTTTGGTGATTTCCCTTCCTGTGTTGACCCTGAAAAAGGAATACAACTGAACCCTTTTTTCTGGAACATTCATAGGAGAGAAATTAAGAAATGTTTTGTTCCAGAAAATATGCCATACCCCTTCGACAGAAGGTTTTTTGGTTTGAATCCCCCACCCCACAGGAAATTCCAGTTAATTCAGGGCTCGAGACTAACAGTAGCCAACTAGCCAAAGGCTAGTAGAAATGCAGTTTTGGCTAGTAGGTTTTGGACTTTCACTAGCCAAAATGGCTAGTGAAAATTTCAGGCATAATAATTTTATTAGACAGTGCAAAAAAACTTCATTACCGGTTATTATAAAAATCGTCTCTGAGAAAATAGAACTAATATATAGATTTAGGCAAGCCTAAAAGCGGAGCTCCCCAGTTATTTCCCCTTTATAATTTTTTAGACTGATTTTTATATTCATGTTATTTTCTTTATATATGATATCAAGAGAGGATGATGATATGTATCCCTTTTCATCATGAACAACAACACCAAATAAGAGTTAAAAAATTGATCAATCAACAATATCATTAGTAGTCTATGCATAACCTTCTAAAGATATACTCGCAACTCTCAAAGTTAACCAAGAACAAAGAAAGGTTTGCTCTTGAAAATATCCATACCCTCATGATAACTGGTATGTTACAGCTGCACATAGCATACAACTGGTAAGTTTTGCATGTTGCTTGACCCACCCCCCCCCCCCTAAATAGGGGGCCTATACGATGGAATGGTGACGATGACAGTCTTATTATTGCCTAACACCAAAAATAACAGCTTTCTGCTAGCAAACTGGAGTAAAAGGTAGTGGCAAGCAAAATATTGACATTCTGTCATTCTGCACCTTTTTCCTTTATATGAGTCCCTTTGCCCTTTGCCCTTTGCCTTATTACATGTAAACTTAGCAAAAATTCTGGAGAGGCATAAATACTGTTTGTTAGTTCTAAACTCAGGTATAGATTGCTTGGCAAAAAGTTTACCATGCCATTTTACCATGCATTAAGAGATTGATGAAATGTGTATCTCATTATCATAATTACTGTTCTTTGTAGTGTGGGCACTGGGAATTAAATGTTTAGGTAGCAGGATGATTATTTATGTACATGATTGTACCTTATCTGGCTTTATTTCATTAACTTTAAAATTACACCTGTCCTTATAAATAAATTGTATTCTACACACAGTACATGTACATAAGTGTTATTTGTACATGCAATGAAGAATATAATTATAAATATAATAATCTGATTGTTCATTTATCTCTTTCTGTGTCTGCAACTCTGTGGAAATTCTGCTACTCGTGTTGACCCTGAAAAAGGCAAAAAAGACATAAGATTTGTTGATGATCATTCAATGGCATCAAACGAATGTTTATAATTTTAAATTAGCTTAAATTGTTCAGAACACTCTGCAGATTCATAAAAAAGAGAGATATTTTTCCAATTTTTGCCTGGGCCATGATCTAATAAACGCCCGGGGCGTCTATTAAATTTTAGGGGTCATAGGGGAGGCATTAAATAGATATAAGGCGTTAACAAGAGAGAGGTGTTTATTTCACTTTAACTGTAACAACGTCAACAAAACAAATAGGATGCATAGATTACTCGCGGAGTAAGATACAAAACAGAGTTGGTGTGTAGGAGACTAATCTAATCTGCGCTAATGCAAAGCCTAGAGATGTCGTTCATAGTTCGATATGGATGTTTTCATCGTCATCGGGGTCAACCATGTTGGCGTTGTTGGCCTCTTCGATGTCCGAGTCAAGCAAGAAACTAACTATATTGCGTGATTTTACTCTATGGAGCATTTCCTTGGTTTTTTAGATGATTCTTGGAGGGGGGCGTTTACTAGACACGGGGCGTTCATAAGAGGGGGGCGTCCAATACAAACTTTACACTTCAGGGGAGGCGTTTATTAGATACAAGGCATTTATTTGAGAGTGGGCGTTTACTAGATCATTTACGGTATGTTCAGAACCAAAAAAATCCTTTGACCTACTGAAAGCATAAATAGTGCTATCAATAAGACCTGCCACATGAATGAGCTTTAGTGGGTGTTTTGGGGTGAATCACTGGCTAAAATTCATGATTTCCCTATTAAATGAGGTGTCTTAAGACTCTTATATTGCTCTCTGACAGGTGCTGTTGAAAGCACTGTGATTAATTGCACGAAAGCTTACATATTCTCCCCTTTCTTAGCGATGTAGCTAAGAAAACACTACGCTGGCTCATCAACAAGCCCAACTGGCTTTTCTGGCCTTAGCAGCTCTAGAAGTTTACTAACTCTTTGTTTTCATGTGAAATTTCAGCTGAGTTAAAATTCTATTTCTATATTCGCCTAGTACCACAACAAGACAATTTATGTCAAGTTAGGGTTTGAGCTTACATGTAGATATTAAGGTTAGCTATTAACAAGCGGAATTTGAACAGGTCAATTTGCACTTCTCCCACAAAATAATTACAAGTATTCCAGTAAATTGTTGGGTTTTTTGCCCTCCTATCCCTCCCCCATCCCCTCTTTTCTTGAACAATGAAAACATTACATTTTGTATGTATATTTACATGTGCTGTTACATGTAAATTGTGTATATTAAATTCCTCAATAGAACCACGATTTTAAGGAAACATAAACTTACCAAGCAGTTGAAACACCTATCATTTCTTAAACCCCAAAATTTTACACTTAAAAAACAAGTTTCATGCACTAATGTAGATTCACAAAAACTAAACTCTGTCACAGAGCATTTAGAGAAATAAAGGTATATATAAACTGACACTAATTTCTAATGCTTACCTTCATCATCACAGACATTAACTGCACCCCTTGAATTCCTGTTTTCCCTCACTAAAAACAAAATGTACACCATATCAAAAACCCATAAAAGGTATGGAAATCCTAATATAGCAAGTTTTAGAAATGCAACAGATTTGCTTAATATATAAAATTAATGATAAACTCAAACTGCCTCTTACAACCTCCATTAAAATACCTGTCACTCAATTAACCTCATAAACCTTGATGTACATTTAAATGTACATGTATTTTAAATTTGCTTAAATGATATTCTCCTCATTGCAGACAGGCCCTTTTTAAACTTTTTTTTTTTATTTCAGGGTCAAAAACACAAATTTGCAAATGCACATGTAAATTTTGATCTTGTAGTGTAACTGGAAATTTGCTCTTTCCAACGTTTTAAAGTGCTGTGTTCCTCCTACTTCGGTGATTTAATTACAGGATAAACAAATTTATCGCAGTAGATGCTATCTGCTTTGAATACAACTCGTGTTGACAAAACGAATTTCAATAAGGTTGTATGCCCTTGTTCTGCTGACATACCGGTTACACGAACGACTGAGTGCTATTACATTGAATGCTTGTTAATCTAAATAACAGAAACTTTTCTAATCTGTTAAAAAAGGAACATCAAAAATACATAAGCTTAGCTTACCTTGGTTTCGTAAAGGGATTTTGTCTTTGACCGTCTTTGCTTTAAACTCGACAAGTAGCTTGGAAGATTTACGTCCATTTCGATCGGTCACAATCTGTTTTTCTTTGGCTGCTATCCCGGGATAAAGGAGGAATACGTCCAGAAATAATTTATCTGTAATAAACTGTCGTGTGCTTTTCAATTGCGGAGACTCTCGGTGATCGTGAACTCATTCGTACGCTTGGTAAATCGGCATATTGTGAGTTTGTTTCCTGCCTTTTGACTCTGAACCATATTAAAAATTCTGCTGTTAACCTTGCCGTTTCACGAAAGTTTAGGTATAAACCAGAATGGCCACAACCCACAAGTTCCTTTGTGAAATTCTGTTCGCCACAAGTTCAAAATAAGCTTGATAAGCTTATAAATTTCATTTAGCCGAGCCGACAGCAACGAGCGCACTTCCCCAATTTCACTTTCCGCTTCATGTAATTCAAGAGGAAGAGCAAATGACCACAGAAAAGTACTTGCGCCCGCGATTCAATGGTGAAAAGTCACTTGGTCAGCGGTCAACTTCAAAAAAACATTCGACCTCGATGTGTTCTATATCTGAGCCCGCGATATGGTCATGTGATACTGGTCAGCAGAAAGCTTGTTTTGACAGCTGTCAATTCACCATAACATTGATTCCCAATAACAAAATGTAAGTCGTTGGACAGCCGTTGACATCACAAGAGGATGGCATGCATTGTCTCCCCTCTGGTCAGGATTGCATTGGCACTCCCCTCCCCCTCCCCGAGAGTCTGTACGGACGTTCGCTCGTACGCTGACGTCATAACCAATTTTTTTCGGCTTGATGGCTTACCAAAAATTCTAAGGAATGGGGCTACGCTCTGGGAGCTCCGCTAACAAGCAAACTGTTAACGTAATAAAAGCATCATTAGTATTTGACACAACGGGCATGTTATGGATACCCGAGGGTTTATAACTGCGGTTAGAAGCTGAAAGAGGGAGGTAAAAAAACAGACAAAAAAAACACGATAAAAACTTCCGATAAAGATGAACACCTGATGAAGTTGTGTGTACACGCCTAGATGGTTTGAGATTTTTTGTATAATTGAAATGTTAAAATATGTCCCCTTTCATTCCCCCCCCCCCCCCCTCCATGGTAAAAAAAAAAAAAAACCCGAAGCTACCGGTACTCCCTCGTTTGCGCTTCGCGCTCGAACTTCCCTTCTCCCTCCCCTTCAGACGCCGGCCACGCAGGCTACCGGTATACTTGAAAATTCTGGCTAGTAGAAAATAAGTTTTGCCTAGTGGAATCAAAGCTGTCACTAGCCGGTTGGCTAGTTAGCAAAAAAGTTAGTCTTGAACCCTGTAATTAAGCTCCATACTTTCCTTCAAAGTTTTTGGCTTTGGCGACCCCTCGGAATTTCTAATGACCTTCCATGGGTTGGGTTTGGATATTTTCTGGAACAGCATAATTTGAGAAATTGGGGGTAAAATTTACTGCTAAACTTGGTTCAGTTCAAGAAATTGAGGGTTCGATTATAAGCGGGGAAGCTTATAACCAGAATTGTACAGTATTTCTTTCTTAGGCACTTTAATATTAATGCTTCCTTATACTTTTGTTTTGCATCAACTTTTCTGAAGTCTTACTGGCGTCTTTTCTGTGCTGATCTTGACTCCAAGTCAGTGGCAACATGGCTGCCGTCAATCTACTACAATCGTCAACAACACTTGTTAAAAGCCGTGATGGAGAAAACAGGGACGACAGGTACGACACAGGACGATGACGGTCTGTCCGATTCACAGCGTAAAAGGAAACGCTCAATTTGGTCGAAGCAGAAGGGTGTGAGGCGGGGATCGTATGACGTTGTGCAAAGCAGTAGATCAGATTCACTTTTGACAGGCATTATTGACAGAAAACGGGCCGCTAGCACCTGCACATTAGATCATGAATTTTTTGGTGAGATTTTTGACGATAAGTTAGTAACTTTAAAATCATCACCATAGGAGACATTATTCACTATTACATTTATTGGTTTTTGAGAAATCTAACATCAGCACATAGCATAGAATCATGTTTAACTCTTTTGAACACCACTGATTGGAATAGTTATTTATCCAGCAAAGAGCATTATTCATCTTTAAAACAACCAAGGCTTTGTGTTGAAAGAGTTAACACATGATTGTAACAACAGCAATTAACAATTACCATGTTGATGTTAATTATATCTCACTTTGTTTTGTTTACTTTTCTTTTGTTAGTAACAATGCACCACTGGTGAATAGCACTTGCACATCTTTGGTATTTGCAAGGAGTAACAGTGAAAACAAAATTATTGTTATACTGTATAAGCACCACTAACTTGCACAAGAGTTTGGCATTTATTATTGTTCAGTTGGAAATTGCACCAATAACGGCCGGGGCTCAGCAAAGCTGGGGAAAAGTCGAGAAAAATTGTTAAGTTCCTAGAAAAGCCAGAAACTTTTTGCACCTGGTCAGGAAGATTTTAGATAAAAAAATTTCTTGTTGAAGCCCAGGTTTACATGCCTTACATGCCCTAATAAACCTATTTCTGGGTTTGTGCATTATATGGTTTGCAAATTATAATTGAAGAGGTGTGTGGTTTTGCATGTTCATGGAACATTTTCATTCATTCTCATCCTCACAATCAATTCGCCATCCTCACTTCTGGACTTAAAATGGTTCCTGCATTTTGAGGAACTGTTCTTCAAACCTGAATCAATATTGATGGGCTTCACGATCTAGGCAGGTTTGTGGGTTCCTACATCTCCTGCACAGGGTTTTTGGGAATGGGGAGAAGTGAAACATGATCGCCCCTAAAAATGACTGTGTGGGAGGCTATACTAGTAAGCTCCTTGAATTGTGGTAATAATAGGCGACGGAGTTCATTTAAAACCTGGGAAATCACAAGGTGCAATTTGATCGGGAAAAAAAAGAATTGTTATCAATGACAAAATTATATTGTTCATGTTAAATATTTTGAGCGGGGCTCAAAATTTGATTACCAATTAATTTGATTGTCAGTTTATGATTTATGCTGATTATACTGTTTACAATTTTTCTGTCAGATAATTAGTACCATTAGTCACTGTGAATGAATTTAATGTGTTGTTACTTTCTGTTCATGTATTAATCATCATTGTGTTGCTTGATTTAAGGTTACTGACTTCTAAAAAGATGTCAGTATTTTATGGTTCTTTGCCACTAAATAATTTGTAAAAAAATTTCTTACTAAAAACAAGCTAAAACTTGATAATAGCTTTCTTCAAACCTTAAGAAACTGGTGACGTTCAAAACTCTTGTTGACTGGAAGGCAAACAACAAATGTGATGCAAATGCAAATAATCCACTAAGTTCCAATGACGATGGTTGAGCGTTTCCCTATTTTAAAAAATTAAGATCAAGTTGTGTCAAAAAGATGTTAATGATGCTGACATACATTTATAAGCATCAATCTTTTACAGCAAGGCGCCCAAAAGGTGACCACTTTTAATTTATTCACATCTTCAGTGCGATTTAATCCAATCAAAGTCAACTAGAACCTGTCCTTGGCTTCTGATTGATGGTGGTTGCGGATGTGAATTATAAAGGTGGTCACACTTTGGGGCTGCTGTAAACACTTTTAAAACTACTTTAATTAAATGAACACTGTATTTCCTTGAGTAAGATTCCTTTCTCTAATTATTGTGCCTCTACTGTAGATGCATAAATTTGAAAATATAAACCAAGCTCTTCCCTTCTTCTCTTCCCCACAAAATTTCCACATAAAGTAAAAAAAGGTCAACAACTAAATTTAATTACACAAGTTGACAAGTAAAAACATGAGATTTTTGACATACCGTATTTTCTTCAATAAACCCCGGGTCTCGAATAAAT
Source organism: Oculina patagonica (assembly GCF_052425735.1). NCBI lineage: Eukaryota > Metazoa > Cnidaria > Anthozoa > Scleractinia > Oculinidae > Oculina > Oculina patagonica. The sequence continues at coordinate 29,899,924 of NC_135766.1, read as the reverse complement.
GTCGGGTTTCCAAGGAAGAGTTGGAAATAACACCCTCAAGAATTTATTTAAGGGCTAAAAAGCTGTAGTTGTAATGGAAATATGTAAGTCTGTCAAAAATAATGTATGAAAGCCTTGTTTAATAAACTCTGGGCTGGAATAAATTGCAGGAGTCAAATAACACTCTTAAACCTGAAGTTTTAAATCAAAATCTTTTTCTTAGCTTAAATAAAGGTAATTTGTTATTTTAAGAAGGTTGTTCTTGATTTAAGGTGACCGTTTTTTATTTAAGAATTTGCTAAGACAAAGGTCCTTAATTCGCGATTTGTTTTGAGAAATTTGTTCTTAAAATAAGACTGATTTCTAGTTTAAGAGTGTAAACGCCGGGTTCACCAGGCCAAGTTTGAAATAAACGCTGGGGGTGTTTAATCAAGAAAATACGGTAAAATAGCCTTAGTTGAGGAAGTACAGTGTTATAAACTTGCGGCTAAATTGTAAATACATAAGACAATTGTGTCTTTAGCAGATGGTCGCCCTAAATATGGCTCATGCAGTACTAGTCATGATGCACTTGTGACGATGTTCTCAGCCCATAATATTCACTGTTCTATTGTGCACCCAAGAAAACGAGCTAATTCAGCCTCGCTTTGGGGCGGTAAGTGAGAGATGGTGACAGTTAAACTCGGAGGTTCTAAATTAAACTTGACTTGATTATACACAAAAGAAAGTAATTAGGGAAATGGTCAAAACTATTGTACTCAGACAGGACCCACCAGTCTGCAAAAAGACAGGTGGTCTCTTCATGTACCGCCCTTTCCCCACCTTAAAAGATGGTGTCTTGTTTGTATAGCCCCCACTCTATCAGGAGTAAAAACTGAGAAAAAGATTCAAACCTCCTTGTGCCATTTCTCTTGCAATGCAAGCATCATGCACACCGAATAATTATGAAAGTCTCAACTGTAATTTTGAGGCCAAAAATCAGACAGGTGGTGTCTTGCATAGCCCCCCTACCCCTACACAAGGTGGGTCCTTGTCGAGTACACTTGTTATGACCACTTCCCTTAAAATTTAATGTCAATAAATAAATATAAGTAAATGCCTAATAATCAACCTTAGCTAACATTAAATTTAACAACATTAAATTTACTGCAATTTCACGTCCTTAATTTATCTTTCACTTACGGAGTTAAATTTTGTGTCAACATTCGTTGCTTATTTTGAGTGTAATATTTGCTTAATGTATTGTTTTTTAAATCTGTATTTTAATGGTAAACCAATCAAATAACAAGCTTAAAAAACATAAAAGCAATTAAAAAATCAATCTATCAAATGTAGCTTAAAAGTTCTCACTGCTAAGTAAGCATGCATGCTTTATTGTGTATGCACAATCACTGCACAAAGCACAATAGCTAGTTTGTAAGTGAATGTTCATTGAATACATTTAAATTATACAGTAGATAGCGTAAAGGGGAATTCTGTTGATAAAAACAACAAGTAATTTCTGGAGCCTGAGTAAAAAAACTTTCTTCATGCGCACTAACTTCTTTTCCCGCTCGACAACGGAAATTCAATCCCAAAAATTCCGTACTGACGACGTACTCTACATAGATCCGTGTAGTCCCTGTGATTGGTTGTTGGTTGCATCAACCAATCAGAGATAGCACGGATCTCTGACGAGTACGTCATCACTTTGGAATTTTTCGGGTCAAACTGAACGGGAGAGAATTAAGTGCATGAATTGAATTTAAACTTCATGTTTACCAAAACTGTGTTGAAGGGTTTATTGTTTTTTGCGTATGATAGACTAACATATCTTCTGTGTTAATTACACAAAATGACACTGTTGACAACATTTTTTTAAGTTTTTTTTTTGTTTATAGTACTAACATATCTTCTGTTGCCTTATTGCAGATGAAAATGCACTGTTAGCTTTACAACAAGATGGAGAGAGACCTTGCATTGCGTAAGTCATGATTGTTTATCAACGAAAACAATAAATAACGTTAGTTTCGTTGTGTGGTGTTTTTGAGAACAATCCTTTTTGGTACTCATTGTGTCACTGCTTGTATTTCACAGGTTGACGAATGCTCAAAAGCTGGCCATTCGTCTTATTCGTATTTTAAAGCTCAGAGTAGCAATTAGAAAATTCAAGGTAAGAGAAAGTTTAGGGCTCTTTTGCCAAATATCGTTGCATGACTGATTTTGGTTGACCTGTCCAATAACAAAAGGGAAGCCTCGAGCCAAGTGGCCTATACTTGCCGGAGCTTATCCCCAATTCTGTAGCATTAAACAGCTAGGAATATTTCTATTCGCCCCTAAATGTGATGCTAGTCCATCGCAGGGTAACCCCCAGCATTGTGACTCCAAAACCCATTCATACACCTAGGTGTGGTGAGGCGCTATGAGAGTTAAGTGTCTTGCCCAAGAATACAACACAATGACCCCGGCCAGGCTCGAAGCCGGACTGCTTAACCCGGAGTCCAGCGCGCTAACTATTAAGCCACAGCGCCTCTCGCCTGTCAAATGCAGATTCATTAATTCCCCGTATTGTATTCTTTATAAACATTCCAACAATCCAAAAAACATTCTGAAAGGTCCTGGAACTTAAACTTACCGTACCGTAATTGTGTTTGTAGGAGGCGAGAAGACCTTATGATGTTAAAGATGTGATAGAGCAGTACTCTACTGGACATGTAGAAATGTTAGCGAGAGTGAAAAATCTACAGGCCAAGTAAGTAACCATGCAGTTATGTTATGTAGTGTACAGAGGAAGCCACATCAGCTCTTGCTTGTTTTCGTGCAGGTCCTCTATCCAAGTCGAATTGGAATTTGAAAATGTTAGGGATTTTAGCCAAAGTTAGGTATAGGAAATGACCATTAAATTCGTTGAAATATATAAAATAACCCCTTAAATCAGTGAAGTAATATTTAAATAACACACCAAATGCAAAAGAATGATGGTCAAAAGTGTCGAAGATTGAAATGGATTGTGGTATGTGTTTTTTTAAATATGGTCCGGCGGAACAGTTTTCAAAGTAAATCTTGTCTGCTTGTAAATTTAAATTATAACACCCAAGAGACACATTTGGCTCAATGAAGCTGTGGTTTTGTTATTTAGAATCATATAATTAATTTCTCTGTAAACATTTAGTTTCACAGCGAATATTTGGCAAAATATAATAACATAAAATTAACTTAGCCGTGACACAGTCCCTTTAATTAGGAAGAAGGAAAACTAGAGAACCCGGAGAAAAACCCTCGGAGCAACCCAGGGCACATTAATTAGTGGATTACTGGGAGGCGAGGGCTTTCACCACTGAACCATCCCTGCTCCCGACTGAATTTGAGCTGGAATGATCTGCTAGACCCATTTTCTTCCCTTGAGTCTACTGTTGCTCTCAGACGGCAAGGCCTTTGCGCGGGGAAAGGTTCAAAGGGCCCGCCTTCTAAGGAGACAGGTAGTTCTGGGGACGAGCCTAATGGTGCTAGACTCATTAAACAGACGTATCTCGCCGTACATTCATTTCCATACCCCCACTCCAAAGACCTTTGAGAATCGATCCCAAGATTTCCCTACTGATGACGTAATTGTACAGCGTGCGCAGAGTCTCTGATTGGCAGCTACAGGTTCGCGGGAAAACGTAACTGGCTGCTGACCAATCAAAGACACTTACAGTGAGAATTCCAACGAGGAAGAAAATTCCAAGAGAAATAACAAGAGGAAATGTTATTAATACTTTTTTTGTTTATTTTAGGATGGACAAAGTTTTTAATAACATGGTAGAGGGAGGAGGTAGGTTAACGATGTTACGCTAATTTCAACTGATTTTTTGCTGTTTAAAATTTTTAAAAACTGCAATTTCATGTTGACTTCACGGCAATGTGAAAATTCAAAACGCCGTGAATCCACCGGTAGTTAACCTTTTTGAAATCCCAGAAAATATGCCGGTCAAGAGGCTTTCTCGAGCGGGCAAGATAAGGTTATCCTTGCATTGTGATTGGCTACTCGAGTGGGCAAGATGAGCCTACCTTACCCGCTCGGAATTGCCTGCGATTTTCCCGCAAATTTGTTGTTGCCGCCGTTGTTGCCATAAAATAAATCCTTTATTGACCAAGCGTAAGGTCAAGATGGCGGGATATTGGCCTCTTACTTTTTCTGCGTGTTTACGAACCTCGATTTTGTCTCGGTCCATAAAGACGCAAAAAAGAACGAGGCCATTATCCCGCCATTGTGACCTCACGCTTGGTCAATTACCCTGTATCTGAACTTTAAATCAACAGAATTCGCCGGATCCTTGAGTTAATTCTTTTTTTTTTCAGATGATGAAAACGCGGGAAAGCAAGGTCTAACCAAACGACTTACCCGAGTGGAACATCAGGTAAACTGACACAAGAATTGACAGAATATCCTTCATAAAAAAAGTCCACAAAATGGATACTATTATCACTTGTAAACTTCTATGTTTTATTATCCAATCAAATAATATTGCCAGCACTTGCGACTACCCTAAATGCTGTTCCCAAGTAAGGCAGGGCGAAAAAAGAAGCGGCGAGTGAAAATCGTCTAGTGCCTGGCCTCAGCTCGCTTCGCTGGCCCCTCTCGGCTCCCTTCCCTTGCCAATTTATTTTTCACCCTACTCCACTTGGGAGCCTGTTCGCAGGGTACCAATGAGGTCCAATCAGAGACGCTGCACGGATCTCTATAGAGCCACGTTATCGTATGGAATTTTTAGGTCTAAGGCTTCCCTCGAGCGGGGAAACGAGTTTACCGCGGTCATTGAGACGTCTGTTTATCAATCACGATTTTTAATTTTTCAGGTGACCATAATTGATTCCAAGCTGGAGTTGGTGCTGCAGATGCTACAGAACATTCAGAATACCCGAGGCTCTCCATCAGGAGGCAGCCACCCGTATGACTTGCATTTCCGTAGTAATGGCGACGGCGTGTCTTCCAGGCGTTCCTCCGTTTCACGCGCCCATTCCGATCCATTAGATATGAGGACGCAAACGAGCTCGGAACCGCACAGGATTAGTACTCACGTGATGCGGTCCCCAGATATTCCTTGCGTGACTCTCAGCGATCCAGAATCGTTCCAAAGCTCAGGCTCAAGGCCCACGTCGCTGAGTTCTGTGCATTCGCAGTCATTACACGGGAGCGTTTCTGGTGGCGATCAACACCAAAATATGGACCATTTAGATGGCGTTTACTTGAGTGAAACGGGCGCTCTCAACGCACCGTTAATGTCACGCAATCTTGTCACGGATAAGAGACAGTTGTCCGACGTGACGGAAGAGAGTCTTGGTGATTCTAAAGAAAATGTAGGCGGATTGACGCCCCCCGGACCAATATCTCAACAGAACTCTACCACGTCTGATACTGAGCCTGGTCCGGGGGGTGCAGATAGCTCCGCGAATGAGCAAAAAGTTGATGAACCAGTGTGGGAAAAACGAGAAACAGGTTCATCAGAGTCTCGACGGCGAAAGCGAAGTTTACTAAATTTAGGAGAAACAGAAACAAAGTCACCCGACGATAAAGAGGCTTCGGACGCAAATATTCCTTCCGATACAGGTGAAGAAAAAGAGGCGGACGAGTGGAATATTGCAGAACGGTACACAGGGACACCAGAGCGAAGGGACTCCATTAGTGGAGAAAGGAGCAGTTTGCCAAGGGGCGCTCATGGACAGTCTGATGATGAGCCTTCCTCTCATGCCGTTCAAGAGGGACATTTTGATTCATCAGTTAGGTCTGCGCCGACAAGGATGTCGGCGAAGCGTCGCCCGCTGGTAAAATCGAATCCCGTTGAAGTCTAGAGTCTGTTCGACAACAAAACACCAAAAAATGGCCACAATAAGGGGGTGATCATGGAGTGATCTCGATCAGATTAAATGAATGACGTCTCCCAGCGTTTCTTATCGAGGAATTACTTCGCTAATTTCAGGCGCCCAGTCCATTCTGGAAGAGGTACTGGAAGAGTTTCTGATTGTCCAATAAGAAATTGCACGAGCCCCACGGGAGCTCTTACATTAAAACTGTTACTTAGCAACATCTTTGCCGAAAACCGCGGGCTTAATAATTATATGAGTGGTACTCGTTTCAAATGCCTGCTTTTGGCGCGAAAAAGGTTGAAAAACTAAAGAGAGTAAGAACCAATTTCTTCTCTCAATATCTACTCACATTTTTGTGTAGGGAAAGAAACCGCTCTTGTCTAGTCTTACTCTTATTAAATTGCAAGAAAATGAATTCCGCTGAAAATCTAGCATTGCTATGACGCGCAACAAGTGAAAAGTTGCTTGCAAACAAATTTTACTTCTAAAGAAAACTCAAAGTAATAGTAGTGACTTCAAAGCACCACAAGAAATCTTCTTGATGAAAGATTTCACAGAAGCTGGACTCCATAAGTGGTGTAAATCGTAATAATACTTAACGCTTCATTTAGGTGTTGATTTTTTGGCGCAAATTGCATGTGGATAGCATTGTTTTTCGCTAACAAAATATCGCCTTAAACGACTTTATATGGCTGAGATCGTTTTGTAGGACAGAAATGAAAGCTCAATGTTATCGCTTGAGTCCGCACTAAAGTTGAGTTAAAGGGACTGTGTCACGGCTCCATACGTTTTGTCAAATACCCGCCCTAAACCTAAATGTTTGCAAAGAAGTTACTTCTGTGGATCTAAATGACAAAACCATAGCTTCATTACTACCAAATGTGTTTCCCGGGCGTTATAATTTAGTTACAAGCAAACAAAATTAACTTTGAAAACTGTTCAGCCCAAATGTAATTCAACAAGCAGCTATTTCAAAAAGAAATAGTGTTTCGTTTCCAGATTGCGGAAGGGTGAGAATAGTGTAACACTAAGGAGAGATGGGTTTGTGGTTTACTTTAATTTGGAGAAGGTCCTAGTGTATGTTGAATTTGCCGAATTTATGCACGAGTGAAGAATGAAAAGAAGAACTTCATATTCAGTTTAACACCTACTGTCCATTTTATGTAAAGGAGACATAAACTACGTCCTGATGCAGTTTGGCTTTCAAGAGTTCAAGTAACACAAAATATTTCTCTTAATAGAAATAGCATGTGTCTTTCTCTCCAAATTAAGTTAGTGAAAGAAGCTTGTCTTTATCGTTTTTACTCATCCAGTGAAAATTAAAATGATTGTTTTTATTTCTGCAGAACACTTTTTGCTTAAAAATGGCACCTGATAGCATAACTTTGAATGTTACATGAATGGAAAAATAACTTACAGAAAATATTTAAATATATTCCTATCAATGTGGGGGAATGGTTTATTTTTTAAAACAAACAATCCTAAAACAAATCAGTCCCATAAATAAAGTGTTTTGTGACTACTGATCTCTGATAAAATGCAAAACAACACTTTAATCGTAGATTAAATTATTACCTTTTGACAAAAAGCTTGAGGTATATACTTCTCTGAGCTGATCACATGTTCAAATCAAATAAATGCCAAATTCAAGACAAACCATAACCCCGGTCGACAAGAACAGAGATAAGCACACTGTTTCGAAGCCATTTCTTCAAAATCAAATGCCTGTTGTCACTTTACAAAGACACGTAAACAACCAGGGCAAATTAATGTAAAAAAGCTACCATACACAGATTTTTAACCGGGATTTTTAATTAAGCAAAATTCAAGTTTAAAGAAAGTTTTATGTTATATGTTATATGTAGTCATACCAGGATTGTATTTTGGTCGATCCGCGCTGCACGCTCTCCCGGCAAATATAAAATTATCTCCACAGAATAATTATTATTCAAAGATGCGCGCGCTGCCCATATATGGTCAAAAGTTAACGATATCTGTCATCCGTACATAACAATATCCTGCGGTATACGTAGGTTGCGAAGAATCGTCCGAAATTTTGTAAAGCGCTGCATAATTACCGTTTTTCTTTCTGCAAAATGTGTTTCTTGACAATTTGTCGAATAATAAAACAATATCCTGCTAATCTTGCGGATATCGTCTGATTGCCACTCGGCCTACGGCCTCGTCGGCTAAGTATCAGGCGAATCCGCCGATCGCAGGATAATTGTTAATGAGCTAATAAGAACAGCCAAGTTGCTTCTGTTGTCAGTGTAACACTGATAATAACGATTTGCATTTGGCGATACTGTGGAGTTTCGATCAGACCGCGATGGCTTTGAATAATCCAAATAATGTTTATATCAATAATTTAATCTCAAATCTGCTCCAGCAGTTGCAACGGTAATAATGTTGAGCGTTACATCAACTAAGGAGACGAATTTAGTTCGAACGGCAGTTGCACACCTTGCTACGTACTTCATAAAATAAATTTAAAAATGACTTCTTCTTTTCTCAACTTTCCGTGCAACTCGAATGTTTTTGCGACGACGTGACACTATCACCAATTCCGGGTACATCCACCGAGAACCCACGCAATTTGCGTGTATTCGCGCTGTGTGACGTCGACGATGCCGTGAATTTTCTTGTACAAATAGAATAGGGCAATTTCCCACATTTATACATTCCTCTTTACATGAAGTGAAATTAACTTTGTAACTCGCCTGTAAATATCACTTCTCTTTGTAGTGCACTTAAGCTCTACCGTGCGAGCAAACACGAGTCATCCCGTTTTTCTTTGCGCTTGCAAACACTGGTTGGTGGAAATTTACTTCCGTTTCAGAATAATATTAAACGCTACGAGAGCTTTCTCTAGTTTTCTTACAATACATCGCTTTAATCAAACTTAAAACCATTGCAGTCGCCAGATATTTCTGTTTGCAACGAATCTCAATATTTTTTTATCATGCTGAGGAATATCTTTCCGTTTTGAAGAACATGTTTTTACGAAATTAATTGCCTCGGTCAAACTATACTTTGTGGTTACGACCTTCTTCTGATTGGCTAGTAGCCCCCACTGTGTAAATAGTTCACATCGAAGCAAAATAATACCGTATCGTTTCTGAGGAAACGAAACAAAAACCCATATCACAATCCGTTACAATCTACTTCATTTTTGACCATCCGTACTTTCTTTTGTATTTGCTGTGTTATTTAAATATTTCTTCCCTGTTTTAAGTGGCTATTTTTATATTTGACCGAATTTCATGGGCATTTTCTCATGCCTAAATTTGGCCAAAATCGGTGACACAGTTCCTCTAAGTCTAAAGAGCTTTAAAAGTCTAGAAGGGTTGGGTTAGGAGTAGTGGACGCTCCGTTGGAAAAGAACCGGTTTTGTTTCTATTGGATACGGACCAATGTGGAAAAAGGAACTTAACGAACGTTTATTTAAATGCGAGCTGGATCGTTTTATGGCTTGATTTATCAATATAACTGAGATTTTTCTCGTTAAAGGTGTATTTTTCTATTTTCTCAAGAAACGTATCTGTATAACAGTTATGATGTACAGTTAAGTAAAGCGAATGTGAATAGAAGTCCGAAGCAATGTTATTCGTGTTTCTTCTTTTACATGTCCCTACCCAGTCATGACGTCACGCCATATCGTGTGTTGACGTCACAGGATGGCTTTTGGCGAGAACCATTTTCTCGCTCGGCCTCGATTTCAAGCCGTTTTGTGAGGCAGTGTTCCTGACGACCGAACTCGCAAAACGGCTGGAAATCGAGCCTACGCTGTCGCCAGAATCGTCCGTGTCTAGGAGATCGCGTTGAAACTAGACTGCCTTCTGCGTGGCAAAGTTTTTCTATATACAGTAGAACCCCGCTAACTCGAACTCTGAAGGGAAACGAAAAACAGTTCGAGTTAAGTTTTCGGGGTCGATTGAATAATCAGTTTGCCAAGTTAATAATTAATAGTTTATCGATTTTTCAGCACTTCAGTACACAGTACAGTGCAAATTAACTATCTCGTCTGACACTCTCACACGATCATACATTTTTATGTCAAGAGTGGAAAATGACTGTCAGATTCGTGATCTATTAGTTGCATTAATTAAAATCAAATTGCTGTAGTGTCTTTAATCCAAATACACGACAAGAAGAGCTAAGGGAATATTTCAATGGGTATCCGTGGCGAGCTGCAAGAACCAGAATTCGAGTTATCGGGGTAAATTTGACCCAAATTTTGATCAAGGGAAACGAAATTTAGTTCGAGTTAGCGGGGTTTTTGAGTTATCCGAGTTCGAGTTAACCGAGTAGTTTGTTCGAGTGAGCGGGGTTCTACTATAATTCAAGCTAAGCACCCCCTTTTGTGCAGTTTCTACATGCGCACATTATAGCAACGAGAGGAGTATGGCAAGATCCGAAACTCCCAGTAATTGGGTCGCTGTTTTAGTTAGCAGGGAAAGGGGCGGATACGATTATTCCAAGAAATCGTTAGCCTGCGAGCAGGCTCACCTTGGGGCACGCGCGAATATACCTTGGGGCACGCGCGAGTGGCGAGCGTAGCGATAAGGCGGAGAGTGGCGCCAATAAACTCGCGGCTGACGGCGTGCCGCAAGGTGCGGCGTGCCCCAAGGTGAGCCTGCTCGCAGGCTAGGAAATCGTCTTTGGTACCTTAGATAATAACTACTGAACAACCCTCGTTACCGTTTAAGGCACCCTTTATTAAGAAAGACAAAGGGAAAATATTCACTCCAATAAATGTTCCTAAAAGTCCGGTGCAAGCGCAATAAGTAGTGAACAGCATCACTTTCCTCTCCTGGGAGCGACAAACGCCTTTCTTCGTTTAAGTAATTTTTGACAGCCACAGCGATCTTGTGTGTCGAAAAGATCACCGCACAACTCAGGGTTTTGGCTCCTGTACACGTGATGGTCTGGAAGCGAGGCTCTTGTTCAAGCAGTTCCCAGTGCTCCTGGAGTAGAACGTAAATTCTAAATCTACCCACAATACAACAGTATAATTGACATGTAGCCCGGCCACATAATAAAACTAACTGCCGTGACGAAGAAAGCTTGAATAATGTTACGATGTGATTTGCTGTTCATCAAATTTGTTTAAATCTGACAACAAGTTCTGTAATTAATAGTATTTTCCGTTTAAGGACTAGAGAAAAATTGTGTATGCTTTTAAAACTGTCCCTAAGCTAACAATTGTATATTTTTTTTGGCGAACTTCAACTTGTTAGATGAAATTAATTTTCTAAAACCGCTGCCTTAAATTTAAAATGAGATCCAGATGGGTATTTTTACAGTGGGGTGTAGCGTCACGCAACACCATGTATCAAGTCACTCAGTATCTGCTATACAGTCACGCAATTTCCACTCTGTTATGTTGCTTTTCCAAGATCTATTTTTTTCTGCAGTGCTCGGGAAGAATGATATATCATGGAATCTACGAGGCCAGCCACTGGAAAACATGAAAAATAAAACAACAATTTAGTGCAACGAACACATGAGAGGCAGAGCCGTAGGCAGGATTTTGCATGGGTGTGTGCGAGCGCTGATGGTGTAAGCATCTAAGGGGCTCCGAAGGTATTTTCCCCTTCCGGGAAAGTTTGCAAAATCAAGTCCTCAATTTCTGCATTTTGAGAGTTATTGTAACCCTCACTCCCAAGATTAGGCGGACCTTCGCACCTCCCCCCGCCCGCCTACGGCCCTGAGACGTAATGGAAGGTTTTATCAATCCGATATACAATTTATATATCTGTTCTGACGTCATACCTGTAAAAATACCACCAACGATAGCACAGAGTCCGGTGAGAAAATGCATAAAGGACCTGAAATTCAAACGATAACAAAAAACATCAGGTCAGTTTGAATAACTTCCTAATTGTTTCTTATTTTTGCGAATTAAAGACCCGCAAAAATTATTTTTTGAACGTTTTTTATTGTTTTTTTTTATATGTTTGAACGTATTTTTTGGCCAAATCACGAAAATTGAGTCACGCAAAAAATGCCTTTTTCCATTTTAGGCATGTAAGTGCTCCCCCCTCAGAAAGAAAACATGACGAAAATAACGAACATCTCACCTTCGACTTTCTGTGTACTGAACAACCATTGGAGAGAATTCATACAGCACGAAAACACCTACAAAGAACAACATCATCAGTGCTCACTAAAAACATCGGGGAAACTGCTTTGCTTCGCCGACGGCAAATTGAAAACATTTAATGCATTTATTTAATATCACACGTTACAGAAAGTGAAAAAAAAAAACACAGTTACAAAAAAAAAAAAGAAGGAAAAAATACATCAAGTTACACAATTTAACCGATAAAGCCTAACTTACTAACAAATACTTTTAACTAGTCTTTGGTTTTGGAAAACATTTATTCTTTGGTTTTGTATTATTACGCTTTGTGATTGGTTAAAAAAAAAACTCGCGTCACTTTCTTTCGTGACTCGCTCGCACACGTTGTTGTGTGAAGGCCGCTTTATGTTTTCACCAAGAAATTGCGCTGAGGTTGAGAAACACCTCGTCCTTAATTGTTTGTTTCTGGAACCGGTTCCGAACGATTTCAAAACTGGACCTGCAAAACAGCACGTCCAGTTTTGAAACCTTTTGGATGCGTTCCGGACCGGTTACGAAACAGTCCTGTATAAACAGAAGGCCTTTTTGCGGTCGGGATTTCTATTTGGATTCGTTTGGAACCAGTCCTGGTAAACATAGCCTTAGAAAGTGTGAACTGTAAGAATAGGATCAAGAGCGAGGTTCATAAAACAATAAAATAAACGACATTTTTTTTTAATAAACTACATGATACCTGGAAGACCGTGTTCGCCAGAGACTTGTCTGATTACTCGCTTGTGCTTTGTGACCGAGAACTGATTAGTTTTCACCACCTGTAAACAGACAAATACGAGAATTAGGATAATTGAATCACACTAAATGGAACTTGATAATTACAATATACTTGCTACATTATAAAATATATAGTCTAAGAAGCTAACCCCCAGCCACCCGAAGAGAGCTGTTCATTTTCCTAATGTATTGCCTCTTGGTGTCAAAACTATGTTACACCTGAAAACAAAAAGCCAAGGTTCAAGTCCAATAGAAACCTGGAAATTTACTGCCATTGTTTATTTGGGTATTTCACGTTGTTTTTCAGAGGACAACAAAAATGTAACATTCGCTTTTTTCACGATCCCATAATACATCTTGTTTTATTTAAATAACCCCCCAAAATTTTTGCATAAGCATTGTTTTCAATTTCTCTGGGGACGATTGCACGTCACTGTAAATCCCAAGAGAAATTGAAAACAATGCTTATGCAAAAATTTTGGGGGGTAAACAAGATGTATTATGGGAACGGTGAAAACAGCGAATACGGCAAACATTGTCTTACAACTTTTGCAACAAATGCCATACTGCACGAAGAAAGCGCTGTTGCGCGTATTACCTTCCATATGGCGAATTTCGGTAACATGTTACACAAAGTTGAACTCACGTTTACTTCACGCAACGCGTTGCCACGCTTGTAACACGGGAGATAACGCGAAACAACGTTTTAAACGTTTGTGTGGCGTTTAGATTTTGTACTCACCTCGCCGTTTAACTTCCGGTACATCGTTGGGACAATCTTTACAAAGTACTGGTACATACTTCCGGCTAGAATAACAATAAAGAATTAGGATAATATCATGTTTGATTTAAAACCAAATTCTCCTAGGAGGAATTGTAGAAATAAGTGAAAAAAAATAAGGAGAATTTACATGTGCATCTAGAATGCAAAAGAACAGAATCTCACCATCTTCTGCAGCAACAAAAGTGTCGTCCAGGGGATGTTTAATGCCAGGATATTCATGACCAAATGAAAGGTGACGAATATGATGAGTCAGGTTAAACTGCAAGGAAAAAACATTGTTAAACAGGATTTACACGGGCAATGTTTATGTAACAACTTTTATGTGACAAAAATATTTGCTAGTGTAGATGGCACAACAATTATTTTTCAACAGTTCAAAGTTTAGTGCGCCAATAATGATTTTGGACAGAGTAGACACGCTGAAATGCATACGCAATACGCAATGCTGTCCCAATATTTGTCACATTTTATGTGACGAGTTATCTACACGATCAATTTTTCGTATGCGACAACTTTTAATTGTCAAATAACAGCTTACACGCCAGATTCTCAGCAAATACCGGTATAATTTATTTGTCAAACTTATAACCACCAATAACCAATCTCGACGCGGTCGTTCATATAGTGGTGTCAGTTTATTGATTGGTTACAAGTTAAAACTCGCCCCAGTTCCCTGCGCAACCTCGGAACGCGTGTTGAACCATTCTCGTCCCCATAGCCCTTTCGTTTCTCTTAGCCGGCTTGGCACGAGAAAACGGAGGGCTCTGGGGACATAGGATTTTTGAATTAATTCGAATTTTTTTGATTGGCTGTTTGGAACAAAGAATTCCTAAACGGAAGTCAAACGTAACGACTCTCTCATACATTCTTTTGAAACGTCGTGACTGCATACATGAAGACCGGAAGTCCTAGAATCTTGGACTGGAAATCCTGTGTCCCCAGAGCCCTTGTTTCCTCGTGCCAAGGCCCAGCTGGCTAAGAGAAACGAAAGGGCATGGGGACGAGAATGGTGTTGAACAAACGAGGAGGTCTGGGTGAAATCCATAAGATTTACATAGCAGAATTCCATAGCAGAAAGGCGCGAGATGGCGCGTTTCGCGTTTATCAAATGCACGCTCAAAAACTACGCAGATTATGTGGAATGTTAGCAGCCTACCTGGGTGGATCCAAATGGCTGAAGATCATGCACTGTTAAAGTGAAAAAAAAAAAAAAATTAAAATACCAAAAACACTTTGTTATAGATTCTTGTTTCAAACTGTTAGCTAAAGCTCTTTATAAACATTTAGCACGGCATATTCTGTTAGAATTAGTTTGACCATATCCCTCGCTACAAGTAGAACACTTTTCCAGTGACTGTCAGAGAACCGAAATCAAATTACTCACATCCCTGCAATCGCAACAATGCCAAAAATAACTCACTGTGACTGGTCAGGGCACCCAACGGAATATTTCGTTAAAATATCTGTTCGGAAGACGATTTGAGATCTAGAATTTTCGGAATTCATTGTAAATTTTTGCTTGCCTGCCTTTCCTAGGATTTTTGAATAATTATCTAAAAAATGGTATAATTGTTCATTTTTAAGGATTTTTACTCTAAAAGGTCACCTAGAATTTTCGGGGCCCTTCTCTGGCTGGAATTTTTTTGAAAAGGTAAGTTTTGATCCCTATAACTTTCGGATCACTAGACTTTTAGCTAGGAAATCCGAACAGATAAAAAAAATTAGGGGATAAAAATATGCCTATATCTACCGTTTAAATACTAAAATACGTTCAACAGTGCCATCTTCAAGTGGTTTTGAACTATATTCTCGATGGGTGCCCCTGACTGGTGTAAAATGGGAGGAACTTGACGTGTTATGAGTGATTTTGAGTAATGAAAACAAAACAAAAAACAGTAACTGTTTTCAGTTTGGCTTATTTTCTTTGCTGGTTGGTTTATTAGCCTCGGCAACACAAAACCAAACAAAATTAATTCGACAGTCAATGAAAAACTGCTGTTAATGGTATTTAATGAATGATTTGCTGAATGCAAAAGATAGTTTAAGGGCCATCAGCTGTCCGCACAGCACACAAGCTCTACATCATTTCTAGGGTCTCAAGTTTAGTCAGCTATGCATACTTTGGTTTATCAATTAATCGACCTATGCTTTATCATGGTTTCTTTACAATCCTTCACTGGGTTAACACATACTTTTAACAGAAACAGAAACCTATTGACCCAAAGTTTCAGTGAAAACCATAAAGTTCTGCAAAATAATTTGCATTGTACATGTAGGGACTGTTGATCATCTTATATCCTTTACGCTATGATCAGTCCCAAATTTAAATGTTTAAGCAAAAAACAAAAACATAGGAAAATTTAGGCGTTTTTTTTTTTAATTTACTCAGTCTGAGCAGAAAACAGACAATTACAGGTAGTAATTAATTATCAAAATTATAATATTAAGTAAAAAAAAATATTATGGACTTCTCTAATAAATGTGCAGGTTTTTAATATTAAAAAAAACCTTTTAGATTTAAGTTCTAATTTGTGTTTTAGCCGTGGTAGTGCATTAATTTAGTTTTAGTTTTGTTTTAAAGTTAATGATTTCAATCCCAAATTTAATTAACTAGCATTTTACGATTGAAATGTTAACTGGTGTGTTTTAAACTTATTGTTAAAGAGAAAGAGAAGTGGTACATGAAGCGACAAGCCTCAGAGCATGAAGGCATTTCTTGGCCAGCAATCGCTGGGTTAGTTTATTTCTGGTCATTTTTGTCAAGCAACGCTGCACTATGAAGACAGTCTCTTTTACATAGTGCAGCGTTGCATGACAAAGAGGGACACACTTGTCCGTTTGGATCAAACAAAGAAGAGCGAACAGAATAAGGCAAGTTTAAAAAGTATGGCTAGGGCTACTAACTTTAACTTCACCATTCCTCAACAGCTGAATCAAAGGTGAATGCAAATTTAATGACTGCCTGCCAAGAAATGACTGCCTTGCACTTGAAGCCAACAAAAAATAACAGCCTTTACTACTTACTATTGACTTTTATAACATTTCCCCCTGAGCTTAACTTGAGAATGGCGACTGAAAAGTGCAAAACGGTCATTAGAGTGGTGATTATTTTATTGCAAAAAGTTATTATAAAACTTTTACAGTCAAAACAGTGATTGGAAGTGCTTTTGCCATTAAAGAAGTAAGCAAGCAGTTTAAGGTTTAGACATGGCTTCATAATTAATACATGCACAGTTTTTACTTATGTGCCAAATTAGCTACTGATTATCACTTAATTAATTTCCGCTGCAGCCTTTCTCATTAATATTAATAATGACCACTAAGCTTGTAGAACTGATTTGCTATTATGTTTAGCTGGTATGCAATAAGTTTGTTATAAAAAAAAACACACAAACTCTATTTAGTCATTTTCAAGACAACTTGAATTATTTAAGGTGTCTTGAAAATGACAGGTTTAAAAGCCTTGAACTTTACCTCATTCCCATTATGATTGATAATAATTTTAGAAAATAGCAGTGAATGCATAAGTTGGTTAGTTGATGCGGCAGGCAGTTAGTTCTGCTCAGACTGAGCACATGATACAGGCAGTACCCAAATTGTCATGACTTTTTACATGCCTTATAAATTTTTGTGATCTGTTACATGACTATAAATTACTTCATGCCCATAATATAACATGTAACTGTGCAAAGATTTCCTGCTTATACATGTAATTATAGCAGTCAGACAAGAAGTTCAAATTTTAGATATTTCTTTATTACCGTAACTGATTTCATTTATTTAATTTTATGTAATGTTTACATTACAATATATATTTTGTTTATTATTTATTGATTTAAAATTATTATTTTAATATTTATTTACTCTTTTATTAATATAGCTTATTTAATATTTATTAATTTATTATATATTTATTAATTTATTTAAAATTTATTATTAACTCAGTCATTCATTCATTTTTATCAAACCAACTGGAGATTAATCTGTTTTCAGCAATTAATAACAATTAAATGTGCAAATGATTTGTAAAAAAATGACACACCAGGGCTGTCAGTCATCGGATATTGGCCGAACAAAATTTGCTCATGTCCGACTAAATCCCAAGCGTGGTCGGACATAAAGTCCAGACAATTTTTTGATCGTAAATGATTTTACGGCAAATGATAAATAAAAATCTGTCCGACTAGAATTTTGTTTTGCCCAACCAAGATGGTATCTTAGTAGGACATACCGTATTTTCTCGATTAAACGCCGGGCCCCGAATAAACGCTGGGTCTCCAAGGTGGAGTGGTAAGTAAGCCTTTTAGGCATTTATTTGAGGTGTAATATGCTTTAGGGGCAATGGCAAGATACATTTCTGTCACAAATACTGATTAAAAACCCTTGTTTAATAAACATTTTGCTCAAATAAACTGCACCATTCAAATAAACGCCGGATCCACGCAGCCAAGTTTGAAATAAATGCGGGGGCGTTTAATTGAGAAAATACGGTATGTCTGTTCAAGTGAAAAAAATTATTTGCAGTCCTGCACATGGAAGCAAGGCGTTAGTAACGACATGATCACATGTAGTCATTAAACAAGTTATTATATATTAAAAATGTCCTCAGTTTTAGTGACTTCTGGTAAATTAAGCTTACCATGGACATGATGTTGTTGAAAACTTTTTCCTGGAGCAAAGTGAAAATTTCCAGCAACCTGTAAAAAGAAAATGCCTCAATGAGTAACAAGGAGTCTTACAAATGTGCGAGGCATGTGAGGCAAGGCAGCATGGCATGCAAGGCGAGGCAGCAAGACATACAAGGCAGGAATCCCTACTAAAAAAAAAAAGGCTAACCACAAGCTGTACCTAAGCTAACTGTACGCTAACTGGAGTGCTATTGAGGCTAATCTGAATGCCATTTAGGCTAACCAGATTGCACACCTTGCTGCCTTGCTCTTTGTAACAACCAGTAACAAGTCCCAGGATGCAACAAAAAAAGATTTTCTTGCTTGCCCTAATGTCCGAGCCATTGTGTGCTAGTTTGTAGGCTTTTTACAATGGCCTACTTCATCTGCTAACTAAAACGTCAGGCTATTGGATAGCATTCTTTCTGCACACTAAGTCTGGACACTAAAGCCTTGTTTGCATGTGAGATACAAAAGTGAAGGCACTGGCAAGCTCAATGCGAATACAACGGCAAATGGAAGCATGAGGAATGGACAATTCTCAACTACTTGTGCTTGCATTTGCGCTTAGGTTTGTCTTGAGTGTGAACAATGCTTAAACCCAAATGCAAGCAAGCAAAGACTGACTTGTTTGCCATCTTGGAAAAGACTTAAGACGGAATCCACTAGGAAGTCGAGTAATATTTATTAAAGTTGGACAAAAATCAATTTCCAGAATAATTTAAATCCTATTGCGTTATTTCCTACCCTTAATAAAAGGTAAAGATGTAAGTAATTATCCGTGATAACGCCAACAACAATTTCTTATCAGAGTCTGAGAAAATGAATTTCAAAGTTCACAAGGTATGGGCAAAATCTCACGTGTAGCCATTTTGTAAATTCGTCTTAAGCGATTCAGTGGAATTCAGCGGAACTTCAAAATGTGTTTTCGATGTGTGGTGTTGTTAGAAAAGATTTCTTTTGATAAGATATTTGAAGCAGTAACAAAAAAGTTTGCCATTAGGTGGAAATAATTCTGGTACAACAATTTCTTATCAGAGTCTGAGAAAATGATATTTAAAGTTCACAAGCTATGGGCAAAAGCTTACATCTTTTAAGCGATTCAGTGGAATTCAGCGGAACTTCAAAATGTGTTTTCGATGTGTGGTGTTGTTAGAAAAGATTTCTTTCGATAAGATATTTCAAGCAGTAACACAAAAGCTTGCAATCAGGTGTAAATAGTTTTGGTACATAATTTTGTCCAATAACTACTCGAAGTCCTGGCGGATTTCCTCTTAAACTGTGTTTGCATATCTTACATTCCTTGTAAACGAACAATATTCTTGTCGCAAGGTCTGAAAAGTTTATAAGTGAAGCTTTTGACTGTATCGCACAGTCTTCATCAGCAATTGAAATTAGCTCACATTGTCTCGTGAATGTAAATTGTTTAATCACGTGACAACAGATGGTCAAAAATGGCGGGAAGATCGTAGCCCCCGTCTCTGTTCAGCGTTGGGCGTTGACGTCTGATATGGATGGCTTCCTTGATTTTCCTTTTGACATCTACCGACTCTTTATCAAGAATCTTGACTCCTTCCCAGTCGATTTGGTGGTTGTTTCGTGATTAAACAATTTACATTCACGAGACAACGTGAGCTAATTTCAATCGCTGATGAAGACTGTGCGATACAGCCGAAAGCTTCGCTTATAAACTTTTCAGACCTTGCGACAAGAATATTGTTCGTTTATTTTAACACCAAGGTCAAGAATGAGCGTACATAGTCATACATTCCTTGTGTTTGCATTTGCGCTTGTATTTACATTTGCGTTGGCATTGCACCTGTCAACCAGGGTTACTCTTCTCATGACAACAGAAGTGAATAAATTTTGTGGAGTACAGATTACTATTAGCTAGGCAAAGAACTGTCGTGATATTTAAATAAATAGTTGTACTAGCATTTTCATTTAAGCAGTGATGGCAACAGTGGTGCTTGTAGTAGAAGCAGCAAAAGCAGCAGTACTAAACATTCTAATTTAAGGCAATTTCATGACAAACCTTGTTAACTTCCAAATGGCCTGTCACTGAACAACCTTCATTCTTCTGTTCTTGAAGTTTGTCCTTCCAACCTTCTCTCAAACACTGGGATAAAAATCACATAATTATACATTTTTGTTTCAGGTTCTTATACATACAGTTGATTCCCGAAAACTTGAACCTTCAAGGCAAATTGAAAAAGGTTCGAGTTATCAGGAGTTGGTGTTATCAGGAGTTGAGAACAAATGACCGGAAGTAAGAAAAAACAGTGTTTATTGTTTTTCGATTCATCCAGTGTACATTGTAATCAATTTTAACTACAGTAATGAGAAGTCAAGTGAAAATGGAACAATACATTTCTAAAGTACTGTATGACTCCATAATGTAACATAATTTGAAACAACAAAGCAAAGCATCAGGAGAAGTCCAGGTAGGGTATGATGAAAATCCAGGGGAAATCAATTTTGGTTCGCATTAACGCGAAGTTTGAGTTAGCGAGGGTTCGAGTAATTGCATGAAGTCAACTGTAAAAACTTAACGATATGCATGGTTTACACGATTCTGCGTGATGTAACTGCAAACAGGAATTGCTAAGTGTTCAATTCAAGATTTGAGTCTTATACTTCCTGGGTGGGGTCTTACTTTAGGTGCTCTATAAAGTTTTGGACACCCACTTCTTAAAACCCTGAGGTGATGTCCTTGTATGTACAGTCAACTCTCGTCTTGCGGACACCTCGCTATTGGGGACACTTGCTATTACGGACAAAATCCATATCTCCGACATAAGACTAGAGGTTTGACTGGAAATGACTCCTGCTATTACGGACTCTCGCTATAACGGACACTAAGCAACGTCCGGAGTGTGTCCGCTTGAACGAGAGTTGACTGTACTAGTCTCTTAACCAATTGTAAGGATGAAAAAAAAAATAAGTTCAATGATATTAAAAGTAAAAAGCGCTCCTCTCACCTGCTTGATCTCGTCAACATCAGATAAAGCCCAACCTTTCCTTCTGTAAGCTTCTCTGACATCTTCACATGTGTTGCAGCATTTCTTTTCAAGTGTCTCAGCTCCGTAACAAGATTCACATCTGTTTGGATCAAGCTGTGGAAGAAAAACAATGTTACATGTATGAAAATGTTCTTGAGGTCAGAGCTCTACTCAACAGGTTTGCCAATGTTCATTGATAGTTGACCTATAACACAGAATACCAGCTTTCAGGTACCAGTACAAAAATAAGCAAAACTTAATTTACATCATAAGAGCAGTTTTCAATTGAGTGTCGTAAAACCAAAACAAAAGTAATCACTTTGGCCAATCAAAAAAGTCGCAGACAATCCAGTGAACCAATCAAAACTTGAAGCAGTTACATTTAGCCAGAACAAAGCGTGAGAAAATGTGCGCGAGCGAATCATTATTGGTTTTGGCTTTACTTTTGAAGGTGGCACAAGTTGTTTTAACCAATCACTAAGCATAGTAATGCAACACCAAAGCAAACGCGAATTACTTTCAACACTCAAGTAAAAATAGTATCATGATTATTGATATTGAAAGTTTAATGTTATAACTGGTAATAAAGATTGTACTGTTGTTGTTGTTGTTTGCAGTGTAAGTTATTTTATGTAAACAGCTGCAATAGCAAAACACAGAAGTGCTCTTTTTTGTTGTTGTTTTTTTTAACTGCGCTGCGCAGTTCTTGCTCTGCACGGGGTTTATTATTATTATTTTTTGTTTTGTCGGTGACTAGACCCAGACCTCCAAGCTTGAAGTCACGTGATGTTTAGAAGCTGCAAATCAGTAACAAATGGAAAAAGTTTCTCTTTTTTGTCTTTATAAAGTATGTTTAGTGTGAGCTATTCGATTTTGAAGCGTTTGGTTCATGGAAAATACTAAATTTCCATGCTTTCAAAGAGAAATATAATTTAGCGGGCCAGAATCTATGAATAAATACCATTACGTTGGTGGAAAAGAATGTGCTGACATGACAAGTTTCACTTTCGATCGGCTAGACCTCGAGTCACGTAATTTTTCAAAGCTTTCCAGCCACCTTTGAAATCTTTGCGAATCCTTTGCTCTTTACTTAAAAAAAAAAACAGTGTGAAGTATATTGAAGCGTTTGAATCAAAAAATATACTAAAATTTGATGCTTTAAAAAGAATCGCTTTAGCGGGCAAGAATTTACATTTATTTACATTACGTCTGTGTCCTGGAATGTGCTGGCGTAAGCAAATTTCTACTTTCACAAGGCACCGATTGGCAAGAATCACGCAATGCTCTGAAAGCTTAACTGCTACAAATGGAAACTAACCTAGCATGTTAAGTGTAAAATGCTCGACTTTTTAGCTTTAAGTATTTTTTGGAGCTGTGTCATCTAGAGGATTTCTGAAATCTGAAGGAAAACCACTAAGACAAACATGTCCTGACTTGCAAGATTTACGTCATTGGTAAATTAATTCTCCGGGGAATTCCCATTCAGCAAAACACAGGTCTAGTGTTCTTCTCAAATTTGATTTAATTATTTGCTCTAATATTCCATTTTCGGAGCTGGTTATTCAATCTTAAAACGGTAATTAAAGACAACACCGGATGCTGATTTAAAAAATTTTTTTGTTTCACGGATCAGGATCGTGGGAATTAAATTTGGCCACCATTAGCATATGAGAAAAATGTTTAATTTCGGATGGAACTAGTCAACCATGAAATGTCACGCAAGGTGTTTTCTTACCATCTTGTTTGTCAGTCGCAACATTGTTCGACGCAGGTAAAGGGGATGAGGTGGGGGGGGGGTTAATTTTTTGTCCCCCCACATGGCTCCCCTAAAGTGCTCACGAGACCAGCGCAGTTGTAAGCTCTAAGAGCTCTTGTTTTTAATACTTTGATGCCAGTAACCAATTACACATAGAAGTGTCTTGTTTGTTTCAAACACATTAATTTAACACACCTCAAGTAACTCTTTAGCTTCATGACTTTTATCACCTAGATCTGTAAAAAAAAGAGAGCAAAAATTCACAAACATTATAGAAAAGAAACATAGCATCAGGGAAATTAAGTCAAACAACAAACAACTTTATTAAAGGAGGGTAACAACAAACAGTAAAAACTTACAAACCAGCGACACTCAGATTACACATAACAACTAAATTACAGGCACCCCAATATGAAAGGTCAATAACTTTTACTCAACATTCAGATATTTGCTCCTTTTTCATATGGAAAAGTTTAATAATAATTTATAACAAAATGCAGTCAACTGACCTCCCTTTTCTCCATTTTCATCGATTGGTTTCCCATCAAGATCCACTCTCTTTTTAAATATACTATGCATTACATCAATCTAGAAAATAATAACGGGTCAGATTATCACATGAGAAATTTACCAAGTGAACATAACTTGCTAAATATACTATATAATATACTATATAATATACAATATAATACAGGTCAAGCAAGATATCTTGGGTCTAATCAGAGTTTAGGCTTGAGTCTCCTTTTAAATATTTTAACTCTTTATATGAAAAATAAAGAGTTCGAAACAAAGAATGAAATATTGAATTTTCCAGTCAAGACTTCATTATTAGCAAAACCGCTGGTAGGACCACTGAGTTCAATTTATTACTACTCTTGCTGGAAAACTGTCACATTCTGGTTGTAATGTAAAACTTGCACAGTGCCATATTTGTATAAATTTTGTTGCAAGGAAGGCGTGGTGGTTTAATGGTTTATGCACTCTACTCTGAGTCGAACAGTCCAGGTTTGAGCACTGGGCGGGGCGCTGCGTTGTGTTCTTGGGCAAGACACTTTAATCTCACAGGGCCTCTCTCCACCCAGGTGTATAAATGGGTACCGGCGAATTTACTGCTGGGCGGTAACCCTGCGGTGGACTAGCATCCCATCCAGGGGGGAGTAGCAATACTCCTAGTCACTTAATGCTACCGAAACCAGGATAAGCTCTGGCTGTATGGAAAACTTGGCTCCGACACAGACTTTTCCTTTTTTTTACCTACCAAGGACGGCAAACACTAGAAATCAAAATCAGGTAGGGTCCAGACCATTTTATGTGCTTTTGAGTTTTCATTTGACATTGTGTTGTCTTTGCTAAGTCTTCTTTCAAGAGTTATATATGTAACTAAAAATTAACACTTTGAAACTTCAGTATTTAATATTTATTTTGTGAAAAAAGTTTACACTAAAAAGTCACGATGTTTCAACCTCTCTGAGGACATTTTCACGCGTGAGTTAAAGTATTTTTACTTGCACTTGAAAATGGCCTCAGAGAGGTTTTAGGAAACGCTGTAACTTTTTTATTTTAGCATTCACTTTTATTACAAAACCTATATCTAAGAAATTACTCATAGTAGGTAACCATATGATTTTGTACCTGTTGTTCTCCAGAAACATCCATGGCATCTATACTTAAATCTGAAAGTACACAATGAACAAATTAGAACTTCCCACACAACACAATGATGATTGTGTTGTGATTGAATGTTGATGGTTGAATTTATTACTAAATTCTGCTCACTGCTCTTCATACATTTCTTTTTATAACAGTGTGCAATAAAGTTAGGGTACACTAGCCTTGGCCAGCCTCAAGAGTCCTCATGGGCCCGATGAGGATAAGTAAGTAAGTAAGTAAGTACACTAGCCTTGGGCTAGTTGATTTTGTGTTCAAGCTAGTGAACTTAATCCTAACCATGGCCGACAGGCAAGTGAAGCATCATAAGTGTGATGCTTATGAGATTTTTTTTGGACGGGGGGGGGGGGGGGGGGATTACAGAGCCTTTTTATTTGCATGGCTTACTATGAACAGAGGTTCCCTTCACACAAAGTTTCAGGCCTATACAATTCTCTATTTTTAAGATACAGATAACTAAAAATCGCTTTGCGGGCCCGAAAAGTATCCGGAACTTTCAAGAAACAGGAACCTGGAAATTTCAATTTCTTTGCACCCTGTGATTACCAATATATTGGTCAACCAAATTTAATTCACAACAAAGCCAAGTCATGGAATCGAGATACACGGATACAGAAACACAAATTCACAGCGGTCAAACACACTGTGCACATGTGGCATAAAAAGTTTCACATTTCTAAACTCCTCCAAATAATATTTTGGTCAAAAGATAGTCTAGACAGTTAAGGTTAAGAAAAGATAAGTTTTGTAGACTACATATGCATAGAGATTTTAATACCAATACATTGTTAACCACCTAGGTTTCAGCCAATTATATATTCCGGCTTGCCAATGTCCTTTTCTGTCATAACATTTTTCTTACAAAAGCCTGGCATTGCACATTAAGTTAGCTTCAAACTCTTACAAACTTGCAGTCAAGACCTGAATAGAGGACCTGTGTGAAAACCAGCTAGTCAGAGCTGATGTGGCTTCCTCTTTTAATTAAGTAATTTTTTGACAACAAAAACCAGAAGCAGTGCTGGATTTTTGCATTATACACTGTTGTGAAAGGCACAATAATATGACTGACTGTACAAATATTGTGCTCAAAAACAAATACTTACAAACACAGGGTAATTTTGGAAAAATAACATCTACATTAATTCTAAGCTTTTCTCCTCTTGCTGTGTCAACAAAAAGTTCAGGTGTAACCTGGAAACAAAAATAGCATTTTAATGGTCACGTTAATGGAAATTTCTTTTCATATCACTGAATGTAACTAACTAACACAAGATCATTCCCCAGGATTGTATTGCCCATCCCTACCGCACATAGTTTCATGCGTCAGGGCTCGAGACTAATGGTAGCCAACTAGCCAAAGGCTATTAAAAATGCAGTTCTGGCTAGTAGGTTTTGGCCTTTCACTAGCCAAAATGGCTAGTGAAAAAATCAGGCATTAGTGGCAAGAAACCACATTTATTAAAATCGTCTCTCAGAGAATAAAACTAGCAAAAAAACTGTTAACATTATAGAATGTGAAACTTTAAACAAAATTCTAGTTGACAAAATGCATGTACTTGTACAATTTTAAAAGTGAAGAACAAAGCCCATTTTTTTAAGGAAAAAAAAACATGAAGATTAAAGGTTTAAACATTATCAGACATTGTTTTCACCCCCTCCCCCCCCCCCCTTAAAAGAAGAACTATGCTTAAAAATTGCAGCTAGTAGCCACCTGGCTAGTTAGCAAAAAAGTTAGTCTCGAGCCCTGATGCGTGATTAGTCTGTGTACATTGAAAGATTGAGGCTTTCTTCTCTATGGCTGGACCTTGCCAGGGACATGTTAATCCTCGTTTTCTTGAGTAAATCAACCTATCATTTTTTTCTGTTGTTTTAAATTGGGTAATAACTTTTTTTCTGGAAAATAAATATAGACCAATTCTCAATGCAGAATAAGAAACATTTGATGAAAATGTGAATTTAGCAAGCGATCATGACTATTATTACAATGATATTACAAGGATATTACCCCATTTTTATTTCCAAATTTTGAGTTCTCATACAATGTAAGATAAACGATCAATAGGCAAAGTTAGAGAAAAATCTCAGTGCAGTTCTATTTCAGTGGAATTACCTTAAGGGGTTTTGTTGTAAGGCATTTAGAATGAACACTACAGCTGTCAAGCAACACTTACCTCTGTTGATAAGTAGAAACTTAATTCTGATACAAATAAAATAAACATCAAAAATCCACTAACAAGTGTGACTGTAAAGAAACAAAAACAGAAAGTCAATAAATATCAGTTTCAGAACATTTTTGTACCATGTTGTATTCAAAACTTTAAATTAGGCATAAGTTTGGGGTTCCCCTGAGCTCCAGGAAACCACTACCCCGCCTCAAAAAAACTCAAAAAATTTCAGACTACAGAGTTCAATTGTATACTTTCTTAGACCAAAAATGAAGGAGATGTTTTTTGATTTAAAAAAATCCTCTACATTACTACCGTTTGCATTTATACAGGACTTGAGAAATTTAAACACCTGCAGATTGAAAGTTTGAAGGGGTTTCCGTCAACGTTTCAAGTAAGTGATCACAAAAGTGAACTGGTGACAAATAGATTAATGAATTCCCAGGCCAATACTCCTTAAACCACCTTTATAAACAGGCACAGATTACCATGATTATTACTGGTAAACCCTTTGTAGCTAAGTTGTCAAAAAGAGCTTTGTCTCGCTTACCAGTCGGAATAAACACCATAAAAATAAAAGGTACAAAATTATGTTCAGCAAGCCGTAGAAAGGTATTGCAACATTCAGTCTGCCACTGTCTCCTTTGTATAAAATTAATTTTTTGTAAAGATCTGTAAACTGTTTAGTTTCATTTGGTTTCCAAATGCAAAAACCCTTGAAATTTTAGGTAGAGTCTCAAAAAAATATTAAAAATGTCTTAACTGTGAAATATAATATACCATATTTTCTTGGTTATAAGGCGCACGGTTTTTTCGAGGAAAATCTGTTTTTTCTTGGGAAGTTTTTGCCAAAATCAGCGTGCATCTTATAGCCGAGTGCGCCTTATAACCAAGAAAATACAGTAGTGTGACAAAGTTTCTGTTGCCTTCTGTCCAAATAAAATATATTTATCCTGCAAAAATGTCATTTTCAAACTCTGATTGACAGAAATCTTGGAAATGTTTCTGCAGGTATTTTCGTTTCGTTTCGGAAATCACATATTAATGCAAACACTGGTAATGCATCTGCTATTATTTTCATTTCTACGCGACCTGATTGTAAGGGGAAAGATGTAAAATTGTAAACCCCCCCCCCCCCCCAGCAGCACATCTTTGTATGGAGCATATAAGGCAGTTATACCCCACCCCATGGGGTTAACTCTAAAGATGACACAAAATGTAAATATTGCTGTTAGCGATGCTTGCTTTTATCTATCTTTGTCATGTTATGAATAGATAGAAGCAGGAGGCTGTTAAACGAAAATAGGTTTGTTTTGACAAACTCTGAAGCCCCACAACAACCGAAAAAACCCTTAACACATGGACATCTGTGATTGGATAGTCGCAGTGTCAGAAATTTCAGCGGGGCATAAACCCGAGGTTAAATTCAAAACTAGATCCATTACACCGAAACATGCTCACAATTTACCGCCTAGAAATGCGAAATTAGAAATTAAAGTTAAGCCACTGGCAATAATTCAGAGAAACTCTTCATTTCCTCAAAATAAAACGATGCTAATTACACATGCATGCTTCAAAACTACCTGAAAATGTTGCCACGTTTACACAATAACTAAAACAAAGCTGACGGTCCCTCCACAAATGAACGATAGTTTACTTTTAAAATACAGGTTAATCTTGAAGATTTTTTATACTCTAACCAGATTATCGATCAGTTCTTTTGTAAGTTAACCACACTGCATTAAAGACGTAACATCAAATTTGTCACTTCCTAAAATCCCATTACAGCAACTAGCAGAAGTTAGCTTACGTTACCTGCGGCTCCGCCGAAAGTTTTTATGCGAAAATCTTCAAGCGTCTTGGGGTACGCGTCGAATTTCTTCAACGTACTGACTAAATCTTTAGTTTGCATTTTGCTACGTTGATTTGTGTGGAAAATCCTAACAGTTTACCGTACTTTTATCCATCCATTCGAACAAGTGTAAGAAATGTAAATTTCAACGAAAATGACTCGCTATTACACGCATGCGCAATTTGTTTCATTTCCGTGTCAAAAGATCACCTTAGTCCTCCCCCCTAAAAAGGTGGAAAACCTTGCTGAATTCTGTCAGAAACCATCAGCGACTCATTGGCCATAATTCCCAGAAATAAACAAACAAATAAGACCTTGCTAAAACGTTTATTCAGTTGCTTGCAATTTTTAACTTGTTCCAAAGCTACAATCCTAGCTACAATCGTGGGGGGTGGGGTGGGTAACGGATTTATGACGAGTTCCGTGTAGCCAGGGCGTTAGTGTAGCTGGTGGAATTTCCCGCACGTTTGCTTTGCTTCAGCTATGGAGACGCTAAAATTGAGCAGCGAAATATTTCGAAATTTATCGCAAGGGAAATATTTCCCCATTCTCTTTGCGGCTTCGCAGCTCTCGATCTTGTGAGAGGCTCCGCTGCTGAGAAAAACACTAGCGCGCAAACTCCTGCCATGCGAAGGCGTTTGCGCAGGGAGTCAAAAGCGTTTGACTCCCTGCACCCACCGTTGCTGTTGAGTAAGCTTAAAGCATACGGTTTCCAGGACGGACTTATACAACTGCTGAAAAGCTACCTTAGTGACAGATACAATCGTGTCAAAATGGGCAACCAAGTCAGTTCGTACAGGTTGGTGAATCGAGGCTGTCCCCAGGGCTCTGCCCTGGGGCCGTCACTATGGAACATTTTTCAGAACGACCTTCCCTTGTGCATAGCAACCAGACCATCTATGTACGCTGACGATCATCAAATTTACCACAGTGGTCATGATCTAGTGGAGGTTACATCCAAGCTTAGTGAAAGTGCGGATCAGGCAACAAAGTGGTACGAGTCAAACTTGCTGGCCGGAAACCTTAAGAAATTTCAGACGTTGAACATCGGCTGCAGCAAGACAACTGACTCAGGCACTAGTGCAGTGATCTATGCTAACAATCAGAAAATTAAGACCGCATATACTCTTAAACTTTTAGGGGAACTATTGACTCCAAACTGAATGTTTCGGAACACGTTAGCTCAGCCTGCATCCCGCCTACATAAAGGCA
Source organism: Oculina patagonica (assembly GCF_052425735.1). Lineage (NCBI taxonomy): Eukaryota > Metazoa > Cnidaria > Anthozoa > Scleractinia > Oculinidae > Oculina > Oculina patagonica. Next base: position 29,870,157 of record NC_135766.1, on the reverse strand, counting down.
AGTCAGAGAATCGGCGTACTAATGCGACTAAGGAACTGAATCCCCACTAAGGCCAAACTTCAGTTTAACAAGTCAGCTGTACTACCATACTTTACTTATTGTCACCTAGTGTGGCACTTTTGTAGAGCTAGCGATGCACGCAAACTTAAACGACTACAGGAAAGGGGCTCGAGGGCCGTTTACAAGAACAAAAATGCTAGTTATACTCAGCTACTGGAACAGGCGTTTACAGGACATATGTATTCTTATGTATAAACTTAAACATAGACTGTGTCCTAATAGCATCTGTACCATTTTTAACGAGCATACTTCCGCATATAACCTGAGACAATCAGATTTTTCTACCCCTAGATATAACACTGTTACTTATGGAAAGCACTCTTTGCGTTATGTAGGACCCAAACTATGGGGCAAACTGTCTATGGCTGACAGATCAGCCAAGACACTACAGGCTTTTTCAAACTGTATGATTTGCAAAACGGATTTAACTCGCTTAATGGACACCGGCTGGTGAGGGCTGCATCCTATGCTGCACATAATGCCTTTCAAGTCATTTTTTTACTTATAATTATACACTTAGTTACAGCAGTACAGATTTTAACTTTTTTTAATATCATAGATTATAGTAACATTTTTATATTACTTATATATATTTCTATTGGTATTGATATTAGTATTAGTGTAGTTTTTAGTTTTTTAGCAGTGTCCCATAATTAGTATGGTGCATTATTCCCAAGATATAAGGTTTTGACACTTTAATGAAGTTAAGTTAAGTTAAGTACATAATCTACTGGAACACAAAGCCGTTGACCCATGTACAAAAGCCGCGTGGGAAATCAAAAGCTTAAATAGCTGATTTAAAGGAGTTTCTTACTTCAGTTTTTCCAACAAAGTCAGTTAAAGGGATATTCAACATGGAGATGCTGCGTGTTGAGACTTTGGCGGATTTCCACTGTCGCGTAATTTTTTACGTGCGTTTACATGCGTGAAATATTTAGAGACAATGTATAAACGACTTGCATACACGTTTGCGCAAGTCGTTTGTCTCAATTTTTTTTTTCACGCATAATAGAACCCCCCTTGTCTGAGTTTTACTTTTTTTTCACAGAGCACTTAACTCTTGTTGAGTATTTCATTATACCATGTATCTCACAAAAAAAATCGGACAAAAAAATTCAACAAACCTTTTAAGTTCCTTCTCCACCTTTCTCTTTTCTTTCCAAGCAATAACCACTGTGAACAATTTGTGGAAATTTTCTCTTTTTTGCAAAAACAGCCGCAAAAACGCGTCTTGACAAAACGAATTCGTTTTGTGACTGAAATATTTCCTTTGTGACATAACAAAGGAAGAAAAACGCGCGAGCAAAAATGAGCCATTAAGATTCGTTTTGGCTGCGCGTGCAGATCAATGCATGGTTAACCATGTATCGATGACATTTTTTTTAATTTTGTCATTGCAATTTAACGCAAGTGCACGCAAGTTCTATCTACGCTGAGTCCAAGTAGCCGAACTTGAAAACTTCCCCAAACGACCCCATTTGCAATTTGGATAATATGCGCCGGTTTTGTTTTTCACTTCGTGTCTTCGTGTTCTACCCCCCCCCCCCCCCCCCCAAGTTTTGGACTACTCAGATTTTTGTGCAGCAAAAGAAATTTGGGCGAAGCCAGTTTTAAAAGGAGTTTCTATGTTGTATTTTTTTCGAAGAGATGGAATACCTGAAGTCGGTGTGGAAAAGCCAGTTTAATTCACATGAGGCAGTGGTTGCCTAGCTCGTGATGAGTTTCTGGCTATCGGTGAAGGAAATTGTATGTTGATATACATATTTGCACTAGCTAGTGTGGGGTATTTAATCAATTTCGGCATAACTCACTAGCATATCGTCAGATTATCGACTGGCCGGAGACTCTCAGAAGATCTGAGTAAAGATGTGAGCGTCATAAAGAAAGCTTCTCCTACGTTGCTTAATTTTACAAAATCCACGGGGAGATTCTGTGAGCCGAGCAGAAAATTTACGCGGGTTTTCGTCTTGTGCGCGAATTAGGCAACATGACTGTTTCAGAAATGCTGGAGACAATGCCCGAGAACTGATCTTTTTAATATGTTTCTAGAGTTTTCCAATGTGGAACATATACTTGCAGTGTTACCTGCTACATCGTGTTCTGCAGAACGATTATTCAGTGCATTGCGCTGATTGAAAAACTTACCTCCGCAGCACCATGGGGCAACAATGTACCAGTAACATCGCAGTAATTAACATTGAAAAGGCATATGCCAAATCTGTAGTCAACAATGACATGGATCGTATCATTGAAATCTTCGGCCGTCGAAATGGCAGCTGTTACTTTTAACGTGTTTTATGAGCTCATGATCATGTGATAGATTCACAGGTAAGAATATTTTCAGTTTACATGTAGGACTATGTTAAGTGTCATTGTCAGAGAAAACCAGGCAATGCTAACAGATGGGGGTCAGCCGATTCCCCTAATATTTTCAGCATTTGAAACCTATCAGATAAGATTTACATTGGTGGCATTTAAATGATTTTCTGCCTTTTCAATTCTGAGATTGACCACCCCCTAGTTTTTGGCACAGAAAGTGCCAAAATTCTACATAAAAAAGGCCAACTTCTCGGTACTGGAAACAGATCTTCCTTTTGCATTTCGTGCACAAAATTTTTTCTCAAGGTAAATTAACTAGTTGTTAATGTTTTGCATGCTTAGAAACAAATTTTTAGTTTAACTGTAATTTTTACCATATTTACTAAACTAGGTAGGTAGCTTGTGCCTTGCCACAGAGTGAATTTCGTGGGTTTTCAAATTTATTTTTTTCAAAAGTGCGGTGGTTTATTTTTTATTAAGAGCCATTTTATAACAGTCCATACCTTTCTTAATCAAAAACAAGAATTTATTGATTGGCAGAAGAAACTCTTTTTCCACGAATTTAGTTAAAAAATGCCTCTGATCGCTCTTATGGCCATTTTCCCCCCAAAATTAAATCACCAGATTATCACATAACATCGATAAAATTACATTTCAAATTGAAAAACTTGTATTGTAATTGATTTGAAAAGAGTAGAAACTTCAGCAAATGTGTTAGAAATTGATTTTGAAATAATTATGTTAATTAAAGTTAATAGATACAGCAGGCCGTGCATGAAATCATTGTGTATATATATTTCCCGCGAAATTTAGTCGCATTATGTAAGTATCTTTTGGATTTTCATAGCCTATATCTAGATTAGTTTGGTTTGTCTGAAAAGCGAGAATATAAACCTTATATATAAGGCGGTCTTAGTAGTAATGTTTCAAGGTACTAGAATAAGAAACCACGTGACGTTATTTCTCCCAGTCGACATAACTTTTGTCAGTTTCAGTTCATGTTATCACGTCTCATACGGGACTAGCACTCTTATAAATATGAATTGTTCGTCTTCACAAGAATCACCTTGTAGTCTTCTCGGATATAGTACAACTATTCTACCGTTATAGATGCTTGTAAAAAAGACTTTACAGTTCACTTACTAGGTCTTGGTGTGAGTGGCAAGAGAGGAAGGCGATCTCAAAGTTCAGCAATCACTGAGATGGAGCTCATTTTATGCAGATCAGGGTACTATAACTTATCAGAGGATAGAGTAGCAGGTATGAGTATCTGTCAAAAACACTATAAGAGAAGTAGGAGCCGACTGCATGCGACTGGCGACCTTGAAAAAGTACCTGTTGTTATCATTGCACAAGGATAAATGTAAACAGGTTAATGACCTACGCCGTGTTTGTATGACCTTTGTAATGTATGCATTACTGTCACGCTGGTTGTAATTTGGGCTCCTCTCTTTTCAGGTTCGTCTCGAATTCTTCTCATCCAAAAATATACACAAACGCACACAAGACCCAAGTAAGCACAGGTAGAAGTTCAGCTGAGCAATTTTTATTCCAGAATCAATAGTGATAGGAAGCGTATTTTTTTCTTATGCAATTTTGATATAACGCAAGTGCAATCGTGACGCACCCGATGTTAGTAGTTTTTTGCTATTTATTTAATGTACTCCACTTTGACCAATAATGTTCCGATGAAATCCAAACTTCAACATCCACCCACCGTCATGCCCCGGATATTTGAACTTTTGAGGTTTTGGTGGTTCAAATTGCCATCCCAAAGGGCCAAAAATCGTGTTCAAATGCCCCACCTAATGGTCAAATTTGTCGATCAAATTCTCCTACCCCCGGGAAGTAAATGGAAAAATAAGCAATGAAAAAAAGTGTATTTCTTTTCAGAGTGTGATTTTACACACAAAATATTCATGACTAAACAATATGTGACCCTCCACGGGAAAACAGGGAATAAGGTGAACGCACGCGCACGGCACGCTCGCACGTTTAAACAAAAGATACGTGTCTCAACACGGTAGCACCGTGTAAGTCACTCTCCTCATTAACTAGCAAAGCTAATGTTTTTCCTCGCACGCTTAAAACAAAGGAGCGTGTTAAGACACGGTCATCGTGTTTCGGTGACACGGTCATCTTAACACGGTCATCCTGACACGGTAATCATAACACGGTCATCGAGACACGGTCACCGTGTTAATGCGTGCACAATTTTAACACGATGACCGTGTCAACAAACCCTAACTTCCCCGGGGAGGGAAATGATCGAGCAATTTCATTACTATTGTTCGTACTTACCAGGGAAGCTTAGTTGTTTCCACTTCCATAAGAGAAAGCTCGAATATTCTGATATTTTACACTGGAAATTTCCCGTTTATTCACTTTGCTTGTCAAAACCACGGACGGACAAAGAACAAAACTTTTTTTCATCTACAGCTTACAATAACTAAAACAATAGGACTTCGATCCGGCTTGAATGTTCCAAAAAGCTTTTTTAGCCTGCGCGGGCAAGTGGATTTCCGAAGAACAAAACTTTTTCATTTACAGCTCACTAGAACTAAAATAATTATTTAGGTGAGAAAGGCAATGATATTTAGAGCAAAACAACGATTCTCCCAGCGATGTAATCTGGCTGGTAAGTTGCATGCAGGAAATCTGCCGTGTTAACAACTCTAGCGTGTTAAGAAATCTACCGTGTTGAGTAGTCTAGCGTGTTAAGAAATCTACCGTGTTGAGAAGTCTAGCGTGTTACGAAATCTACCGTGTTAAGAAGCTTAGCGTGTTAAGAAATCTACCGTGTTGAAAATAACCGTGTCCATCTACCGTGTTATAAAACAAAGCTCTACCGTGTTAGCCAAATGGAAACAAAGGCCGCAAGCACGTTGCTGAAAATCAATTGTTTTAATTCGCATAATCGCACGACAAGCGTGTCGTGTTAGGACCGTGCGAACGTGTTGCTTCCGTGCCGTGCGCGTGCGTTCACCTTATTCCCTATTTTCCCGTGGAGGGTCACATATATTCGACTTCAAACGCAGAACAATGGCCACAATGTCACAAAAGAAGCAGCCACAATGTACAAAATAAAACAGTTTATCGTCCTAGCCGCTATCGAAGCCGGGAAAACCGCAAGGAATTATAAACACAAGATGGAGGCAATTTGCTAAAATCCCCACCATCCCTTTTATATAACTTCAAATTTCCCCACCACAATAACAACTATTGAGGTCAAATTCCCCCCCCCCTCACCTCTGGGCACACTGATGAGATAAATGCCCTGGGTATGCTCGGGGGGGGGGGATGTTGAAGTCTTCATTTGACATGTACAAAAAAACACAAAACATCTCTGGTTTGATCTTTGACGAGGACTGCATTTTGGTTTTGATCACTGGATAAAACTGAAATATGTCCCAACTCGTGTGTGAATTTGCATGGAAGCACAATGTTCATCAATTAACATGGGCATAGTTTTTTACCGATAAAAGAAATAAAGAAAATCTTCGTTTCAGGTCACGATAATTAATATTTGTCTTTTTTCTGTTATTTTACCAAAAGTGGGGGTCAAGCTAATCGTTATCCGTTATAGGATGCTTAGATGCGCGCACTTTTGTTCATGATTCGCCACTATGAGAAAACTTATTTAACTAGCTCTGGTTTCCTTTCTAGTTCCAAAATATTTGTGAATTAAATTAAGATATAAAATTCTCCTTTTTGTAGCACAAACGACTAGTCAATCCTATGAAAGATCGTGACGGTGGCAAAACAACTGTGTTTTTTGTTGTGTACCTTTCAGACAAAGTAAATTTATGTGTGGACGTATAACCTTGAAGCAGATTTCATTTGTACTGTAAAAAGATTTGTACTATAGAAACTCTTAGAGAAAATCGTGCGAATGAAATACTTAGCCCACTTATTTCTCGCGCTACCAATCGATTCCGAGGAGCTGGGTGTGGCCATTAAAAAACTGTGTATCACTGTTTTACATGCCTCTAGGCATGTAACAGCCCTCTGTCCTACATAGCTTATAATGCTCTGTGCAACAATTCACAAAAACAGCTGACTGAAACGTGAAATATAAATAAGAAATGACTTAACTGAACAAATTAATGGAAATATGGTGAAACCTGGTTAGTACCAACGGTTATCTAGAGGAACTGGGATTTGCCAGATTGTAAAAGCCAAAAAATGCTTCCTATATTGATTCAAGATTAAAAATTGCTCAGCTAAACTTCTACCTGTGTCTACCTGGGTCTTGTGTGCGTTTGTGTATCTTTTCGGATGAGAAGAATTCGAGACGAACCTGAAAAGAGAAGAGCCCAAATTACAACCAGCGTGACAGTAATGCATAAATTACAAAGGTCATACAAACACGGCGTAGGTCATTAACCTGTTTACATTTATCCTTGTGCAATGATAACAACAGGTAATTTGTCAAGGTCGCCAGTCGCATGCAGTCGGCTCCTACTTCTCTTATAGTGTTTTTGACAGATACTCATACCTGCTACTCTATCCTCTGATAAGTTATAGTACCCTGATCTGCATAAAATGAGCTCCATCTCAGTGATTGCTGAACTTTGAGATCGCCTTCCTCTCTTGCCACTCACACCAAGACCTAGTAAGTGAGCAGCAACGTCTTGTTTACAAGCATCTATAACGGTAGAATAGTTGTACTATATCCGAGAAGACTACAAGGTGATTCTTGTGAAGACGAACAATTCATATTTATAAGAGTGCTAGTCCCGTATGAAACGGGATAACATGAACTGAAACTGACAAAAGTTATGTCGACCGGGAGAAATAACGTCACGTGGTTTCTTATTTTAATACCTTGAAACATTACTACTAAGACCGCCTTATATATAAGGTTTATATTCTCGCTTTTCAGACAAACCAAACTAATCTAGATATAGGCTAAGAAAATCCAAGTAATGCTTACATAATGCGACTAAATTTCGCGGGAAATATATATACACAATGATTTCATGCACGGCCTGCTGTATCTATTAACTTTAATTAACATAATTATTTCGAAATCAATTTCTAACAAATTTGCTGAAGTTTCTACTCTTTTCAAATCAATTACAATACAAGTTTTTCAATTTGAAATGTAATTTTATCGATGTTATGTGATAATCTGGTGATTTAATTTTGGCGGGAAAATGGCCATAAGAGCGATCAGAGGCATTTTTTAACTAAATTCATGGAAAAAGAGTTTCTTCTGCCAATCAATAAATTCTTGTTTTTGATTAAGAAGGGTATGGACTGTTATAAAATGGCTTTTAATAAAAAATAAACCATCGCACTTTCGAAAAAAATAAATTTGAAAACCCACGAAATTAACTCTGTGGCAAGGCACAAGCTACCTACCTAGTTTGGTAAATATGGTAAAAATTACAGTTAAACTGAAAATTTGTTTCTAAGCATGCAAAACATTAACAACTAGTTGATTTACCTTGAGAAAAAATTTTGTGCACGAAATGCAAAAGGAAGATCTGTTTCCATTACCGAGAAGTTGGTCTTTTTTATGTAGAATTTTGGCACTTTCTGTGCCAAAAACTAGGGGGGGGGGGGGGTGGTCAATCTCAGGATTGAAAAGGCAGAAAATCATTTAAATGCCACCAATCTAAATCTTATCTGATAGGTTACAAATGCTGAAAATATTAGGGGAATCGGCTGACCCCCATCTTTTGGCATGGCCTGGTTTTCTCTGGCAATGACACTTAATGCATTGCATGACCCTCTTTTCTTTTCGACTGTTTCGTAAAAATTTTGGCAACTTGCGGGAATTTTGTGGGCAAATGGTTCACTGCCCCCCCCCCCCCCCCGACAAAAAATTGCCCGTACCCCTAGGCCAACTTGGTCCACTTGTCAAATCGGCCACCAATAAAGTTCGAGAAAATGAGACGTCATAGGCAACCCCTATGATGTCATGCCCACCAGTGACGTCATAGAGGTTAGTTTACGTCATTGTTTTTTTATGGCTGGCTTGGCTTGGGGGATTTTGCCGCCCGTCTCAGGACAATTAAGGCATGGAGTCTTCAATTATATTGTTTATCAAAAACTATGGAAGTGGTCTATCTTCTGAGGTTTTAGCCATGATAGTCTGACACTTTGCCAAAGTAATAATTATGGAAAAAACATTTTGTTCTTTTTATGTGAATGACGTATGCAAATTAGGTCACATGACGTTTTGCGGCCAATTATTTCTAAAATATCTTTGAGGAAAAATGGCACCAGTTTAAAACATCAGTCTTCTAGCTTTTTTGTAACTAGGCAAGTTCTTAGGAGAGCAAAAAAGATCTGTGCCTGGACTTTGTTAAATATCTTATTAATTTCGAAATAAACGGTATTTTGTACTAGTACCCAGTCCTCCAGAAATAGTCTTTTTTTTTCAGACCGTTATTTTAAATTTTGTCACAAAGTCCGGGCACAGAAGTGATGTACGTAATAATCTTAAGCTCACAAAGCTAACAGCAGCAACCAGAAACTATAAAAAGTGATGCCATTTTTCTAAAATGATTTTTAAGTTAAAAATAACCCTCTCAGGTCACTTGATCTAATTTGCATCCTCGTTTTTGTTATCGATTAACAATGGGCAGCTGATCTCATCGAAGTCATCAACATTGCCAAATCTAATCGCGGATACAGGTATCTATTGACGGTGATGGTGGACGTGTTATCAAGTAAGCATGGGTGGAGGCCGACAGTTGCGAGTTATCTGATCAGACACAAACGCTTCGCTTGCACATATCACTTTCGATCCGACTATCAGTCTGACAGTTATCCTCTAATGTTTCATTTCAGTTGCCGTTTCTTTGAATAGCAGACGGAGCGACGTGCTTCAAGTTCACATTCAAGTTTAAGACGTGCAACACTGCTGCTGTTACAAGGACGTTGAAGTAGGTACATCTATTACGATTTACTATTGATCTATGAATTTAAATCTTTATGTAGGAATGACTTTTCGATCCTCACACCGTATGCACGTTTTCCTAGTACAAAATGACTTAGGTTTGTTCCTACTTTATCTTTTACGCATCTTACTAGGTTTAATTTGCAAGAATCCGTTGTCTTCGGTTACTCAATATTGAATACCAGGAATAACAATTCCGGGAAAAGTAAGAGCAAGCTCCGCATAAATTATCTGATAAATTATTAATGAGATTAGTTTTACCATTTGCTTTGGTCTGACAGGTTGTGACGCTTTGCAGACTTTTTGTTGTCTCTTAACCAGTATGACGGTTTATACTACGTTTAGAATCACTACCAGAATCACTGTTGGCGATGAATTTAATACTTCTTTCTCATTTTACTGAAAATTATTTTGGAAAATCACGGTTCACAGCTTAATTAATTCTAACGAAATCACGATTCACGAGAAGAAAAAAACAAGCTATTTCACATTTTACGAGAACAAAATTCGATAACCTCTGTGGGTGTTTTGTTGACAGTCGCGAGCTATTCCAAGAAAATCAGGAAATCAGATAACGCTTTGTTTTAGTGAACATTTTCACTTTCATTCCCCCACGTGATGTTCGAGAACCTTTTGGAGAACCAATCAGAATACAGGACCTCCCACAGTGGCGAGTTATTTGTTCAGACACAAACGCTTCGCTTGCACCTTTCACTTACGATCCGGCTTTCAGTTTAACAGTCAATTCCCTACTGTTTCATTTCAGTTGCCGTTTTTTTGAATAGCAGACGGAGCGACGTGCTTCAAGTTCACATTCAAGTTAAAGACGTGCAACACTACTGCTGGTACAAGGACGTTGAAGTAAGTACATCTATTTTAAAAAAGAGTTAGGGCCGAATCGCACTAGCGGACAAATTTTGTAACAATTGATAGATTTCATCATTAACGTGTCACTTGTCACAGAAAACAAGTGCGAGTGCGTTTTTTGAGACCTAGAACTTGTCCAACATTTCAGGAAAACAAAGAAGCAGTTGTCTTATGATTGGTCCGCGTTGCACGCGCGATAGATGTTGTCAAACAATTGCAAAAACAAGTGCGAACGACTTGTTGGACAAGGGCAAATTTTGTCAAAACGGACAAATCATCAAAGGGGCCGAAGTCCTGCCTCAAGGCAGGACTTTTTATGACAAGTCGCATTCCCATGCCCCTCGTAATGCCAGATAACAATACGTTGTTGATTGGCTATTGTGTTTGGCCCAAATTGCACCGAAAAACAACACGCACTCAAAAGTTGTTGGGATAGTATGCACCGTGATGTGGCTCTCACTATCGTAATCCAGCCGCAAAATCTTTTCGCGAGAGGCAAAGCATATTTATAAGTGAAGTGTTTCGGCCAAATGTAAGAATGAGAAAAGAAAAAGTTATCTTGAGACGACTCATTATTCTACTGCATGAGAACGCGTACTTTAAATGCCAATTGTTTTAGATTTTTTACCGCGTTGTACTGCATATTTGATGTTTGCCCAAGACGGCCGTGCTGAGAAATGTACAGGGATGGCAGAAGCACGTGCAGAGCTATTGTACTAATAATTACACTTTTTTTTTTCTTCAAAATGTCTCTGACTTGTCGCGACAATTTTGTTTTTGTAAAAAATGTTATGACATTTAAAACTTGTCCGCTAGTGCGATTCGGCCCTTACTATCAATTTACGAAATTTAATCTTTATGTAGGAATGACTTTTTGATCTTCACACCGTATGAAATCCACTGCACGTTTATTAAAAGTACAAAATGACTTTATATATGTTCCTACTTTACCTTTCACATAGACGACTGTTTAATGAACTTCCTTACTAGGTCTAGTTTGCAAGAATCTGTTTGTCTTCGGTTACTCAATGTTGAATACCATGAAAAACAAAGCTCCGTATACTTAAATGATCTATTTAATTCTTAGCATTCGCTTCATCTGGTGACGCCTTGCAGACTTTGTGCTGTCTCCTAACCAGTATGACGGTTTATACAACATTATGAATCATTACCAGAATCACAGTTCGCGATGAATTTAATACTTCTTTCCCATTTCGCGGATAATTATTTTGGAAAATCACGGTTCACAGCTTCTAAAGGAATCATCATTCGCGAGAAAAAACAAGCCATCTCGCATTTCATGAGAACAAAATTAAACCATAATTTAAGTCGATGACCTCTGTAAGTGTTTTGTTGACAGTCGCGAGCCATTCCAAGAAAATCAGAAGATCAGACAACGCTTTGGTTCAGTGAACATTTTCACTTTCATTCCCCCACGTGATGACGCGTGGCCTTTCGAAAGCGACTTGAGAACCTTTTGTACAACCAATCAGAATACAGGACCTCCGACAGTTGAGAGTTATTTCATCAGACACAAACGCTTCGCTTGCACATATCACTTTCGATCCTCTACTGTTTCATTTCAGTTGCCGTTTCTTTGAATAGCAGACGGAACGACGTGCTTCAAGTTCACATTCAAGTTTAGACGTGCAACACTACTGCTGGTACAAGGATTTTAAAGTAAGTACATACATATTAAGATTTACTATTGATTTACGAAATTAAATCTTTATGTAGGAATGACTTTTCGATCTTCACATCGTATGAAAACCACTGCACGTTTTCAGTCCTAGTAGAAAATGACTTAGGTTTGTTCCTACTTTACCTTTTACACATCCTTACTAGGTTTAATTTGCAAGAATTTGTTGTCTTCGGTTACTCAATACTGAATACCAGGGATAACAATTCCGCGAAATTGTCCTGACGTAAGAGCAAGCTCTGCGTAAATTATCTGATTATTTCTTAGCGTTAGCATCAATCCTGGGGCTGGTGACGCCTTGCAGACTTTGTGCTGTCTCCTAACTAGGATGACGGTTTATACTACGTGAAGAACCTGAAATCTCACCTTTGTTCCAGGCAAAGCCGCGAAATTCCAGTTGTGCCTTCCACATTTTCGATCTACCTCCACCTCCCATAAGCGACCACTATGCTTGGTATTTTGGGTGGTCGCTTACGGGATGTTTGACTGTAAGGTCTATTTTGCAAGAATCTGTTGACTACGATTACGCAATGTTGAATGCCCAGAATAACAATTCCGAGAAATTGTCCTGACGTAAGAGCAAGCTCCGCATAAATTATCTGATTAATTTCTCAAAATTCTCGCTCGCTCATTGATCGGGAGTTCTTTTCAATATTTTAAGTCGATGACCGCTGTGGATGTTTTTTTGACAGTCGCGAGCTATTCCAAGAAAATCAGGAAATTAGATAGCGCTTTGCTTCAGTGCACTTTTCACTTTCATTCCACTACGTGATGAGGCGTGGCCTTTCAATTCAAAAGCGACTTGTTCCAGAACCTTTTGTACAACCAATCAGAATACAGGACCTCCGACAGTTGCGAGTTATCTGATCAGACACAAACGCTTCGCTTGCACATATCATTTTCGATCCGGCATCAGTTTAACAGTTATCCTCTACTGTTTCATTTCAGTTGCCGTTTCTTTGAATAGCAGACGGAGCGACGTACTTCAAGTTCACATTCAAGTTTAGACGTGCAAAACTACTGCTGGTACAAGGACTTTGAAGTAAGTACATATATTAAGATTTACTATTGATTTACGAAATTAAATCTTTATGTAGGAATGACTTTTCGATCTTCACACCGTATGAAAACCACTACACGTTTTCCTAGTCCAAAATGACTTAATTTTGTTTCTATTTTACCTTTCACATACACTGCATCGGTATTGGCGCATGGGATAACTCTCGGCAGTTACCATATTCTAATAAGGAAATATTTTGAACCGTTATGGTCCAAGTTCTCGTAAGCGACCACCTCCCATAAGCGACCACTATGCTAGAAGTATAGGAGTTTAGGCCTAGGGTACCGATTGTTTTTTCAAAAATAATCTCATATCCCCAAATCCTATGCTACTAATCATATGAGGGTCATATTTTATCGAAAATTATATGTTTTTTATAAGAAGTGGTGCGTTTATTCTATTGCGCGACTTTCTATGATATAATACTTTAAGCCGGATTTCCCCGAGCAAATAAGTCATCAAAGTGCTATTGTTGTTAGGTCATACGATAGTGATATGAGAGTCGCATGACAAATAAAAAGAATACCATACATTAAAATAATCAGAAAAAAATATACAAAAATTAATTCTTATATAATAATACATAGAAATAACAAGAAAGATAGAGAAAGTAAAAAACTCACACTGCCAAAAGCTATTTAGAGTCGCTGCCTCAGAAAACCAGGTAGGGGTCGGTAGAAGGGAGTCGGCCGATCTCCACCATATTTATGCAGTATGTGGGCCTTAACCAACTAGTAACCATGGTAACATTTTTGATTGATTGACTTTATTGTTTTCGAGAAAAGAACACCCCCCTAAAAAATAGAATAGCCCCTGTGATTTTAGGTCAACTTTCACAGCGTATATCTCTAGATTTATTAAAGCAACAGACTCCAATTTACGGTAACATAACACTTGACCTTTCGTTATTTAATTGCGTACTAGAACAAATCGTCTCTGTATATCTTTCACGATCTGCATGCAAACTAACTCACCATACATAGAAAAGGGTTTTAAGCCAGTGCTGACATTGGGCCGGCGAATTTATTGTTGTTGTTGTTGAATCATGTATCATGTATGTATCGATATGTGAGGGGGACTTTGGGGTTTTCGGTTTTGACCATTTTTTAGATCGGTTTTTCGGTTTTCACAACAAAAAACCCGCCGTTTTTCGGTTTTGGTGTCTTCTTCGGTTTTCGGGTTTTCCTTCTATTAGCATACGGTTTTCGGTTTCCGGCAAAAATACTAGCGGTTTTTCGGATTTGGTATTTGCTGTGGTTTTCCGTTTTTCCAATTTGGTTTATGGTTTCTCTGAGATTATGCTGGTGGAAAGAAAACCTGCTTTTATGATTAAAATGCAAGTTAGAGCAGTGTAATTTAGCACGTTAATGAACAAAAATGTCAAGACTCTTTAAAATATTCCTTTCTTCCTTCTTTCAAAATCTCGAGGTGCCAATTAAAGTTAGAGCTTCGGAATTTGGAATGATATGTTCGGTTTTCGGTTTTGATCGAAATTCACTTCGGTTTTTCGGTTTTGCATGATTTTTTTGTGCGGTTTTTCGGTTTCTTACAGGCCCCAACGCCCCCCCTCATATGTACGCCGACGGGGGTGTAGATATTTTGAACGAAAGGCATTTTGCTTCAAACACATCGTAAATTGCTTGCTTTGCCATTTGATATATAATTTTGTTGCTGTGTGATATGGGATGTTATAATCCCTTATGTAAACTGAATCGCATCTTAGTCCTAAAATAAACCGGTCCGTGAGAAAACGAAATAAGAACGTTTGTGAATGAAAATTTTTATAACTTAGATGAGAATTTATCGTATGAGGAAGGGAAATTCCACTCCGCCAATTTAAATAAGTCATTTGTCTGAGCGAAATGCCATTTTGGTTCTCGTTTCAGTTAAGTTCTAAATTTTTCCCAATTTTCAGGTGTGATAACCGTCATGTCGTGGCTTCAGAGGATTCGGAATTACCTAAAACCGCCCTATATAGTTCTGTTGGGTGACGTTGGCACTGGCAAGTCTACTATAACAGAGAAACTGACTGGAGAAAAAGGCATGAGTTCAGATGCGAACGAGAGTTTCACGAAGACTTCGAAAGTTTTCTGGGTCCCTGACGGCAGCCTCATCGTATCCGATACACCCGGCAGTAACGCATTGAAAGATAAACTGGAACACAATACTTGGATAGCTGGGGCACTGAACTACAGACCCGTCTCAAGAATTTTCATTGTTGTCAAGGCTGAAACTCGTATTGATAATGTGGTCGACAATGTTCGCAAATATGCCGATCGTTTCCTGGAACTTCCTATGGACGTGGTAGCGGTTCTTGTTACACACATGGATATGGTTGACTGGAAAGAGAAGGACTTCACAGCGCGAATAGATGAAGAGCTTGGTATCGACACGGTTGTCTTTTCCAGCATCAGCACGACGGATAAGACACTTCTGCAAAGCATACTTAAAACTTGCACGAAAGAACATAACCTGACAGTGACCAGTGAAAACTTTTTTAAGCTCTTTAAAATCCACAACAACCATAGGAAGATCCTACAGTCCACCAGCGATGAAGTTGAGAAGTTTTCAGAAAAAAAGAGGGCTTTTGATGAAGCAAGAAAAGGTTTCAGTGGAAAGGACCTGGTTGACCTTATCTTTGAGTTCCAGGCATACATGACAGATGAAATTGTCCAGGCCCAGAAGAGGATGTCCAAGAAGAACAACTTTACCTTTTATGGTGACGGTGCTGCCAATGAGGCTGGCCACGTTGCCAACATGGTGAATCAACTCCGCATGGTACTGTACGATATCAGAACAGAATGTCTTGGATACCAGAGTGAGCATGGTGTATCTGAATTGCGAAGATGTCCTTACTGCAGTACAATCTGGACCAAGGTGGAAGGGTGCGAAGGTGACACAACCTGCGGAAAGCGACCATCAACCGTCAACGACTTCAGAGATTCAGCATACGCGGTTCTGGGCACCTTCTCCTTCAGATGGCTTGGTAATGGCAAACTTGAGATCATCAAGAGCGGTGGTAAGAAAGTGAAAAGCGAGAGGCACAGTTCTTCATTTGGATGTGGAAAGTCAATCAACTGGAAACAGATGGCAACCGTTACGGTCCCTTCTGAATTCAGTGAAACGGTAAAGGTTGGAACAAGCGATATCAAGGTCCTGCCACCAACTGCATCGAAGTTCAAAGAGAAGCTATCAGACAAGATTGATGCAGCACAAAGAGAGCTAAAACTACAAGAAAGACCATCTCCATTTCCGTCTCAAGGAAATCAAAACAAATAGTATGACCTTTGTGACGTGCTAAACTGATCCTTTGCCTTTTTAAAATACTCCATTTACGAACATTTCAATATGATTTTAATTAATGAACAAGACAATAGAACGTGTTTAAGGTAGTTTTATAAAGTTTGTAAGCTAATTTGTGCAGTGTTAGAAATTGATGTACTGAGTGGAGTAGCTCACTTTAACATGTCGATCAAAGTTAGAGGCGAAAACCCCTTTACTTGTTGGAAAAAGTGTCTATAGCTATAGTATCAGATTCAGTAATTGTTTAAGTTTCAAGGAAACTCTAAATACAGTCTATGTCATCATGTCATATACAGCAAAACATAAAATGGGTGGATACCCTTCAGGGAATTGGTCAATGGATGGGTATAACAGAGGTGCCCAAAAGGTTTTTTACGGCCAAAGTCTCCTTAAATTTTGGATAGAGTTTTCCACGTTACAGCTTGCAGGCTGTAGTAACGTAGAGACTAATACAAAATTAATACAGATCACATGAAAAGCAAAAACAAGGAAATACATCGTGAAAATATCTAGCTAAGTGTTTGTCTATCCGAAATCGTCGAAAAAACAGCAGACTAACAGCAATTGTTAAAAAGGAAACATTTTTCATTTTACAAAACATGTTTTTATGCGAAATGAATTTTAATTTTGTTGTACCAAAAGAGTGCTAGTCATTTGCTTTTCCACAAAGAAGTGCTCGAAATAGTGGGAACAGGGATTACTCTAAACTAGTCCACAAGGAAAGAATGACAAGAATCAACTTTCTCTTAGTTCGGGAATTCGGTATCGTTAAGTGTCCGCTTCCGTCAAATAGGGGCTTGGACAGCTTAAGACTTGAGAAGTATTCACTTAAGGGACTATATCACGGATTTGAACAGCCAAAAATTATATTTGTGTCGTAGGAAGCTTTAAAACAAATGGTTTATTTTATTAACAATTGCTATTTTAGAGCACTAAAACTGTTGTAAAGCGCGTTTTTCTGCCGATGGAAATGGATTGCAATTTGAAAACGCTTGCCAACGTTTTGTTTTGTTTCCGGGTGCTTTTAAAAATATCGTTATTTAAAGCCGAAGTTTGATTTCTATTCCCAAATAAAAGTTATATCTTTAACTAAATGTTTATATATAATGTTTTGTATGGGTAAAGCTGCCTACCACTTATTTTAGAACAGTTTAGACCAAAAATATGCGAAATCCCCGTCAAATTGTCTCTTAATACAGGGTGAACACTGATATTGGATGACTTCTTAACACGGGTTTGATTGTATTGTCAAATATCATGACGAGCTTCTTGCGACTTTGAAATCCGCAGCAGGGTATGGGTTGTAATTTCCGGTCAGTAGTGTTAAGTGGTTTTAGCGATCTGTCGTGACCGTGTACTTTGCGGTAATTGTGGTGTCGCAAATGTCACGGCGTGAGTAAATGAAAAAGACCAGATAATCTGGACATTTATGGAAGATGATCATGCGGTGTGAATATCTAACTAATAATACGGGAAACAAGGGTGAGATAGAATGGCGGCATGTACGTGAGTCATCTCGTCACAAAGTGTTCGAACCTTCGCTTTCTAAGACTACAAATCGGTGTGGTGTTTCAAATGAGTTGCCTTGCAGACTTATTCAAAACTCGTAGCCAGCACAGAGCCCGGTATTAGATGTAATTCGTGGAGGTAACAATCTACGATCTAGCCGATCGTAAATATGGCGCGAAAGTCGATCGGCGAGAGACATCGTTTTCGTTCTTTTTGTATTCTGACCAAACCTCCGGCGAGGGAAAATCCGAAAGGCGATAAATTAAGCGGTTTAGTGGAGTTCCACGCGGTCCGAGACTTACAAATTCACATCCTTCGATGAAATGGTGATAAGAAGTGAGTTTCCCGCCATCTTGTGCGAACGCCGCTGCAGTTTCTTAGTCACGCTGCAAATCAAAACGTTCACACGACTACATGAGGATATCGACTGTTTGGAAATCGACGACATGGAAAATGTAAGTCCTCATGATTGCTTTTTAAATGCTTCAGTTCTTAACATTTATTAGAAAAAAATTGGCATGTATCAACTTACGAAATTGTATATTTTCAAGGTTTCGCATTTATTGATACATTTTTTGTCCACTTAATACACTGAAAAATTTAAAACTTTATAAACGGAAGCTAAACTCATAAATTTAAATCTTTAAGACCAAATACTGTTTGGTCAGCTTAGCCTCCTCAGGCTGTGGCTCTGTGAAAATTTTTTCTCCATGCAGGTTTTTGCATTGAACATTATTTTTAATCTTTAACAGCAAATATTTTTGGCTTTTCCCTGAAGCAGCAGAGCAGCTTAGCCTTTTTAGGCTGTGGCTCTGTGAGAATTCTTTCTCGAGGTGTTTCATTGGGAACTCTAATTCACGCTTAAAACATTAAAAAGAAATAATTAAAATATTTAGAACCAAGTATCTTTTGGCTAAATATTTTTAAAGCAGCAGAGCAGCTTAGCCTTTTAGGCTGTGGCTCTGTGAGAATTCTTTCTCCAGGTGTTTCACTGGGAACTAAAATTAAAAATTTCGGCTTAAACGTATTGAACATTAATTTTAATCTTTAACAGCACATTTTGTTTGGCTTTATCCCTGAAGCAGCAGAGCAGCTTAGCCTTTTAGGCCGTTGTTCTGCGAGAATTCTTTCTCCAGGTGTTTCACTGGGAACTAAAATTAAAAATTTCGGCTTAAACGTATTGAACATTAATTTTAATCTTTAACAGCAAATATTTTTGGCTTTCCCCTGAAGCAGCAGAGCAGCTTAGCCTTTTAGGCTGTTGTTCTGTGAGAATTCTTTCTCCAGGTGTTTCATTGGGAACTAAAATTAAAAATTTAGGCTTAAACGCATTGAACATTAATTTAATCTTTAACAGCAAATATTTTTGGCTTTCCCCTGAAGCAGCAGAGCAGCTTAGCCTTTTTAGGCTGTTGTTCTGTGAGAATTCTTTCTCCAGGTGTTTCATTGGGAACTAAAATTAAAAATTTAGGCTTAAACACATTGAACATTAATTTAAAATTATCTTTAATAGCACATTTTGTTTGGCTTTTTCCCTGAAGCAGCAGAGCAGCGTAGCCTTTTTAGGCTGTGGCTCTGTGAGAATTCTTTCTCCAGGTGTTTCATTGGGAACTTCAATTGACAGGCTTTAAACAATTAAAAACATTTATTTAAATCTTTAAATCTTTTAAACCAAATATTGTTTGGCTTTATCCGTGAAGCAGCAGAGCAGCTTAGCCTTTTAGGCTGTGGATCTGAGGGAATTCTAATTCTCCGGGTGTTTCATTGGGAACTCAAATTGAGGCTTAAAAAGTAGACATTTAAAATTAAAATCTTCCAGGCTGAATATTGCAATTGGTTGAATCCTAATTATTTAATGACGGTCAACCTATCTCAAGTTGATTATCTCAATCATTAAGTTGAGTATTTAAACATGTTACATTTCAGTGTTACGTTCCGGGTCCCGCAAAGCTTCATCGTGTTTAGCCCAAAAGAAACGTTTTGCGAGTGAAAAAGCCGTCACGCCGCTTCCGGTATCTACAGTGGTATACTAGTATGTTGTTTTGAGGCTTTTGTAATTTTCATGTGTAAATCTATTTTGTTCCCGCGTTTTGCGATGTAAGACATTTTAAGCGTCTGAAACTTTATCGCGAGTTAAGATGCCGTTGCGCTTTTTGAAACCCGTTTCTTTGAGGATAAGAATAACATTTTATCTAAATGAGAATTTTGTTCTTACAAGAACACAATTTAGCGCCGGAAGTTGTTTTGTTTCGTAACCGAATAAGCCGCCATGCTTCCTGAACTACATCCCATGGCCAATTGGTCGGTTTTGCAAATAATTTTGGGTTATTGTCGTCTTTAGTAAATCCGCTAGTTTCCTTGGTGAATGTTGTCTGTTTGCATCCTTGTTTTCCGGCATTCTCGACTGTACTGTGGTATATTTTATCCTGTATTCTGTCGATCAACCTGGTTTACTTGACCATTTGCTGACAGATCGGTATTCGAGTATGTTGATTCCTTAACACATCTCTGGCGAAGAGGCGTCAAGGAATTTCATTCATACGTGTCGAAAAATCTAGACCCCCTGCTAATGTTCTGCAGTAAAACTGCAGAACATCGGCAGGGGTCAACGATTTCAAAGTCGCATGAAGCTCATCATGTCAAGTCGACAATCCTTCAAAGGTGCTGCGCATTTTGGGTATGTAGTGGTCAAAGTTTAAACTAAAGAGATAACGGTGGTTCTG
The DNA here is from genome assembly GCF_052425735.1 of Oculina patagonica. Classification (NCBI taxonomy): domain Eukaryota; kingdom Metazoa; phylum Cnidaria; class Anthozoa; order Scleractinia; family Oculinidae; genus Oculina; species Oculina patagonica. The sequence goes on along the minus strand of NC_135766.1, from coordinate 29,849,704 downwards.
GCCATCATTTAGTAAAGCCAGTGTCGATTAAACAAATCCGTCAAATCATCTGATTCGTGTCCAATACGAAATTGATTTAGGAAACTTACTTTGCATGTGATATAGAGGTTCAGTTACCGCTGCAATAATTAGGGTATCTGGATACAATCAACTTTCATTTCATGATCCATCATATCTTTCGTCTTTAAGTGCTAGTTTTAAAGTAGATCAAGAAGAAAGGAGTACAAATCGCTTAACGACTTAAGGATTTACCCACAATCGTTGGTAAGTTAATACTTTCATTTCTTATTAATAATATTAGTTGATTGCGGTGATAGTGTAGTCTGTTTACCAAGTATGCCGAGAAAGTATATTCGTGTAATAGGAGGGGGAGAGTTTTAAATAGTGAGGTTATGAAAACTTTGGAAAACCTTGTCGTTCGAAATTTATAGACATAAGGGAAATGGTCAAAACTATTGTACTCAGACAGGACCCACCACTCTGCAAAAAGACAGATGGTCTCTTCATGTACCCCCCTTTCCCCACCTTAAAAGATGGTGTCTTGCTTGTATAGCCCCCACTCTATCAGGAGTAGAAACTAAGAAAAAGATTTCAACCTCCTTGTGCCATTTCTCCAGCAAGGCAAGCTTCATGCTTGCCTAATATGAAAGTCTCAACTGGCCTACCAGACAGGTGGTATCTTGCATAGCCCCCTACCCCTACACAAGGTGGGTCCTCGTCAAGTACACTTGTTAGACCACTTCCCTAAAGATACTTTTTCTGCTTTAAGAAGAGTCAACGTAATTTAATGTTTCAAGAACAACTCGGTTGAAATCATTTGCTGAGTTAGTTCAGCAGATCTTTAACTTGTTTCATTTATATTAATAGTGTAGTTTGCTTTCCAAGTAAGTCAAGCTTATGTTATGAAAACTTTGGAATAATTTGCCATTAGAAATTTATTGACAAGGATACTTTTTCTGCTTGAAGAAAAGTCTATGTAATTCAATGATTGAGTTAAGTAAATTTTTAACTTGTTTCATTTATATGCAATTTTACAGTTCATAAATTTTAAATTTTGGATATATAACATTTCGCTATTTTTTACTCTATCAGTATTTATTAATTAGGAGCGCCACAAGCTTATTAGCTTATAGCTATTTAGGGTTGCCGTCATTAATTAATGTCTACTTACTCTTGCGATTTATACATAGGCGGCGTAGCAGCGAAGCAGCAGAGCAGGGGGGCAGGGGGACAGGGGACTGTAGCCCCCCAAACGAAAATTTGAGCCCCTCACCACGTTTTGGTTTCAAAAATATCGCGTTCGCAGCGTAAAATCATTTTGTGAAGATATTCCGTCTCGTGAGTGAGTTCAGACATTTCTAAAACTTCCTTGGTAGTCTTCGGGAAACTTCGTTTTTCTTCGGAAAAATTCGAGAAATGATCGGAAACGTTCATATGCTTTGGAACAACAATCGGAGAATCTTCGGAAATATTCGGTCCAGAAACTCCTTTAAAAACAAAACGTTGTCAGAACGGAAAAATGTGCTCCAAATATGAAAAACTGCCGAGTATTTTTGGGACAGTCCCCCCCCCCCCCACACACACACACAAACAACCACACCACGTCAAACACACACATACACACACACGTTCCAAAACGCTCCGCCGCCTCTGTTATACAGATTGTTACTCTGGCGTTAAGAACTGCTTCCGTGCATGACAATAATTGAGCTTTTTGTACTTGTAATTTCAGTTAAACTTGTCTCGTGGACTCAGTGCAATCAAGGTAATAAATCTTTCCTGTGTTGTTCACTGAGTGGCCTGAGTAGTGTGCGTGCAACACTATTAAGACGGATTCCGCTGAAAGTTCGAGCAATGAATACAAATAAAAAATTGAGTACCAAAAATCTACTTATAGTTCGGTAACATTTTATATACTATACAAAAAATCTCACTGAAATTCATTTCTCTTACTGACCCTGTGATAAAACTCTAAAGCGTTCTCGAGAAAATTAAACTCAAACCTCGTAAAAATGTTTAAAACGCGTGCCATTTTGTTTTAAACTGGCGTGAAACGTCCGTTTTAACTGAAATATAGATAATTTCAACTCCGTTTTTCTCTGGCGGGGTCAGCTTGAGAGCAGGAGCCCATAGAGCTAAAGTTTTAGTAGGTTTTTGTTAGCTTTGAGCAAGCTGTTACCATGCTATGAGATCTCTTTGGTAACTTTATTTTTGCCTGTAGTGCTCTAATGTTGCGTGACAAAGGATTCTGCAATCTTGGGCGAGTTCGAGTCGGGGGTGCGTTTGTCTTTGGGCGTTTTCGGGTGTAAAGGACATGAAACTGCGCAAATTCCTCGTTCTTGTTTTGAAAACAAGCGAATACAATCGAAAAGAACCGAAAAGCCTTTTCAGGGCTTCTAACGAAACAGGCCCCTGCCCACCTAAATGGATTCCCGGGGGGGTGGGGGGGGGGGTACTCAGAATTTTTTTTTTTTACGAGGAGGTTCCGCCCCGAGCTCTTACCCCTTACTCTTTTGTATACCATTTTGACAGAAATTGTACCCCTTTCGTATACCTGAAAGACATGGAATAGACTTAGAACACGACGACGACGACATTTTCTTGTCATTTTCATGTAGCGCTTTATAAATTAACATAATACACCCATAAATTGCATCTGTTCGAAATATTTTAATTAAAGGCCCTTTTAAAAACCTAAATGACAGATTTCCATACCCTTTTATATACCTGAAGCCTGAAAAACATAAGAGGGAGGGGGGAGATGGGAGAGCACGGGGGAGATGATGGGAAATACGAGGGGAAACTAGGGGGAATAAGACGGCGACTGCGGAGAGTAGCTTGGAGAGGTGGGGGAATAAGAGGGGGAGGTGGGGGAATGGCCGGCGTTCGAAGGGGAGGGAGAAGAGAAGTTCGAGCGCGAAGTGCGATCGTGGGGGTGGGGGGGGGGGGGGTCGGGAAAATCCTAAACGATCGTGCTTCACGCTCAAACTTCCCTTCTCCCTCCCTTTTAAACGCCGGCCACGCAGCTTGGCAAAAACGCTGGGCTTTCTGGTGAGTAGTACCTGGTAGTTCGGACTCCCTGCCGCTGGACTGGGAAAGTACGGGCTGATGGGGCCCGGAGAAGAAGGCGATTGTGTCTGCGCGTTACAAGCTGGGCTGTACCTTCCAGGGCTAAACCCGCAAGTTCCCGCTGAGCCACCAAGCGTTTAAGCCCAGCGCTTAGGCTAAGCCCCTAGCTAAACCTTTTCAGCTCCCATACCCCCCGCTAGGTCTAGAATCCCCGGCGGCGGTGGCGGGCGGCAAAACCCCCATCGTGACGTCAAACCAACCCCCATGACGTCACTGGTGGGCATGACGTCTTGGGATTGCCTGTGACGCCACACTTTCTCGAATGTTATTTGCGGCCATCTTGAAAAATGACCCATGTGGGCTAACGTGGCAGCCCTATTACTACTTAGTACTAGAAATAGCTGACACTAGGTTGCCCCCGAAGTTTCGACGATGTTTATCGGTTTTTCTCTGCTGTTCATCCTTTTCTACAATTCAGACATTTCATTAGAAATTAATTTTCTATTTTGGATGATTATTAATTATGATACGCTAAATCGTTTAATTACAAGAACGCAACAGCATCTTGACATCATTTTGTCATGTTTTGCTGTGGTGGGGGATCTCAGCTAGACTCAAGCTAGACTTAGTCGAAATTTTAAACTCTCAGAACTGCTCTCGCGCGCTACAAATCGCCAAGAAAACGGCATAAAAACAAACTTAAACAATGCGAAATTATTTCCTCTTCATTTTATTACAAATAAAAGTCGTAAAAGCCGATTTTAGAAAGCTTTTAAGCTTAAAAATATATACAATATAAAATATATACAATAGCAATTACTGAAGAAATTTAAATATTTATATGGCATGCTGTGACCTCACAAACATAGGATGGTAAGCCTGTGGTCAGACATGTACGCGTGACACGTCACTCGAAAGTGACCGGAGATAGCCTGGCTTCGATGGACTAGCATCTCATCTAGGAGGAGTAGCGATACTCATAGCGCCTACAATAGCTACCTGTCCCCTGCGCTGTCCTCCGGATTACAACAAACTGAGTGATAGTAAGTAATTATAAAGATGGTAAATTTTGAGCTCGGTGATAAATAATAAAGTGAATTGTTCAACAATGACACGAGCATTCTTAGTTCCTTGCAACCGGGTAGGGGATTGGGCCGGATGACACGAGCATGAGACAAAGAAAAAATTTGCGTCCCCGACGGGAATCGAACCCATGGTCTCCCAGAAACCGGTTGGGCGCTCTAACCAACTGAGCTACGAGAGACTCGTGTCGAGCTGGGCCATTTACTAGGTTGATATGTGACACGCGTCCTGCATAAATGCTAGGATCAGCAATGTCGAAATCATCAAGTGTGTGGTAAATAATAAAGATGGTAAATTTTGAGCTCGGTGATCAATAATGAATTAAATTGTTCAACAATGACACGAGCATGGGACAAATTAAGAAAAAAACTTAGTCCCCGACGGGAATCGAACCCATGTCCTCCCAGATACCGGTTGGGCGCTCTAAACAACTGAGTGATTTATGTATCACTATCTGTCATATTGAGTATATAAGATCAACAGTTTTTTTGAATATACATTTTACACTGAGGCAGCTGTTTGAGCGATCATTTAATTTCCTTATCTGACGTCATAAACCGTTCTGCACCTCACTTTCTCAATAGTGGTAACCAAGGCAACAAAACACGCTGCTTCACTTTAATGTTTCGGAAATGATCAAAGTAATTGACTCGAATAGATCGTTAATTCACTGATTATCGATGACGTATCATAACTAGCAAAGTCGCACGCAATTTATAATGATCAAAAAATTAAAAAAAATAATTGTGGTTAAAGGTTGCCTGTCGAAGACTTGGTTTTCGATGTCATGTTTTGCGAAAAGTTGAAAAAAGGCAAGGATTGGTGAAAACGCACAAGGCGGGGTAAGTGATATATATATACTTATTTCAAATGCTACTTAATTTTTAACATGGTTACCTTCGTGAGTTTAAACAGGCGTTTAGCATGATATAATCCGTTAAGTTTGATCAACTAATTTCAAAGCTGAGTTTGTTAAACCATATAAACTATAAGCTAACATCGTCAAAATCAGATCAAAATATAGTCATGAAATTTAAACAAGATTTTTCAGTTTTTGACCAAAAAATAGTATAAAGACAAGTCCGCCATTTTATGTTTAAAATGACTTTTCCGAATAGAATTTCATGGAACAATTTTCAAATTGCGCATAAGGACCCATAGATTTTTTATGAGGCTAACTTCAGGACTATTATATTGTGAATGGCCAGACAAATTGACTGGCCGTTTGAATATTGATATATTAAAACAGTTACTTCATGCTAAAAAAAAAATATCGATGAAATATATGCTTAGAGTAAACTCACCAGATAATGACTTAAGTCAAGGTGTGTTTTATTGAGAGAGCCGAGAAATAAGCGATTTATTTTATGACCTAAACGATCGAAAGTCGTTTATTTAACACGATGTGTTTATATAATAGACCCGCGCCCTGCTTAGATACTGTTTATAATATAAAATTGTTAATTGATATTTGTTTATGTTCACCACAAGCCAGCCATAATTCATCTACTTAGTCTGGCTCTCAATATTCAGTAACACGACTTAAAAAGAATCGAGTAATAAAACGTGTCTTGTGAATATAATGCTACGATTAATAAACATTATATTTACGGCTTACACTTAAATTTTAAAGATGTCATTTATATTTTGATTAGAGAATGTATATAGAGCGCTAGTCCCATTCTACTCAATTAGATCGTGATTATGCATATTGTGGGAAAAATTAGAACCGAATTACGAACAAAGTAGTTTGCGGCTAGCTTTCAGCTATCAACCGCTCTACACAAAGGCATATTCACAATGAAGCTACGCGGTTAGAAAAGAAAGAAATTAGTGAACTGTCGTTTACACGATCAAGATTTGGGAATTTCTCGGTTACAAATTGATCACAGAAGTGTTTAACTTCAGGCTTTTGGTTTTATGTCATTGATTTTAAATTTTTCAGGGTAAACTTTATATTTAGCTAACTACAATGAATAACTTCTAAACAGGATACAACGTGTTTGAAAAGTATAAAAAAACGTTCAATGTCTGGTTGAAAAGAAGAACCCGATAAATAACAAAGAACGCGTTGTAAATGGTTACCTTTTATTCGAATAAACAAGGTTTTTTTGTTGATGTTCCTTAGATTTAGTTTTTGGCTGGGACAAAGACAGACTCATTTGCTGATTATTTTGTTGAAAATACTTTCCTTTCCGTAATTTTGGTGGTATATTTGACATGATTTGAAGCAAAATGCACAATTTTTCAGTGCCTCTCGAGAAAAAGGTCGTGTGAAAATCGGATGCCATCGGGTTTTCCGAGTGCTTCCGAAGATTTAGGCGCGCGGAATGATTTGAAAAGACCAAACATGGCGACGACTTCAAAGTCTCCTTTGCCTCCGCGGCCCCAAAGCGTCCCTTTACTGCGGAAAACCATGTCTCCTGATCCATCTAACGTCAAGGCTTCGCCTACTAGAGCTAAGACACCACTGGTAGGGCAATGTTTTGTTCTTATTTGTGAATTTAGCTTGCAAGGACTTCACAATTCCTTCGGCGTAAAATTTTGACCGGCAGCGTCTTTGTACATGAAGCAGCCTAACAACATCTGTACGTCGGTGTAAAAGTGCTTTTAAATTATTGCGAGAAATCAGAAAGACCATGATCTGTCAGGTTTTTGAAATTTCTCAAACAGAACAGTAGATTCAAGGACATATGCTTATCGATTGAAGTACCTTTGCAACCATACGGCAATGTAGTTTTGTCAGTGTGACATTTCAGGTTGTAAGCGTTATTTTTGAAATCTCTGTGTGCATAATAATTGTGGTTACACCTGTGTATATTGAGATTGAATTAAATTGGGCAAGATTACCCATTCTAAAAATTCTATTTTGAAAACAGCGCTTTTGGAAACCTTAGCTTAGTATGAATTTATCGCAAAGTAAGCTTGTTCTAAAATCTATTTCTAAATTGCTGAATATACGGTGTAAATATCTACAAAATAAACCTTTTTTACGCATTAATTGACTGGGATTACTCTCTAAAATATAAATAAGCGAAACCCTTCTTCAGCAGAATATTTAAGCTGATCGATCGCGAAATGCCGCTGTTTATTTTCTTTATTTTTAGCTAAACCTTGTTGAAGACTGTATAATGTTTTGAAATTGACCTTTCTGTCTTTGGAATGATCGGTGTTTTTGTTGTGACTTCAACGCTAAAATGTCTCCATGATTAACAACTGGGTGACATCCGGAAAGATAAGAACAAATTATTATTTAGCTCTATGTGGCTCAAAAATACAGCACACAGGAGAGAAAAAGAAGATTGTTCTATACTAAAGTGAACTTTCAGAATTTATATAATCTTGACATTTTTTATGCTAATATTTTAGTCTAGAATTTCTTTTATTGTTTTTGGTTGTATTTTTAGTTAATTGCTGTTGTTGTACATGCAAATTACATAAACTTGTCAGGGCCGTAATTAGCAAGAGGCAATATACGAGGCACTTGTCTCGTCTCGATTTACACCAATAATTCACAAAAGAAAATGTTTAAGGTGGCCGAATACAGTTTTTACGTGGCTCAAAGGCGCACGCTACGATTTTCTGCTTGACGTCATTATTGCTCGCGCGGCCTAATGGCGCTAGCAACTCTAAACAGAAAGGAAAAAGAGTTTCATCTGTTTTACCGCGCTTTACTAAATTTGTATACAAAAGAAAACTTCAAAATACTTTCAGATAGGTCTCCAAACCTGGGACGGAAAATAATACGACAAAAAGTGTGGATAAACAACGACAGAGAAGTTCTATTCTGTCTTTCATTATCGCTCGCGACGCATGACGTCATATTAGCGCGCGCTCGCACGCGCAATTGATTCGCTTCGGAGGTCGTAAAGCCAGATTTTGATCCAGATTTTCTCGAAAACCTACCGTACAACCTATTACGAAACTTTTACAATTAAATTTAAGGGGTGAACCACGTCCACGGCCAAAATTTTGAAAAAACTGTAAGACAGATTTTGAGCTATTTTAAAAATCGAAAAAATACATTTTCCTATTTTGCGAAAAATCTGTCTTACAGATTTTTATATTATTTTGCTGATGATAAATGAAAGCCAATTTCTTATTTCTGAATTTTGAGGTAGGGTCGTACGGGTAGATTTTGAGAAAAACGCCGTTTAAAATACTAGTGCCAGTCCCCTCATAAGCACTCGGCCGTTCATTTAAACTGTTTATTAGCATTTTTATTTTCCAAATATCGCTTAGATGGTTTAAGGATGTAACAAAAGTGATAAGAGAAAGACAAAACTTTTTTGGAGATTGTAAAAGAGAGTTAAAGGTTGGACTGATTTACCCTCTCAAAACTGTATTAAGCCACCTTAACTGAGAAAATAATCTACAGTTGAACAAGATTGACTTTTCAGAAAAAATAACTTGCAAAAATACTAAAAATGGCGTTGGTGCATCTAGATTTCAAAATTCGCGGTTCGCACTGGGCGATCACCGATTTTGCCTTGTCTATACCATAAGTCTGGTTCCAGCCCTGCTCCTACAGTTTCAGCCTCAGTAAAGCCGCAAAAAAGATACAGTAGTTTTGGACTGTTGAAAGCTAACAATGGAGGTTGAAATAATTATAGCTTGCACAATCAGGGATGTAGCTAAGAAAACACTATGCCGGCTCATCAACAAGCCCAGCTGGCTTTTCTGGCCTTGGCAGCTCTAAAAGTTTACCTACACTGTAAGTCTTTGTTTTCATGTGAAATTTCAGCCAAATTTAAGTTCTCTTTCAGCCGGTGAAATAAGCCGGCAGCCGGCCCTTAGCGACATCCCTGCACAATGTAAGCACAAGGTCCTACACAAACGGCTCACTGCCCTTTGCTAGAACAACATGACAAGCAACAGGAACAATATAATGCCCCTAGCCCCAAAACAGCAACTGCTACACTAGAGGACCAGTACAATTAAAAGCTTACAAAGGCTGCTACACTACTTATCTCTTGCAGTGTTCTCCCTTACCCCTGCAGTGTTCTCCCTCAGAGGTATTTAAGGCCAGGTGGGCCGCCTATGCTAGCTTGATTCACAAGAAAAGCATTGCTGCCTGGCTTAAAATTAAAGATAAAATACCTTAACCTTAAATTTGAAATCTGGAACTGGGAATTCCTATTCATAAGCGAATAAGAAATCATTCAATGAAGTTGATGAAACTGGCTGGGTTTTCTCAGCATGAATACGATTATAAAAGTGAATTACTGCCCTCGCATTAAGGTTTTTTTTTTTTTTTTTTTTTTTTGGGGACCTTTCCTCTCGCCCCGCCAATTAATTTTAAAATATTTAAGTTTCACAAAAAAAATCTCTTCAAAAAATTGGTCAAACCGTACACTGTCCCTTTAATATGTTCAAACCTGGGTTACATCTGTTTTTTTTTTTGTTGAACAGCAGCTATCTTCATCAAATTGTCACAGGAACACAATGGCACTTCAATGTGCCATACGCCGGATACTAAATGCCAGCTTTTGTGGAAAGAATGGTGAACTCAGTCGACTGGGGTAGCGCAGATAGAAAAAAACTTCTTACATTGTGTAAAACCTGATGCAAAGTAAATAAGTTGATTTCTTACTCTGGAAAAGAGACACAAAAGTAATACAATGTAGTAATGTGGGAGAACAAGTTCCACAAATCAGGTTTTGACATTTGAAATTCACAGTCAGAATACCCCCTGGCCGTCCCAAAATCCTAGGAAGAAAAGTGCTGTCTTGTGCTTACTTGATTATTCTCTTTATGTTTTTTTTTTCTCAGAATAAATTACTTGGGAAGTCACTGAATCTGAAGTCAGGTCCTGTTCCAGGATTATACTTGTTTGGGACGCCATCTTACCCCTCGCCCCTTGATCGTATCAGGCCCACAAAAAAGGACCGGGCTGTGGAACTAGGCCTTAGTACTGCACTGCAGGATTCCTTGGATCTTAATGCCACATTCCCAAAAGCTTATAAGCCAAAGTCAAAGTTGGACGAACACAACATGGATGTTTTCAAGCCTAACAGAAATCTGGATCAGATATCAAGTGAGTTTTTAAAAAAAGACATTCATACATCAGTGGTTCTAAAAGATGTTCAGTTTTCCCACTATTTGCATTGATATGTGACAACGGGGTGGGGGGGGGGGGGGGGTGGGGGGGGGGGCCGGGAAAAAAAAAAAAAAAAAAAAAAAAGAAAAACCCCGAGGGAAAAAAAAAAAAGAAGGGTCCCAAGAATAAAAAAAAAAAAAAAAACCAAAACCGGGGGTAAACAAAGTATAAGAAGATGAAAACACCCGCTGAAATGTTTCCAACATTTCTGTCAATCAAAGTTTGAAATGACATTTCACAGGAGTAATGGCAACGGTTTAGGCAATGATACATAAATTTTATGGGGACAGAAAACTACAGAAAACTGGTCGCATTTAACCTTAATACACAGCAAAGACAGAGAGAAAAGCCCTTTTTGTCAACAGCTACAAAAGGGTTTAATCTGCACAGTTTAAGAATAAAATTTATTAAGTTCACTTTTGTGATTGCTCGTGTGAAACGTTGTCAGAAACCCTTTCAAACTTTGATTGACATAAAACTTGAAAACGTTTCTGCTGGTGTTTTTATTTCTGTCATTGTGTTTTAATTTTCCTTTTCAGGTGATTCATTGCACAGCTTTAGTTATTCACCTGGTCACTGCCGAGGCTCATTTCTGGCAACCCCCCCTGATCCACGACTGACATCATCTTGGCAGTTTTACAACTTTGTAGGTGGAGCTGGAACAGGAGCTGTCTTCCCAACCACAGTCAGAAATCCTGTATGTACCGTTTTACTGTACTACCGTAATGATTCGACTCAGCTCCCTCCTTCCAATAAGCGCATCCTTCCAAATAATCGCTCCCTTTTGAATGTGTTTTTGTCAATAAATGCTCTTATTCCAATAAGCGCCCCCATTCTAATAAGTGCCCTCTAATAAGCCCCCTATTGTGGATAACTGCCCCTACTGGAGTCATCGACAGCGAATAGATAAACTCGGGAACATTCACCATTAATATATGTACCGGTATAGTTACTGCATAAATGAACAATTGTTTTAAAAGTAACTGAACTTTCAACAATTTTTTGCTGTTACAGTTTCTGTTATTGTTAGTTATTTTAATATTTATTAAAGTTTTGTTTTGAACATTTGGTTGTTTCTCAAAAAATTAAATAAGCGCCCTGTCCCGAATAAGTGCCCTGTCTCGAATAAGCGTCCTCCCTTGAGATGCCAAAAGTAAATAAGTGCCACGGGCGCTAAAACGAATCATTACAGTTATACTGTACTACTGTGATTGTATTATTATTAACCATTAAGTATTAACAGTACCATATCTAATTATTTTAATATTTTTTTACAGAACAAAGCAATTGTCACAATCAATGCTAGAACATCAGAAATTTTGACAGCTAATGACATGGCAGCAGAGCTGTTTGGCTACTCTACACAGCGGCTCATTGGTATTAAATTGTCGCAGCTTTTTGCCGATGTTCATAAAGAAAAACAAGAAGCTCTTGTGGAGCAGCATATTGAAGCAAGTGGCGCTGTGGTTATGGTAAACGGCAAAGTGGTAAGTAAAAAATTGAGTAGTCAGGTGATGACATATTGGAAGAAAGTTAATGTTTGTCACTGACTTTTGTATTGCTTTGCCAAGACGTTTGGGCTAACTCTTGAGCCTTCAACTGATGAAGGCTTACAGTGCGTTTCACAAAACTTTTGACAAGCGGTTTGTGAAGTTTGTTTGAAACTTCCGAAGTTCGCCGCGAACTTGAGAATTTCATTTTGAAGTTGTCAATAAAATTGCGAACTTCGTAACGAAGTTGCGAATTTCACGTGCAGCTAAGTTTGCAAGATGAGAAGTTCGAGTTGCTTTCAAGTACGTCTTCTGTCTATTTTCGATTGAAATGCCACAATAGAAAGAAAATTAATTGTCATAGACTGAAGTCAAAAACGAACGAAACTTCTTGGTGGTAAAAATACGTAAACAACTTACCTGGCGCATTTCCACCTTCGACTGCAATTCTCCGCTGGTTTTAGTTTCACAAATATTTCTTCTCTCTGCACTCTTACCTCGAATTGGGAGCGGTGATTCTTCCTTCAGTAAATCAACTTATACATCAGCGAGTGTTTTGCATCGAAAGGTAAGCTTAGTTTCTTTGAAAACATCATATCGACTTGATCCGCAGTGAGACGTTTCAGCTGAAGTCTACTTGTAAATAATTCCGTTCGCTGAGAGTAATTCAACAATTAGCTGCTATGTTTTTCGTCCTTTTTGCCCCTAAACATAGCAATACAATTCGGCAAGTCTGCCATTACAATCGAAAATAGACGGAAGACTTGGAACTGTCTCGTTGGAAGCAATTCGAACTTCGCAACTTGCAAACTTCGTCACACATGAAATTCGCAACTTCGTTTCGAAGTTCGCGATTTGATTGACAACTACGTAATGAAATTCCCAAGTTCGCAGCGAACTTCAGAAATTTCAAACAAACTTCGCAAACCGTTTGTCAAACGCTCTGTAAGAGTTTCTGAAACATCTGGGCGAGTTACCTCACCTACCCCCCCCCCCCACCTCCATGTAAACAGGCCCTAATAGTTTACTCTTTGATACTTAGTCCGCAGATGGCTTGCCTGGGCACTTACCCTTCAGGCAAGTGTCTGTGAAATTTACTTGCCCCGCAGGAAAATCTGCTTGTATGGGACAATCAGACAGGATTTTTTTTTGTACCCTGATGTTCCTCTTCAGGTTTTTAGTCAGGTGGGAGTCCAGGAGTCCTATGGCTGGCCACTTTTCAGAGAAAATTAACATGAATCACTGTATACAATTTTTTTTTAGCAAATTTGGAAATCGTTTGATACCATTGCACTCATAACTGCAGAAAAACAACTTGCATGCTCCTCAGGACCTCCTGTGCGGACAAAGCCAGGCCTTATAAAAATTTTGAACTCCCACTGTTTAAATCCTGGCTAAAAGCCTGCTCCTCTTGAACCAAGCCTTTAAACTATAAATTTTGAGTCAAACAGATAGTACTTGTTTACTAATTTTAATGTCTGTTGTTTTAGTTAGAAGCTGTTGATAGCTGTGGTATAGTGTTCCCTGTCTCTGTTTGGATGAAGAAACTGACATGGGATGAGGAACCGCGATGTATCACTGTCATGGAACCAGTGGAACGAAAAACAGCAATGGTCCTTTTTGATGCTGAGGTATGCATGTGAATTGGCGAGAAATGACTGTTAAACCTAACAACCAGAAAGGAGTGGAAGATAAACAATTCATGTACTAAATTCACACACAACAGTTGATTGCAATACCTCTTCATGGCAGAAAAAATACTTTGTGATTACTTCAATAGGCCAATGAAAGGGTGTTCAGTGTACGTTTTGCACCTATCATTGTAAAGCCAGGGGGGTGGGGAAGGCTTGATATTAAGGCATCCATGGGATTTGACAGCAATTACTAGAGGGGTGCCTGAAATAAAGCCCAAGTGACTTAAAGAGAGAAAAGAAACAGAGAATTTCATATCAGATCAGGGGTCACTAAGGGTCTGGTTCCATGCACCCATTTAATTATCTGCCTGTAATGCAATAATTAATTCGGCCATTTCAGTTTACTTTCTAACACATTATTAATGCCTTGCTAAAAAAAAGGAATCTAACTTCTGTCGATTCCCCTGCTTATCCCAAGCCCCCCTCCCTCCCCTGCCAGCTTAACATTTATAGGTGCTAGTTTAACTATTTGTTATAATTTATTATTACATGTATAAACTTTTGACTCTTGACCATTTCAGTGTAAGTACCAAAAAATGTACTTTCTAGCACATTTTAACAATATTTAGTGACTCTTGACCATCTACAATTGCTTTGTGGTTGGTCATTTGAAAACAAAAATCTCAACTGAGATCAAATCCCCTGCCTATACCAGGCCTCCCTCTTGTCCACCGGTTTAACGTTAATACATGTGTACGTGTGTGAAACTGTTTGTAAAAATGACTACGTTCAAGTAATTTGAAGTAACGTCTTTCCAGGGCACCATAGTGGATTGTGATCAAGAACTTTCTTTCCTGTATGGTTACCATGCTCCTTCAGATTTGGTTGGAGTCAACATCACAAAACTGATTCCTGCTCTGCAGCTGCCAACAGGCACAAATATGAACAAGGTTTGCTCTTAATTAATAGCTGATATACCTGGGGCCTTAAAGTAAATGTAAAAAGAAAATGTAAATTACAGTATGTTGTTTTCTAGTGGTCATGCACTTAGCTTCAAGATAGCTAGTTTACAGGCATGCCCCTGAAACAGAGGAAATGAACATTTAAATGAACATAACAAAGTTAAAATCTCAACGGCTGGCAGGAGGTGCGTGACCGAGGATTTAAATTTGGGACAGCCAAGAACAAATCCAGCTAGTGGCAGGGTGGAGGGTTTGAAACCGGGACCTCCGGATTACAACACCAGCACTGTAAACCACTCAGCTTCGCTGCCTTCTTAAATAATCTGTGACCCAGATATGTTAGGCATTATTAATAGTAAATTAAATATTTTTGTGACTATGCTTTTTACTGAGAAAGTTACAAAGTCTTGTGCACGAAGCCAAAAAGGAACCATAATTGTATGGTCTAATCTTGAGATACATGTAAGTGGACATTTTTAAGAGACAGGCACTGGTAATGCATATTAAAAACTGCCAAAAAATTAAATAAGAATCATAGTTGGTCTAAAGTAAGTAACATAGGTTAGATACAGATCCAATTTAAGAGGATCTGTATGTTACCTAGCGTGTCAACTGGCAACTGGAAAAAAAGTTTAAAGTTTGAAGTCCTACACTTCTTTTATATGATATCACTGTGTTAAAATCAGGGATTTTAAAATGTTTTGAAGTAGGTGTCAGCAACTGAAAAAGTAGGTGGCTATGACAATGCTGAGCTTGTTTGTCATGAGCTGATTGCTATGACCAGAGTAAACAGCAACATACAGTATACTCAAGTAGACGACAGATATCTGGCAGTTTCTGGCTTGTTTTGAAACCTCTGTAAAATTGAGTCATGCTCTGTGGTTGTTCAATTTGCTATCCACGACTTTTGGTATGGACTGCAAATTGAGCAGTTGTAAATATTAATAATATTTAACTATTACATTGAATTTTAATCTCCAATTTTTTTTTAAGCATGTCAAGAAGCAGAGAGCTACAGGAAGGACAAGAGATGGTGCAACGTTTCCTCTTAGCATCACACTAAAACCCAAATATGGAAAGGATCTGAAGAAGCTTGATCGTGACAAAGACTTCCCCGATGATCAAGTGTTCTATAAGGGGATGGTGTGGGTGTTTGCGAATATCAGTGGTCTGGTGACATTCACACCTGATGGAGTCATTCATTCCTGTAATCACAACTTCTCTCTTGTGCTTTTTGGTTATCCAGAGAAAGAGCTCATTGGAAAGGTAACTACATGTAAATACCATAGAATTCCGGTTATAAGCCCTGGGCTTATACAACTTCGTAAGGGGTTTTAGGTGGGCTTATAAGCGGAGGGGCTTATATCCGGGAGGGCTTATAAGCGAAATAAAAAAACGTTTCGAAACAAGCCACGGGAGTGTTGATGGAAATACGTTTTTAAGTTAAAAACGCATAATAAGCAACATTTAGCCCTGTTCAGTACTGTCATCCGGTAGAGGGGGGCTTATATTCGGGGGGGGGGGGGCTTATAATCGGATGTATTTTTTTGTTTCCAGGATGATGGGCTTATAAGCGGGGGGGGCTTATAACTGGAATTTTACGATATAACTGTGAGCCCTGAAACAACATGCAAGGTCAAGGTGCTGTCTCGTAATTAATTACACAGACCAACCATGCAGGCCCGTTGTACTAAAAGATATAGAGGTGTGATCATGTCTGTCTACTGAATTCAATAGAACTCGTCAAATATACAATTTGTCTCTTACATTTATACTTTGTCTCAGTCCTTTCTAACCTTCCAGGAGTATTTTGCTTCCTGTTTTGTTGCAGCAATTTCTTGTTAAGTTGATTTCTGTTCCCATAACATTTTATTCCTTTAGCTAGTTCACAGTCCCATTTGGTTCCATTGATTAGTCGATCAGAACAGAATGTAGTACAGATCCTGCCAACTACCTGATAACATTAAGCGGTCGTCATCGCTTAAATCCTATGGTTTTTGATCTCTTGAAATAGGAGCATTATATCCTCTCTTGTAAAACTCCCTGAAGAAGTCTGCTAGTTAGACAAAATGTGTTGGTAGTTATTGTTGAATTTGATGTCAACTCATTTCCTTCATAGCATATGACAGATCTCATCCCTAACTTCTATGATGACATGGACGATATAGACGACAATAGTATGCCTCTTCCCCCGTTTGATGATGAGGATGATGAGTTTGAGGATGATTATGATGATGATGACTTCCTAGAGAATGATCGGAAGAGCACAGTAATCTACTCACGTGAACTTGATTCAAAAGCAAGTAACTACAGTGCAGGAAGTCTAGGTATGTCATGTAAATGTCATGTCATGTAAACTATGTAATTATTATTAGATTTCACATTATTTTGATAACTTAGGCTGTGTTGTAGGTCTTAAGGGTACAATAATTATGCAGCACTGTTTCTAGCAGCTGGAATGTAGAGAATTAACTCTCTTTAGGTTATTTTAAGTGCTGGAGAATAAACCAGGAATTTCCTTCACCACACAAAGACAAAGAAAAGTCACAACCTCCAGATTACATTGCACTGTTGCTCTACTGACTGAGCTGAGACCAGATGGGAGTAGGTCCTGGGTAGTTAAGGTCATACCCGTGATAAATGTTGTAGATCAGATTATTTTTGGGTTAATTTGTTTCCATTGTGCTGTTAGGTTATATGTTTTCTCCTGTTTTATTGTCCAGAGGATTAATTAACAGGTACTGTACAGGCAGCATAGAGTAAAATTGCCCAACTCCTTCTGGATGGGCTGCTAGTCCACCAGAGGCCACTCCTACACATTCAGTCAAGTTGCATTTTGTAAACAAATTCCATTACCTACTATACACTTCTGGGGTGGGGGGATTCACTTCAAAAGAGTATTGAAGTGTATTGCCCAAAAACTCGATATGGACAAAGGGCAGGACTGTAATTAATCTCAGAACCTTGGCTAGAGGTTTAGAGTTCCATCACTTTAATCAAACATGATAGTTGTGCATGTACAAAATAATTATGTTGACACACATTCTCTTTAAAAATCCTTATTCACCAGATGGGAAAAATTTGGACGATTCAATTTCAAGTTCCCTTAGCACCAGTACTGGCCTAAGTAGTTCCCATTCAACAGTGGAGAGTATTACATGTAAAACAAACAGAAGCTCATCCAGAGATGTTCAGTCACCGCCAACGAACAGTACATTTCTCAACAAAGAAAGTATGGTTGCAAACTTTGGCGACAGCAAAGTAGGTAACAGTTTCAGTGAATCTAGTTTTCCATCGCTCGAGGCTGGCTCCTTTACTCCAGGAACAAATGCAGAGGATAGCGGGATTGACGACAGGAGTGGTAGTATAGAGAAGGTGCGGTTAGAGATAGGAGAGGAAGGGCCCGTTGTACGGGGTGGACCTGTTGCTGTGTCATCGCCAGCAGATGTATCTACTTCACCTACAGAAGGTCAGGGAGAAGACAAAGAATCTTTATCTGGCTCTTTCTCAAGTGATCCAAATAAAAATGAAATCTACAGCAAGGGAAATGAAAAAGATGAGGACTTGAAAGAATCATTAGAAATCAATAAAGAAGGTATGTACACAAATGTGAATCATTCTTGTCCCCAAGCCACTTGCCCCTCTTTGTCAAAATCATTAGCTTAATTACATTTGTAACTGTATCACAGCTTTGTTGAGATTTGCCTGCTTATTTTCTATTTTTTTTCTTAGCTTGTTGCCCTTTTGGTACCGGGGAAAGGGGTGGGGGGTCAGTTGCCTCCCCCCTACCTCGTACACCTATGCAAATCCAATGAAAAAACTTGCTGTTCGAGTTTTTGGGAGGTTACAGAAACTTGAATTCCACTGTTTTTTGTCAATACCACATTCCGTAACTTAACTTACCATAGTATTTATATTTCAGTCCAACAGGCTACAAGTCCTCAGTCATCAGCAAATACAAGTGAAACATATTCACTTCCAAGTACCAACGAAAACCATTCATCTGTTGACACATCACTTGCAGAGTCACAAGGTCAAAATGAATCCCCAAAGAGATTGCCAACTCCACCAGAAGGCAGCAATTTCAAGCTGGAAGGTTTAACATCCACGCCAAACATCGTGACAAGCTTGCAGCGCACAGACCTTCCATCACCCTTTCAACCTGTGTGTGAAGGAAGCTTTGTTGGGAGAGCTAAGCACAAAGATGGATCACCCCTAGGAATTATTTTTCAGGCGAGTGCTAACTAAGGGTTTTCGTTTGAGGCCGGAGGCCGGACGTATCGTCTGGTTGTTTCCCATTTTTGTACTTTGATACCAATACTTGGGATTTTTTTTTTATTATTAAATTAGTTTTACTAATTAAGCATCTCATGAACTTACTGACTAGAGGATAACAGAAACATTTTGCAATGATAAACAACTGAAAATTCTGTCGTTGCCAATCTCCCTCCCACCCCCTCCCCCTACCAACTGTCCATTTTCATTCAATATTTTACTTCTCCTCTCAGAAAACTGCTCTCTTCTCAGAAAAGAGAATGTCTAAGGACAAATAGTGCACATTTTTGCACCAAATGGCTCAGACTATTAATATTGCCTATAATTATATAGGTTTATGAACGATTTAGTTGGTTAGAATAGTGGAGACATTTTGACATAATTTTAAATGCTGATTCTATACTGACTGTTTAAATAGTAACAATTTCTGATCAATATAAGTTCCTTACTAATAGTTTTCCTTTTTGAATCAATTGGTTATGATGGAATTATTCACAATTGATGAAATATTAACCACACGTTGCTTGCAGAAAACTAGAACCCTGCTTACTGCTCAAGATTTTGGTTACTATATTCATTTGTTGATGCTTTTTTGGTCGTCAACAGATAAAGAAAATAGAATTAAATGATGGGCGTGTCCTGTACTGTGCGTGGATATCACGTGACCCAGAAGAGGAAGGAGAGGGTGGACGGTCGACAAGCAGTTTTGCTTTAGCGTCAAGTTTTAACACTACAGACTTCTCAGTGACCAGTATAGCAGAGGTGGGTCACAGCTGCAGTGAGCTTAATTTATTTACCGTAATGATTTGATTTAGCTCACTCCTTCCAACAAGTACCCTCTTCAAATGTGTTTTTGTCAATAAGCGCCCCTATTCCAATAAGCACCCCCCATTCTACTAAGCGCACCCATTCTTATAAGTGCCCCTATTCTAATAAGCCCCCCCCCCCTGTTGTGGATAGTTGCCCCTACTGAAGTCATTGACGTCGAATAGTACATGTATATATTTACTGCTAAAATAAACAATTCTTGTAAAAGTAACTGAACTTTCAACAATTTGTTACTGTTACAGTTTCTGTTATTGTTAGTTATTTTAATATTTATTATAGTTATGTTTTGAACATTTGGTTATTTCTTAGACTACGAGCAGTCCCTATTTTTTCGCAGAGTCCGTCGAGCTTGAAGCGAATTTTTTTTCGAAGAGTTCGTCGAGCTTATAGCGAAAAAAATTACGCGTGGGGGGAGGAGGCGGGGCAAGGCGAGAAGCGAAAAAAATAGGGACTACCCGCTAAGCCACAGTGTTTGAATTATGCGTTGCTCTCACAACGCAAAAATATGATTGGCTAACGCTTGGAAAGTTGACAGCAAGATGTCAATACGTTGTTAACACTTGCATGTCATATTGCGAAGCGATGGGAGCGGAAGCTTTTGAGCTCTCGAAATCGCTTCTTGAATCGTACTTTGTCGCTATAAAATTGCATCTCCGTAAGAACATTTTTAATTCAGTGTATGAGCAGCAAGCCGCCAAAGTACGGAGCGAAAATAAGAGAGGAGAATTCAACCAAAAGTAGCTTTATTCCACAGAAATTCAAGGCTCGTAAACAAGACAACGGCTGTTTTGCGCGAGCTTCGTAATTACAAGCCGGGAATAAACAAATTTAAACAAACAGAAGCGCTTTAAACACTTACATCAAGCTGCCTTTACATTAAGTAGCCCATAGAGGTGAATCAGTGTTAAAAAATAAACATTGCTGGAACTGTATAAATCGCCAGAGATAAAACTTTGCAGATGATTCATCAAAAAAGCTTTGAGTTTGATGCGTACGTGACAAACCCAACCAAGTGCAGCGGTGTCAATTGACAGTACGTCAAAATGCGGAAATATTATTGGACACGGTAAATTAGATTTGAAATCTAAGCCAAAAATCACTCGGCCGTGAAAGGTCAAACGCTGTGGCTTTGCGGGTAGTCCCTATTTTTTTTCGCTTCTCGCCTTGCCCCGCCTCCTCCCCCCGCGCGTAATTTTTTCGCTATAAGCTCGACGAACTCTTCGAAAAAAATTTCACTTCAAGCTCGACGGACTCTGCGAAAAAATAGGGACTGCTCGTAGTCTAGTTATTTCTCAAAAAATTAAATAAGCGCCCTGTCCCAAATAAGCGCCCCGTCTCAAATAAGCACCCTCCCTTGTTGAGGTGCCAAAAGTAAATAAGAGCCCTGGGCCCTGGTATGGAAAGAACTGTATCTCATTGCAGTTTCTCAAGACCAACAGCAACTCTAGCTTCAAGAGTACTCTCACATTTTGCATAAATCAGAAAATTCTGTTCCCATACAAAAGGCATAATAGTAAAATGGGAAGATTTCTAATATTCCTAGCTGCTTAATGCTACAGAAACTGCAATAGGCTTCAACAGTATCGGCCGCATAGCTCGAGGCTTCCTTTAATTTTAAGCCAAGATGTAAGGGGAAATACATGTTGTTCTCTAAGAAATATATATATTACTCACAGCTCAGCCATCACTTGAGTGAGGGAAGTGTACAAGAGGAGCCCTCACCTGGGTGTGGTCGATATGATGAGAGGTACATCACCCTCCAGTCAATAGGAAAAGGAGCATTTGGGTTTGTTAAAGTGGGTCAGAGAAGATCTGATGGACTAAAGGTAACAGTTGTTTTTTTGTTCCTGCAACAAATACTCACATAATTCACAGGGGATTTCGTAGATTTTTGGTCTAAGCTGTTCTGCAATTAGTGGTAGGCAACTTAACCCATTAGAACATTATCTTTGAACATCTAAAGGAAGATATAACTTTAATTAGCTTAACTGTAGCTTGATTGCAATCAAGCTACAGCTATAATATCGATTTGTTGAAGACGGGCAGAAACAACTTTAAAAAGTAAGCCTTACTTTTTCATGTTGCAATC
Source organism: Oculina patagonica (assembly GCF_052425735.1). Lineage (NCBI taxonomy): Eukaryota > Metazoa > Cnidaria > Anthozoa > Scleractinia > Oculinidae > Oculina > Oculina patagonica. Next base: position 29,828,174 of record NC_135766.1, on the reverse strand, counting down.
TGTTTCCATCTGAGCCATCTGCAGCCAAAGATCCATGTTAACAGTTTCAGTGCTCTTATATAGCAATTTTTAATAAAAATGTTTTATTATTTTTTAGGTTTCCTGCAACAGAAATATAAATTTTGGCTGTTCAGAAATCTGGTAAAATCTGTGACATAGTCCCTTTAATGATGTCCTTATTTCTACCTTTCAGGTCATTGTGAAGTTCATCAGGAAAGCAAAAATTCTGGCTGACTGCTGGGTAGATGATTCTGTTTTGGGTTCAATTCCTTTAGAAATTGCTCTGCTGGCAAAGCTTAAACACCCAAATATTGTCAAGGTAAACATCTTCTTACAAAATCACTTGAAAAGAACCTGATTTGTTTGAAGCAATCTTTGTTTATTATTTCTGTTTGTATTATAGATGTTAGAGGCATTTGAAAATGAAGAGTTCTTTCAAATGGTTATGGAGAAGCATGGTAGTGGGATGGATCTGTTTGAGTTTATCGACAGACAGCCTGCAACAGATGAAGCTCTCTGTAGTTACTTGTTTAGACAGGTAATTACACATCATTCTCTGTTTTGCAGAATGTGTGTGTTCTTTAGCTTGACAACTGCTATGTGTACACTTATACCATGCAGTGCATAGTGAAGTGTATTAATTCAGTAATTAAAAGAACTATTGATTCTCACTGATAAACAAAAAAGAGTAAAGCCATTTGTCGAGCCCAGTGGCTCATCAGGATCAGAGCTTATCCCGGATTCTGTAGCATTAATCCGGAGTATTTTTACTCCCCCTGGATGGGATGCTAGTCCATTGCAAGGTTAACCCCAGCAGTACCCATTTATACACCTGGGTGGTCAGAGGCACTATGAGACTAACTGTAAGAGCGCAAGAACACAATGCAGTGCCCTTGGCTCAAACCCGGACTACTCAACTGGGAGTCCGGGATACTAGTTACCGTATTTATTCGATTAAGCGCCCTGGGCGCTTATTAAATTTTTGGACCTTGAGAGTGGGCGCTTATTCGAGGTGGGCGCTTATTCGAGGCTGGGCGCTTATTAAATTTTTACGATTTTCAGCAAATATTAAGTTTATTTTTGTAACAAAATAATAAATAATAACAAAACGTGAAGATGTACTAAAGCAGAAATTTAATTGTTCATTGAAAGTTTCTGTACAATACTAAGAAAACTCGGTCATGGGGGAAGTCTTCTTAGTAGTGCATAGTCAATTTCAATAATCAATACTCCTTTTATGGACTTCAGTTTTTTTCTTGGGTGGGGGTGGGTGCTTATTCGAAGCTGGGCGCTTATTAACTTTTCCTACCTAAAGGGTGAGCGCTTATTCGAGGTGGGCGCTTATTCGAGTTGGGCGCTTATTCGAGGTTGGGCGCTTAATCGAATAAATACGGTAACCATTGGGCCACCGCACCTCCACTCTCACTGATACTGGATGATTTAAATTAATTCATCCATCTATTAAATGTAAATGCTTCTGTTGTGATAAAGAAAAATTGCCCTGACTTGGTTGTACATGTAACAAGACTTTATTGTTGATTTCTAAATCATTTTGTCCTAGGTTGTTTCTGCTGTATCTTTCCTTCACAGCAGAAGTATTCTTCATCGAGATGTAAAGGTAAGCTCTAAACAGACAAAACAATATTATTTGTGAGAAAATATGCAATGTAACACAAGCGTGGGACAAAGAAAAAATTCTGAGTCCCTGACAGGAATCAAACCCATGGCCTCCCAGATACCGGTTGAGCACTCTAACCAACTGAGCTACACAATGGATGTAACAAGAGTTTGTTTAACTGTACGAAACCATGCAAACGAAAACTACAGCTTTGAAATATGAAGAAATAAATGTCGAGGCGTGCCCCTTGGGGCTTCACAAGAGCACGCTGCATTATGTAAGTTGAGTTCTCACCGTTTTCTTTGTTAACACCCCCCCCCCCCAGTCTTGTCCCCCTTCCACTAATTTTAGCTGAGAGAACTTTTTAGAGGCATTTTATTTTATCCTCGATACATGTCGTCCTTAAACCCAATCCAGGGTTTTTAATGTGTAATGTCACTCACGGTTCAGAATACTTCAGCAATCTTTGCAGATACATGTACATGTATGTTTTGCTTACAATTTTTCCTATTCAGTTGTAACAGTAATACTTAAACAGTGATCATTTTATTACAAATTATTTAATGTTACATTTTTGTACATGATTGTAACCACAGGATGAGAATATCATTTTGGATGACAAATTTCACATCAAGCTGATTGACTTTGGGTCAGCAGCATACATGGAGGAAGGCAAAAAGTTTTCCACATTCTGTGGCACAATGGAGTACTGTTCACCAGAAGTCTTGATGGGAAATAAGTGAGTAAATACACTGTAATCTGTTTTAGCAGTTTCTGTGCATTTTTACTTTGTTCTTGGTTTGATCATGAGTACATTCCAAGAATTTCAAAAAGCAAGCCTGCCCCTCCCCCCCCCCCCCCTCCCTCAAAAAAAATCTCAGCTGCAAAAATCGTTCTGAAAATAACAAGGGGCTACGCACCTTGTTGGCTATAAAGATCTCATATCCTACAAGTGCGAGTTGAATAATTGTTTTATTAAAAAGAAGTCCAAAAAATAAGCCTTCCCCTCTCCCCTCCCCCTACTCCCCCAAAAAATACCAGCTGCAAAAATTGTTCTGAAAATAACGAGGTGCTATGCACCTAATTGGCTATAATGATCTCATATCCAACAAGCGCGAGTGGAATAATTGTTTTATTAAAAACGCCCAAAAATTGCAATTTTTGAGCTTCCCAGGTGTTTTTGTTGACACATATTGGCTAACAAATTTGTGGTCAAATGGTATATGAGCTCATATACCATTGCCTGTTAACCAATCAAAATGCAGGAATTGCAATATACCATTGCTAGTTTTTACTAACTCTAGTTATAGCTTTTTTGTGATTATCATTATGGAGTATGCTCATAGACTTGTAATTTATTAATTTTTTAATAAGATATTATTGTATGCACCCAAAAGTTTCCAGACATAGTATCTTGTCCATCAAGAGACCCAAAGATTCTTAAAATGCAAATTTCCATAAAAAAAACCCGGCCTATTGACCCCCCCCCCCTCCTCCCCCCATAATCCTACCACAAAATAAGCCTACCTGATAGGTTAAAGGAGCTCAGTCACGCACAACTCATCTTGAAAAAACTGGCAATTTTTTTCAAGTTTGTCGTTTGTTATCTGTCTTAATGTTTGTCAGTCGAAACCATCCTTGGTTATTTTCGTGTTTTGTTTACTCCTTTGTTGTTTTCCTACATTACACAAAGTTCTATTATTTTAAGGTTTCCTTCAATTTGGAAGTAATCAGAAAAATGACTTAAAACATCGTGACAAAGCTCCTTTAATGGAGCTTGCAAGTGCGTTACATCTGTTAGGGACAGACACCTCCTGTAAGCAGATTCCTCCCAATCGCACACACCTAGTAATGGTCTCCGCCACAGGAGGCAGCGTAGCCGAGTGGTTAGAGCGCCGGACTTGAAATCTGGAGGTCCCTGGTTTAAGTCCCGTTCTGACCACTATCTGGATTTGTTCTCGGTCGTCCCGAGTTCAAATCCTCGATCATGCTTGTAAATAGCCAACTGGTCTGCCTCCGGCCAGTTGGGATTTTTAACCATGTTATGTTTATTTAATATATTATAGCTTCTAGCTTTAAACACAAACCGTGTATAAATAAAGTTGCTTTACCTTTTACCTTTTTTTTTTATGTACATTGCAGATCCAAACACCTTTTCCTAAGTGGACACTTTTTTAGGTCCCATCTTGGGTGTCCACTTAGAAAAAGGTCCGCCTGAATTTGCTTAAAATATTTATGCTTTGATGTATTTTGCAGATACACAGGGCCGCAATTAGAACTGTGGTCAATGGGTGTTACGTTATATACTCTAGTTTTTGGAGAGAATCCATTTTATGATGTCGAGGAGACAATCAGAGCTGAGCTTCATCCACCTTACGCTGTTTCAAATGGTAAGACTTGTTTGTACAGTAATTTACAAATTTTTTGTACAACACAAAATGTTTTTTCAAAATCTGGTAGATTTAAACTCAGTTGTGTGCCTTTTGGCCTTGGTGCCTATCATTAAAATAATGTTTACTTTTTTATCATCTCTAATTGGTGAAAATGGTTTAATTCAGGATAAATGCTGTGTGAAAAATTTTGAAATTATATACACTTGTAAAAAGGTAAATTTTGCTACTGTACTTGGAACTGTGTATCTGTTGCAGTTAATTTTTGATCTCAGTTAACTAGTTAGTTTTTTTTTCTAACTAGTTTTTTTTTATATACTAGGTTAATAAGTAGAAAAAGCAAAACACCTCCCCTCCCTTGATGTCTCATTACCCCCCCCATCTTTACTAACACCCCTCCCCCCTACTATCTGCTATTAATATTATCCCCCTCCTCTAAGTACTATCATCTATTTTTTTTCTTTTTACTAACCTGCACTGGATTTGAACTCTTGACCTCTGGATTTGCTGTCCAACCCCTTACCACTTTGCCACGTAGGATATGTTGGATGAACCACTATTTTTTTAAAAATATATGACTCCAACCCATACCCTAACCCTATCCCTATTATTTACCTAGTATAAAAAATTAACTAGTTAGGAAAAAGCTAGCTAGGTAAAATTTAAAATTAACTGAGATAAAAAAATAACTGCAACATATCCAAGGGAGGTGAAAATTGGTTTGAAAAATTGGGAGTTCAAGAAATCAGGTAAAAACTTTACTGTTTGACTGTGTAAGGCAAATCAAAAGGACATGACTTTTGGTTTGAGTTAAAGGGAGATTCAAGAAATCAAGGGGCAATCTCATTCCCAGAGGCCGCGATCCTTCTGGGGCCCGTTTCTCAAAAGCCCTGAAAACTTTTCGGGCCCGTAACTTTAGCCATTTTTAATTATCTGTATTTTAAAACAGAGAAGTGTATAGGCCTGAAACTTTGTATGAAGGAAACGTCTCTTCATATGAAAAATATTATGGAATTAAACAGCTCTGTAATTATATGGTTTGAGATTTTGCTATGGCTTTTCGGGTGTGAAAACTTTTCGGGACCTTCAAGAAAAAGGCCCTGGTCTGTGCCAGGGATCGGGAGCTCTGGGCTATTCTGAAAGCCCACCACAAAGGCGTCTAAAGGTGATTGACGGTTAAAAACTTTTTCGTTTCACCACAATCTCCGGCGCACACACACAATCTCAACAGAACCAGGATTTTCTGGTTCCGGTTTTGGATTCGTCCAGAGCCGTTGAGTTTCACGACTGCTGGTCAAAGGGAATGCAGGCTCTGGGAACGAGATTGATCAAGGGTTCAAAAAGAACCTTGACTCCACTGTATGTAGTACTCTCCTTCTATAGGGACTTTCTTTGATCTGTGCTTACACTGACACAGTTACTTAAATGCTCATTGAAAAGTAAGATTGTGTGACAAGCCCAAAAGAGCATCTACATCAGGGCTGCAAATAACAGTCAGTCATCGGACATTGGCCGACCAAAATTTGCTCATGTCTGACAAAAATCCTGAGTGTGGTCGGCCATAATGTCCGGTCAATTTTTTGATCATAAATCATTTTATGGCAAGGATGAATGAAAATCTGTCTGACCACAATTTTGTTTTGTCCAACCAAGATGGTGTCTTTGTAGGACATATGTCCTCTCAAGTTAAAAAAATTATTTGCAGCCCTGTACATGTAGGAGAATAACCAATTGAGAAAAGGCATGAAGCTACTGGAGCCTTCCTGATATTAATTCTGACAACAGCTTGATTTCAAATGTTCAGTTCTTCACATGTCACAAGAACTGAAGTTCTTGTTGTTTTTGATAGATCTCATGTTTATTATCTGCTGGCTGTTGCATCCTGATCCTCGGTGGCGAGCCACTATTACAGACCTGGAGGAAAATGAATGGATCAACCAGCCTGTGGACATCACCAAATACTCATTTGATGCTGTGTTGGGTGAATTTATTATCAGTCATCAATATAATAATTATTAATAATAATTATACAGGGTTCATGGGGCCGGGGGCCCCCCAGGCCCGGGCAAAAAAGCCCCGCAATCTTTTTATACAGGGTTCATGTACACGTCTTGAAAACCTTTGAATTTCAGGAGTTCGATTTCAAGGTCTTGAAAGTACTTGAAATTGGTTTTCAGTCATTGAAAGTCCTTGATTTTTCATTGAAGATCAGAAGACCCGCAATGAGAAGACAGCCAAAATATGCGATTTTTTTAGTTCTTTAGCAAGCACATCAACAGCACAACAGACTGGAAATCGTTGATTTGGGGTAAATTTCATGAAAATAAGTTCTTGAAATTTCCAAGAAGGGTCCTGGAAAGTCCTTGAAAAGTCCTTGAATTTTTTGCCTGAAAAAGTGTACGAACCCTGATTTATAAAAAGGTTATTATTGCACATTTAAAATTTTCAATGCACTTACCTTTGTACATGCTTAAAAAGAATAAAACAATGAGACAGTGCAGTGTTCGACACTAACGCTTGCCCGGACTTTCTGTGGCTGATGTTTGATAGATACAGGAGAGAACACAAAGAAATGAGAGAACAGTTGTAGTAGTTTTTGTATACTGCTTTATTCAATATCAATGAGCCTGTGCTCTATGACTGATTATATCACCCAATGAATCACTGTTGCAACACCAAAACAAAAAGACAAGTTTGTAAAATAAAGTTGAGCATTTTTTTTTCAAGTTTGAATTTTTCTTTTGAGTGCTAATGGGCAATAAAACTTTACTAGGTGGGCAACCAAAAAGACACATGGGCAACCAGAAAAACAGAACTGGTTGCCCAAAGGTAATGCAAATTGGCAAGAAAGTTAGTGTCGAACACTGCAGTGACTCATACATTGTCCATCAGACAGGTGATGAAAATACAGGAATGTGTCAGTAAGGGATAATATTGTCTTGATCTTTTCAGTATCGCATGTAAATCAGTGAGTTAAGCTTTAAGTTTGGATCTAATAAGTGGTTGCCTAAAACTCTGGGGGCAGGGGTTCTCCCTATGTACTCCCTATAATGGCTTATATGGGGAGGCTCTGCCCGAGAGGGGTACCTTTTTCAAGCTTCAGGTACATAAGAAAACAAAAAAAAAGAAAACAGTCATCATGTGTTCTATGTCCGTGCCAAGTTTTTCAGGTATATGACAGGGTTAAACGAAAGTTGTGCAATTTCTTTTTAAAATGGTATATAAAAGGGTAAGGGGTTAGAGCTCGGGGCAGAGCCTCCCCATATAAAACTTTTTTGATTGCCCCCTCCCCCCCCCCCATGAGCCCTAAGACATTACTATTTGATTTACAGTATTTCATTGGATCTATTGGATTTCACAATAATAAGGTCATCCATAAAGTTGTTTTAAATTCACCAACTTTCTGGAATTTTATTTTGTAGGAGATCAGCTGGATGGCTCACAGCAACATTTACAACTGCCAGTCATTGGGTTAAATGACAGTCAGAGTGATGCAGATATCACGCAAGATGAAGTCATAGAGTATGGTAACCAAGACAACCTTCAGTTATCTGCGCTTCAGGAATATCTCAGCATGATTGACAATGACGACAACAGCGACGGTGAAACGTGACATAAAATACAAGCTCTACTAAGCAATTTCAAAGTGTCAGATTGCGCATCGTGAGAAATTTAGGCTGATTTTTCATAGATGAATATTGACGATCTCTCAGGCTTGAATTATCAAAGCCATTTATAGCCACTTTTAAATCATAATTATCACTGGCCACTTTTCTTACGCTCTTTACTTACTCTCTTGTCAAGAGAAAGTTGGTTTTTAAATTATTCAGTCATTTAATTAACATCTTAAGTTCCAGTCTAGTTGAATTTCAAGGTATGTTAAAAATGTATAGAGATTATAATATTGTACAAAAATGTTTTATTTTCTGTCATACAGTACATTTAAGCTTTTATTTTATTTTTTGATTTTTAGGCGTGTTTATGAAACTTACATGTAGTTTAGACTTTGGTTTAAACTTTCTTAGTTTTAATAATTCTGGTTTTTGGTACTTTTAAAGCTATAAATATTTGGTTTTCATCTTATACCCATTGATATTGTTTAACTTATGTTCAGTTAAGATATTATTATTATTATTATTATTATTACTATTATTATTATTATTATATTATTATTATTATTATTAACTCTGTTATTTAAAAGTGTTATTTAATATAGTTGCAGCTACACATGGTCTGATTGGTCAATAGCTGTGGACTATTGTAATCGTAAACCACATGGAAATTGTGACGCCAATGATTGTCGTAGTTTGTCTATTCTCTTTGTTTAGACAGACCTTCATTTTGCAGTACCCAGGTTTAATTATTTTTGGTAAGCTCTTCTCACAACAAACAGTTATTTTTAATCAAGGCTATTATGGTAAATATTATCATTTTATGTGTTCTTTGGAATTGTATTGCATAGTGGTGTCATCTTGTAATCTCTTGGCAGTGTTATTAAAGAATCACTGTAAAGTGACATGCTATACAAAATAATTAGCTTTACTTTCAACTGACTGAATATACATGTCATTATGTGTAAAACAGTGTGAAGTCTTTAAATAATAAATTAAATTAAAATAATAGTTCACAGGATAAAATTAGTCTAAGATTCCATAACACACAGTAAAATCTTGATTTCTTGAACCAGTTGATAACTAAACAGTCTGGGGAACATGTGCCAGTTGATAGGTACATCACTCCTTTGAGAAGTGACTGAGCCCGCGGTTTTCGTCCCAGAAGTTGCTAAGCAACATGATATACAGTATTTGTATGCGTGATTGCTTTTAGAGTACTCGTGAGCGCTCAAACTAGTTTTTTGATTGGATGAAATTATTCGGGAATTCTTCGAGTGCGTCAACGAAGGTTTGCCAAAACTAGCACTTATTCCCCCCAACTGTAAAACTAAAAGTTGTTTTGGGGGGGGCTTGGACTTGCCTCGACTAAGTTGAAAACTGCAATTTATCCATTTCCTTTCCCTCCATTTTTCAAAGCAATTTTTTTAATTTCCTTTGGAGGTTCAAAATATTGGGATATGCTGTATGTTTCCATAAAATATAGGTAAGGTCAAATGCTTACATGTATGTCACAGGCAGACCAAGTGATGGCCTCGTAATGACTGACTGTGTTTTTGGAGGCCTTAAGTTATCTTTCTTTTATACCTTTTTAAGCTATAAAAGAAATGTCACTTAAAGCCTCCAAAGACCTCCAAAGTAGCTTCCATTAGTATGGTGATTTTTATCCCAGACTTAAATGTTAGCGCCACATTTATTAAGGGTGAAAAAAATATTGTTTCAAGGAATTGCAATCAAAACTGTAGCTGTATTATTGAGGGAACAGAAGTTTTCCTTTGTGGTGTTATGAATTGTATAGTAATTTATTTTAGACACAGGAAACATTATTCCATATACAGATGTAACTTGTATGTGTTGATCAAGGTCACAAGATAATTTATTGATCCGAATAAAAGGTAAAAGAGAAATAATTTTTTTATTGATGTGTAGTTAATTTTACCACTTAATAACATTGGCAACATTACCAGTAATTTTTCCGTCCTAAAGAAATGCAAACGCAAGAGACGTATACACGTGGAACACAAACACAAGGAGCATGAGATACGCAGGTGCAGTTGAAGTCTTTCCAAGATGGCAGACAAGTCATGCTTCACTTCCCTTGCATTCGCGTTGCTCAGCTCTCACATGTGAAATGCAAACGCAAGCACAGCAAGAAAATATTTTTTTCTCATTTATTGCGTTGGCACTTGCATTTGCTTTGGGCTAGTTCACATATGTTTTCTCTTGTGTTTGCATTTGGAGTTTGACAAAGATCTTGACAAAGAGGAAGTATTTTTTGGTTAGCCATAAACAATATCAAACTGTGAAACCTATGTATCAGTAGCTTCATACAAGAAGTCTCCTTTAGCTTCACCGTAATGGACAACATAAGATGGAAGAATGTGATAAGAATTAAAGATGACAAGTTCTTTCCCGTCAGGGGAGGTGTGGGAGTCATGGCCCATCTCCAGGGGCTCTCCATGGATCAAGTTGATACATCGATAAACCTTTCCTGGTAGCACCTGGCATAGAAGGAGCCTTGATGCACCTCTGATGAAAGTCATGGAATAGGAAGGATACTCGCTGAAGTACACACCCCGGCCATAAAATCCTGAATGAGAAAAAGTGTACAAACTGAATAGATTTTAAAGATATAAATAAAAGCTAATTAATAAAGATTATTTTTTCCGGGGGCTTTTTTTTTGGGGGGGGGGGGGTTGGGGGGGGGGGGTGGGGGGGTTTAAATAAAAAAAAAAAAAAAAAAAAAAAAAAAAAAAAAAAAAAAAAAAAATTTTCAAAAATCTTTCCCAATAGAGGGGGGGGGGGGGGCGGGGGGGTAATTTTTCTACCTCAGGGGGGCGACGAGGGCGTATCGAGGTGGGCACTAATCGAATAAATACTATACAGGAGCAGCCAACAATGCAAGAAGGGTCATTTTGCAAATTGTGGTGAACTGTAAGCAGCAACTTGAAAAAAATAGCGAGGTTTGAAACCCTGGCTATAAGGTCACTGCATGCTTTGTTTTCCTATCCAAGACATTTTACTCCCACAGTGGATAATTTCTCCACCTTGAGTCTCTTTGACTCAATTCATACTACCGCTACCTTATTACATGAAATTTTCGCGACACTTTAATTTCGCAATTCTAAAAAAATCGCAAAATTAAAGTGACGCGAACAATGTGTCGCGAACATAACATGACGCGAATATTAAGTGACTCGCATATGTCAGTAATCAATGTAAATGTCAGGATGTTGTCGCCAATTGACTCACTTGTAGACATTGTGAGAACTGCTCTGTTGTTGCTAATGCCAAGATTATGTCCCCCCCCCCCCCTGCGTTTCGGTTAATTTTGACATTATTGTTCGTTCGTCGTTTTATGTCTATCAAAGGCATGTCAAAATATATTGCCAAGAAAATGTAAATTGTGTCTCACTCAAATACACGAAATTAAAGTGATTCAAAATACAAAATTTTCGCAAAATCACAAAATTTAAGTGTCGCGAAATATGTGCACCTCAAAATCGCGAAATTAACGTGTCGCGAAAATTTCATGTAATAAGGTATATATATGCTGAACCAAAAAAAACACTAAACCATTAAACCATTAAAAAAAAAAACTAAACCATTAAAGTCCTGATTTTTTTTTATCAAATATTAATGCTTTTCTACAAGATACAGGCACGGATCCAGACCAGTTTTACCATTTTACGTAAATTGGTCAGATTTTTAAACGATCATAAATTATATTTTTGGAGTTAAAGAAAATTTTTATGTTTCAAGATCAAAATGCGACTTTTAAGCTTCCAGGCATATGGTACTGGTCAATATCAATCATGCTTCCAGGCTCGCTCCTTCGGCGCTTGTGTACGTTCGTGTTATTGGAAAGTGGTCAGCATTTTTTCTGGATCCACACCTGAGATGGCTTTCCTTACTTTTAAGGGACTTGCGCTATATAGGGAAAACAACTGTCTAAATGCACGCGCAAAATGGCGTAAACAAAATTAGTACTACGCTAGTGCTTCAGTTATCAATTTTTTAAAAAAGTGCTGCCCTTACTGACAAATAAAAGCTAACCGCTAGCAAACCGGAGTGGAACTAACCGCAAGCAAACCGGAGTGGAACTAACCGCAAGCAAACCGGAGTGGAACTAACCGCAAGCAAACTGGAGTGGAACTAACCGTAAGCAAACTGAAGAACAAACGTGATGCGTTTTTTCAATAAATTTGTAATTTTGCGCGTACATCACTTTTACAGTTTGTTTACGCCATTTTGCGCGTGCATTTAGACAGTTGTTTTCCCTATATAGCGCGAGTCCCTTAAAAGTAAGGAAAGCTCCTGAGATATTCCTTTTTTTACCTGTATCAGTGGCATGCTCAAAATTTGCATCACCAGGAACTCTAAATCCAGTGTTACATATAGAATGAATGTTGGTCTCCTTTGTTCCATGGAATGCCAGTACTGGATATGACATCTTTTCCCCTCGAACTTTCTTCAGCTTCTGTCGAGCTTTCTGGAATCGTCTGATCATGACTGGGTTGACGACATATTCTACCTTGGTGACGCGATACTTGTCTGTTGTATCCACAAGCCTGTAGAATTGGGATTCTAGAAAGAAAAGAAATTAAAACAATAGAGTGACTTTACTAAACCCATACGTGACAAATTTATTACATACTAGTAGACACTAATTCTATTGTTATGTAAGGGGAGACTGAGCCATGGTGCCCGGGGGGGGGGGGGGGGGTACTCCCATATATGGGCTATATAGGTATGTGCCGCCCAATAGGGTATGGTTTTTGAGGTTCTCAGTCCTTAAATAGGGTATCTTTTTTGCTCCTTTTGGCAATGTGTTCCCAGTGTGATCCTTAGATAGGGTACCTAAATTCTATCAGCTAAAAAAACGCTCAGCTAAACGTAAAAAGGCATCCGTTCAAGTGTTAGTAAAGCGATTTTGATTTTATAAAGATTTGTGTTTTGCTGTGCGCGGTTAGCCGTTATTTGCGTCGTCACGGAACGTTTCTTCTTCCCTTGAATAGGGTGTCATTTTTCAGTTTTGGGCCTTAAAAAGGGTATCAATTTTCGCTTTCTTTATCCTTAAATAGGGTCAGGGTTTAAGAACCTGGGCGGCACACCCCTATCCAAAATTTATGGGAGTACCCCCCCCCCCCCCGGGCCATGGTGTTAATGCTGTGCATGGGTAAATTTAGTGGGCTTTGCGGCGCGCCTCCTGCTCCAAGGGAGGCATGGTGGCAGTAATGTTTAGTGTGCTGGACTTTGGATCGAGCAGTCAGTGTTCAAACCCTGTCTGGCTCATTGAATTGTTTTCACTCTCATAGTTCCTCTAAATGGGTCCTAAGGAATTTAATGCTGGAGGGCGGTAACCATACAAAGGAACAGAAACCTATCCAAGGGGAAGGGGGGGGGGGAGTAGAAATACTTCCAGTCACTTAATGCTCAGGAGCCTACTAAGGATATAAAGCTCCAGTCTGACAGACCTCTAGGCCTCAATACAGACTTAACCTTCCCTTCCCTTCCCCCAAGAAAATTTAAAAATCTGTCATTATTTGTAAATATCGCTGAATTTTCTGGATCCTTTCCTGTGCCATAAGGGGACATGTTTATAGGCATGATACAAAAACAATCCCTCAATAAAGATGTCCCAAAGTTCACCTGCAAGACGAAAATGCATCTGAGCTGCAGATCCTTCTTTATATTCCCTCTCAGCAAAAAGAGGAAAATAGCACAAGTCATCCTTTTCCAAAGCTTCCTTTTCCCCGTCAACCATCAGATGACCTCGTTCTAGCTGCGAGTGAACTCGTCTAAGCTCTTTGTTCTTTTCTTCAATGATGCCTAATGTTTTATCTAGTTCCTTCTTTAAAAGATCTTTCATTTCAAAGGCTCTTCTGATGAGCTCTCGACGCTCAGTTTCAGACAAAAGAGAATAGCACTTTACTATGCTGGGACCACGACTCAGGACTGTGTCATCTCTTGACAGTCTGCAGGACAATGAGAAGTAATTTTTCAACAGTCAATACCTTGCTTCTCAACACCTTTTTAATGAGGCCTTCTAAGGGGCTTTCTGATGTTGTTTTGTTGCTTGTTTCCAGCCCACCTGTCGCCTTTTAGGTGAGGGAAACATTGACGCTGTTGCAAATATATGCCCTTTCAGTGGAAGTTCCTTGGAATGTCTATTTTATAACAGATTAAGGCAGGAAGTTTGTGAGAAGTTGGAAACTTTTAAGGAAAATTGACTTGATTTAAACTCAACTCTCCCAAGAATAATAAAAGAAAATCTACAGGGATTGTAAAAAAATCTGACCAGTGTCTAAAAGATTCTGCCTTAACACAGTTACATGTAAAGAACATAGAACGTTTAAAAATGAACTGTTTCAGTATTTGAGGTTGACTATAAAGCCGCGGTGAAAGTCCTGTAGCCACCTATTGCGTGACGCCAGCTTATGGCATAAGTCACGCGAACTCAGGTCGCAAACTCTTTCCTTTACAACTCAGCCACTGTAATCTCTTCACTACAAAATTTTGATTACTTTAACACGTCTCAGGTTCATTTGATAATAAAGTATGTAAACAGCATGACATTTCTAACTATTGTGATGTAAATTTGATATTTAAGTAGGCGCACTAGTCGACAAGAACATTTGTTTTTCATAAATGTAAGCTGATTAAGTTCAGCAGGAATGAAAAGAGATAAACGGCCCTCTTTCTAGACGAAACTGCTTTTAAAATATACAATCATTACCTTCAATATGCGTTTCGTACTAAAGATATATTTTTGCGTGACATATTAAAAAATTGCGTGCTCAAGTTGCGCGCTCCGACTGCGAAAATCCACGTTGCATATTTTAATATGCACGCGCTTCATTTAACACAAAAGCAATCCTTGTTTTATATTTGATTTGCACCATCTAACTTCATCAAAACATAAGTACTTACTGAGATCCCCAGCTATCGCTGCCAAGTCGTTCTTCGTGAGATTTTACTATGACAGAGTTATCATCTTCGCCATTTTCCGAGTCGCTGTCGCTAAACTCGTCGAAAACAGGCTGCGTTGCTGTGGCCTCGTCATACGGTAACTCCAGAACCTCGCATTCATTTTCTTCGCAACTTTCGTCCTCTTTGTTGTTATTTTGATCCCCATCGTCCTTTTCAGTCGGGTGCCAGAATTCTGCAAAGTGAATCAAATCTGTTTCCGTGCATTCTACGCCATGTTTACAGACCGGAAGTTGCTCATTTGAGTCTTTTCCCGCGTCTAGCGACCCTTCTGTTTCAACGGTTTGTTTGTCGCTAGATTCTGTTCCATCGCACGGGGATTGTGTTGAAATTAAGGCCTTGGCATAGGAAATGCCATTTTCTGTGTTATCCTTGTCTGTTTTGAGGCGTTTCACGTCTGGCTCCATTCTAAACAAACTCTGCATCTGGTCCAGAGGGCCGGGTGAGACCAACGGCAGCATGACCTCTGACGTATTGTGATAGGCTGGGCCAATCAAAGCACGCGTTCTATCTTGCGTACGTACAGAAACGTAAACTCCGTCACACAATGTTCAGACATTTTTTGGTGCAGTCATTTTTCAATTGTCTTAGCCTGAGTATCAGGCTTTTCTAAAGGGGAAGGGAGAAAGGGTAGGAGCGCTCCTCTTTCCTTCCCTACCCTCCCCCCTCCCCTTAGGAAGCCCTGATACTCAGGTTACAATTGTCTTTAAGCGGTTAAGCCCCGAGATATGGGATACAGGCCAAAAATTGTTTCGGTCAAAATATCACAAACACGGACCACAAAATGTATTAGATATCTTCATACATGTAGAGCACTTTATGGTAACTCATATCGAGCCACAAGACACTTTTTGGTGTCTAACGCCAAGTAAAAAATACAAATGTATCTCGTTTAGGGCTTTCCACAAGTTGCTTGAGATTTCCCAAAAAGTTGCTAGCCATTTCTCAAATAGTAGCTCAACATCCTCGTACCCAGGGTCTTCGTTCCCTTTGACCCGCGTGCGCAGAAGGGACGAAGACGAGAATGGTAGCTCAAAAGTTGCTCAAAAAATTCAAAAAAGTTGCTCGAAAAAATCCAAAACGCTGCTTCTAATCAAGAGAATTTCTCTAAATATGTCTCTTTGAGGGTAAGATTTCTAAGCAGATTTATGCAATTTTACAGCAAAAGAAGTATCTAAGTAACTTATTAATGGGAAAATTTGTTAAATAATAAGGATTTCTTTAACTGAGAAAAATCGTGAAGATATCGATGACGTCATGTTTGATGACGAGTTAATGTAATGTTTTAAAGGGGCTACGTCACAGGGATTTTGCAGATTTTTGGTCTAAATGTTCTGAAATAAGTGCTAGGCAACTTAACCCACGAATAAACATCTTTGAACACCTAAACCTTAATTGCAGCAGATAGAAATCAAACTACGGCTATAAATATCTTTTTTTAAGGCGCCCAGAAACAACTTGAAAAGTTAAGCCTTAATTTTTCAAATTGCAATCCATTTGCATCCAAGCCATCCGCAGCCAAAGACGCCGTTTAAGTTCTCTAATACAGCAATTTTTAATAAGAATGGGCCATGATTTTTAGGTTTCCTGCGACACGAATATAAATTTTGGCTGTTCAAAAATCTGGTAGAATCCATGACACATGGCAAAGCCTCTTTAATGCAGAATGAGCCAAAAGTTGAAACGTCTTCAGATGTTCCTCAAAAATCTTGAACAAACTTCGTAAATCTTCGGAGACGTTCGTATGGCCTTCGGATAACACTCGGACAATGTTTGGAGATATTCAGTCTGCAAATTGCTCAAAATGTACCAAGTTGCTTGAGAAGAAAAAAGTTGCTCGAAGGGAAAAAAGTTGCTCGAAACCTGAAAAGTTGCCAAAAAGTTGCCGAGCAACTTGTACCTAGTTGAAAAGTTTTTGACTCCAGCTAAAATTTTAATGACAGCCTTGGTACGCTAGGTCCGTACTGGATAGATCAAGTTGCAGGATTCATTTTGCAAGTTCACTTCTGAAGAATTTGGCGAAGAAGGAAAAACATCGATATTCGAGCAACACAGGTAGGGAAAAGGCAAAAAATAATAAATAAAAAATAACAAAAAATCACCCGCTTTCTTTCTTATAGAAAATCGGACGAGAAACATTTGTTTTTACTTGGCCTAAGTTGAATTTTCCCTTCGAAAACTACCGTGTTCCGGTTTCCCGCCCCGGGCTCGGGCCCGGCCGCCGCCAGGGTGTGGCGGCCGCCCCCCCCCGGGGCCGCCGGGCCTCCCGGTATACGCTCTATATAAGTCACAAGCGTAAAGCCTTTCCCATCGCTTATTGAAAATGACCCAGTAATAATAATAATAATAATAATCACCTTTATTTATAGAGGGTGAACACATAACAGTAAAAAACTGAAAAACCAGTGGCCCTCTAAGACGTCTTTTAAACAACAGCGCCAGCGTACCAAACCGAACAGTTTTTAACCTAATCAGTCACAAAACGCTTTACAACAAAATCAGCTTCGCCAAAAAACCTTCTCGAATTTCTACGCTTATGTCGTCAACCCAGTCATGATCAGACGATTCCAGAAAGCTAGACAAAAGCTGAAAGAAAGAAAAGAAAAGAAAAGATGTCATACCCAGTACTGGTATTCCATGGAACTAAGGCCCCGTGCACACTGACCCGGGCAAATTTGAAAACGGAGAAATTTGAAAACGCCGCGTAAAATGTTTTCCATCCACATAAACCCGGGTTAATTTGAAAACGATACCCACTTTGGAGAGCGTTTTTGAAAAGTACCGTTTTCGGTGACCTAAAACGCCGTTTCAGTGTGGTCGGTTGGCCTATCTGGGTAAAAAAAGATGCGATTTCAAATTTACCCGGTCGGGGGCCTAAGGAGACCAACATTCATTCTTATGTAACACTGGATTTAGAGTACCTGGTGATGCAAATTTTGAGCATGCCACTGACACTGGTAAAAAAAGGAAATCTTGTAGAATAGCATTATTAGATACAAAAAAAAATCAGAACTTCAATGGTTAAGTGGTGTTATGGCCAAGGTAAAGTCTGAGCCAAAGATTCACTAGATGGGGAGAGGAATGTGCGAGGAAAATGTCTTTGCCAAGAAAAAAAGCAATGATTCCGAAACAAAGCGCGCGTAAACCCTAACAAAACCGCCAGCTACGTAGGCTAGCTGTACTACGGCAAGGGAGGTGCTAATATAAGGTGCTCAAAATGGGAGGGGGTTAAGGGGGCAATGCATGATGACCCTTATTTTTCTCGCTAAAAGCAAAAACAAACAACAAAATAATGAAACAAACAAAGCAAACAAGGCCGGCGGAGTGAAGGTAGGTTATAGAGCAGCCGGGACCATGGGGCCGGGCATTACCAACCGGCGAAAATCTACAGACCGAATCACGTGACAATCACTGATACCTTTCTCTGTAACACAGAGTCACTGTTGTCGTCAACTAATGAACCCATTAGGACATGAGTGGGACATGTGGGCATTTTATAATTTGTTCCCATTCAAAGACTACTCCCGCACTCTTAAAAGAAAACGTGCGCAAACCACGCGCAAATAAACGTTTTAGTTCCTCAATTGAGAAGGATCAACTCAGCTTTTTTCATTGTTGCCATGCAATACAATGCGTAAAAATTTCTTGAAGAACGCCCACTCTGGATGATACATTTCCGCGGTGTTTTACGCACACGGAACCCACATCATAAAATCTTTTGTTTTAAGTGCTACATGTACAACATCCAATATATTGAAAAGGTTGCTCATTAGAGCCACAATGAATGGCGTGTAGTGGGTGGTAGTAACTAATCCGTGAGACTCGCTTTACTGAGCGACAAGAGTTTTTCAGATAAATAACAAAATCAAATCTGGCGTTGTTGATTTAAAACTTTGGTACCAAGATCTGCATGGACCTCGAAATATATATATTCATAAAATACATAAATATGATAACATTTATTACATAAATTTAGGGAAACATGATAATGTGCGGAATTACTGAACGAGCGACAAAAACTCTGAAAGGAATAATTACGCGCGCGATAGGTTTCGTCATGTAGCTTTGACGTGCCGCGATTAATTTTAATATATTAATTTTGAGGTTTTTGTGTCATTTCAAATAAAACCTTAAGTCTAGTTAGCAAGCCGAGATTATCTCTTGACACAAGTAATGCTAAACTATCGATCTTTGTGTATCGGGCGTACCAAACAAAACAGCAATGTTTATATTGCTTTCCTTTTTGATATTATTTTTCTTTCCGGTGAGTAGTTTGTATCCCTGAGTGCCAAAAATCTTTCTAAATCGATTCTTAATGGTATTTTTCGTTACTCCAAAACAAATTTGTTTGATTATTCAGTGCGATTTCTATAAACCGTAGTGCAACTCTAAAATAATGTTTCCTTTGGTTTAGGTCGCCTATATGCCGGTCGGTTGATTGAAATCGAGTTGCCTATGTAGGCGATTAGAGGTTTTTTTTTTAAAAAATAATATTATAATAAAAAAAAAAAAAAAAAAAAAAAAATTAATAAAAAAAAAAAAAAAAAAAAAAAAAAAAAAATTTTTTTTTAAAAAAAAAAAAAAAAAAAAAAAAAAGGAAAAAAAAAAAAAAAAAAAAAAAAAATAAAAAAAAAAAAAAAAAAAAAAAAAAACAAAAAAAAAAAAAAAAAAACCTTCCTTTTTTTTTAAAATATATTTTTTTTTTATTTTTAATAACCCCAAAAACTCAAAAAAAATTTTAAAAAAAAGGAATTTTTCAATCCTTTCCCAAAAAAAAGAAAACAAAAAAAAAAAAGATATAACCACCCAAAGAATTTTAAATAACGAACCAAAATAAAACAATTTCGGAAAAAGGAAAAAAAAAAAAAAAACGATTTTTGAAAAAAAAAACAAACAGAATTTTCCCAAAAAAACGCACCCAAATCACCGATATTTTAAGTGCTAAAATACTTCCCTTTACTCTTCCATAGATAAAGAAAGTTACAAAGAAATTTGATTAAATACGAAAAGGAAATCTGTTTTAAAGAAGACAACAAAGCCACTCCAAACCTTCAGCGCGTTTTAGGTTCGGAAAGTTCGGCCGGAAATGGTCCGCCTTTGAAAATGTTTTCAATATAAACGTCAACAGAGTCGTTAGGATTTGAGTGCTAATTTATAATCTTATCTTTGGAAGTGAAGTGAAACAAATAAAATTCGGTCCACATGGCCGGGTTTGTTGTGTTTTGTTGTACTCTATCGCTATATCTAGAACTTTCACAGAACCGCCTTTGTAGGAAACGGAGGAAGGCGGATCTAACCGTCTTTGTTGAAACACCCATGTACTTCATCAATGGCATCCACTTCACGAAATTTGCGTCTAGTTTTACCGTTTGGTTTCAAGCAGTTGGGTAGAATTTCTGGTTTAAGTGATCGAGCGGATCTGGCATGTGAGCGTGGTAAACATAGGGGCCAAATCCTCTACATTCTGAAGGAGAGTCGACGATTTTGCTCAACCGCTTCAAATATCGGAAGTACCCGATTCCTGACATCTTCTGCTTGTACTTGTAAAACCAGCAGAAAACTCTTGTCCACCTTCAGTTCATAAATTTGAACACCTTCAAATCCGCACGAGATCTAGATGAAAACTAGTTGACAAACCTGAACTCTCGTTAACCCTCGTCGACTCTGATCTGATCATATTTGTTTGATTCCGTCGGCCAATAGCTTACAGTGGGTGTATTACACTTTAATATTTCCGTTCATCGGCGCTGGTGTTCAACCCAGAATTTTCTGTCTTAGGAGCGGGGTGTATATTTGTTTCTTTGTGTGTCAATTTTCATGAATTAGATTTCATCCGGAGCATGGTATTAAAATCAGTTTAACTCTTCCCTGTGTTCAAAGATCGAAACTCCTTTCACATTTACTGTTGAAAGGAAACAATTGAAGCCGCTGTCAGCTGATCGACACCCTGGCCTTAACATGTGTGCGCTTTTTTGTATATTAGGCCTGAATATAGCGATGTTGTCCAGTAACCGGCAGTAAAAAACAGCTTGGCGTTTTTATTTTGAAGCTGAGATGTTTATAGTTTTGGTTTAAGTAGCATGTCTGGTCATTTGCCTCGGCATGGCTGGCGCTTGACTGAATTCCGGAATTTCGAAACAGCAGGCCCAAACGTGGCGAAAAAAAATATATCCTGGCTACAACCGTGTTCTTCGGTATGAGAGGGGAACGATGTAAGATAATTTCCGTAAAATTTAATTTCTGGACGATACTTCGAGTCTCATTGGAATATTCTGAGATTTTCATATCGATGTTTCTGTTCATTTTAGCGCGGACTTTATGTCAGTTCGCTTGAATTGACTCCCATGTTTAAGTTACAAAGACCCGCACATTCTTCAAATATTAAGGTATTTCGACAAGTAAAATCTATTGCTAAGTACTGGCTTTAAAACTTTGAACATTTCACAATACAAAATAGTTTTTTTGGAGTTTTAACTGCGTCGATTAATTATTCTGTTTTCAAAATGACGGAAATTTATCATCATTCTGGTCTGGAATATTCTGAGATTTTCATATCGATGTTTCTGTCCATTTTAGCGCTGACTTTATGTCAGTTCGCTTGAACTGTCTCCCAGTGTCTCCATTTTTATTTTCAAATACGGTATTCCGCCAAGTTAATCTATTGCTAGGCTCTGGCTGCTTTCTCAATCCTTTTAATTTTTTTCTCTGGTTGCTTTCGGCTTACGATGTCGACTTGGAGCAAGTCTAGGCTATAGCGTAAAAAGTTTGAACATTTCACAACAAAATATTTTTTTTCAAGTTAACTCGTCGATTAATTACTTCGTTTTCAAAATAACGGAAATTTATCATCAATCTGGTCGCAACGACTCTGCTTGTTTATATTGCCCGCGAAACAAGAAAAATAACAGAAAACCAGTTAAATCTATATTTTGAATATACCCTTTCACCATATTCCAGTATTTATTGTGAGCTGGAATTGTAAAAGTTGTCTGTGGTGGTGGTCACGTAAAATGTCGTGACCTGTCATGAAATAAACAAGCTTATTTCACGAAATGGTTTATTTCGCTGGGTCTCATTTTTTGCTGATAATTTTTTTTGTTGCTTTCTCAAATAGCTTTCTGTTAAAAAGGAAGAGGGCCAGAATCATCTCGAATGGAGAAAATCGTTACTTTTCCTTTTCTTTACACATTCACCGGTAAAGGGCAGCTACTGTAATTCTCAAGGTCACGAATCAGGTACAATTAGTTCAGGTTGTTATAGCAACAAGCACAATAGATTTGAGGGAAAGAAACTTTCTAGACTATTTTAGCCATTTGTTTAAAAAAACTATCACGTTTGCCTCTCATTCAGCAATTAAAAGGGGCGTATGGCATGGAAATAAACTTTCACATCAAGCTAATAGCATTTCAGCGAGAAAAATCGAGAAAAATATTAATACGATATTCGAGTTTTTATGTGGGATAAAATTAAATTATTACTTTCGGAGTCATCAAAATTTTATATTTTCGTTTCAATAAACCAAAAGCTTTTGAATAAAAAAAATCGAGTCCGTGTATATGATGATTTAAAAAGATTTTATGACTCTAATCATATCCTGTCGAGTGATTAGAATTGTGATTCATCTTTCGGGTCTTGTGATCTACTTCCGTCCAAAAGAATAACTGAGTCAGTTTTAAAATATTCGTCATGATAGAAAATTTAGCGCTCACGCTCCGATCTTGTGACACGAAACACAAAAGGAGCACCCGACCGCAAGTCGCTCGCTCGAATCTATTTTTGTCGATAAAGATTGGCAAAATGGTGAGGCAAGACTTAGTCCTCAGTGAAATTCCCAAGAAAATGATGCAATTTATTGAACATCTGATGTCGTGTTTGCATATGAGTTGTTGCACGAAAATGCAAATTTTTGCGAAAATCGAAAGAAAGCGACCGGAAGAAGGACACACTCTCGAGAAACAAAAGCTATTGTATTTTGAGCCAATCATATCGCGTAAATTGCCTCAGATGACCTGATGATGACGAAATAGATCCTTATATGGAGCGGTGGGCCTTTGATGGCCACAAACACAAAACCTCATTGCGTCAGTTTGATTTGATGTGTCCTCAGAAATAATTTTCGTTGCGAAACTTTCATCCTCGAATTTACTTGAGTATTACACCATCATGGCACTTGTATTCCACCTTGGTTGTTAAAAGGAAGGCCACACAGGCCTTCCAGCGAATTAAACCATCGCCAAAGGTAAGAAGGACGCGGTTTCCGGCGAAATACGACCAAAATTTTTGTCTCGCTACGATCTTGTCTTACGCCATCACATCGCCACTTTCGTGCAACGTCATACCTCTTACTTGGCAAAAACGGAATACACGTAAAGCCGTATACGGACGCATTTTGCTGATTTGGTCGCCTCCGTTTCTCTTTATTCGTACCACGAAAAAGAGTTTACTAGAAGGGAATTGCGTCGCTTTAAATGAACTCGACGACGACTCGGTTCCATCCCTATCAGCGCAATGCATCCAAAACAAATATTGAGTCTACGCCATTACCAAACTTGACTATAACTCATCAGCCAACGAAGCGAACAAATGATTTACCGCAGATATGCAAGGTTGGAAAATATCTTTTATTGGAACGTCCTGGTGGAAGTGCTTTATACAAAGCGGTGGACACTGAAACAAGAACAGAACTTTCTTGCAAAATAATAGACGTCAATAAATTCCGGGAGACACTTGCTCCGATGTTTCATCTGCCACCTCACGATGGCATCAACAAGATTATCGAAATTTTGGTCAGTGACTCCTACGCGTATGTGTTTTTTGAGCGATCCTACGGAGATTTACACTCGTACGTTAGAACAAAACGCAGACTGAAGGAAGAAGAAGCTAGCAAACTGTTTCATCAAATCGTCAGTTCTGTTGCACATTGTCACGAATCGGGTGTTGTCTTGCGCGACCTGAAACTCAGGAAGTTTGTGTTTCAAAATCCAGAGAGGTAAGCTTTATTTTTCTCAATCTGCAAGCGAGGGAGGTTTTGGGAAATCTTTAGTGCTCATAGATAAGTGTAATTGGCATTTTCCATGTGCTTTATTGCTCGATCTATTGAGTATTGTTCGTTTGCTCCTCGTGGCGGAGATTGTGTGAACAGTGTAGCGTGGCTATAAGCGGGTGCTGGTTTGTTTTGGATCTTTTTCTCTTAACTACAAAGCAATTTTATCTACATTTCTAGACATTGCACCCTTAAACTTGATACTGAGTTCTGATAGGATCTGGTTGAATCGTGCCCGTGATCAAACGCATTAGGAATTGGCATGTATTTTCTTTTTTTCATGACAATAACATTCGCTGTTCGTGTATGCCAGTTCATTTCCGGTTCGCAGCGTTTTGTAGGCACCTGCACTAGGAATTCGTGAAATCTATCTCGTGGCGTTATTTTAGCAACAAAGAATCGAAAACACGAAAAATCGCTTGAAATAAAATGCGAGATTAGAGGGAATTGTTAGAGGAGTCGGTTCGTTGTGTGCGACAAAACATGATTACGAATTGTGTGGGCCGATTTTTTATCATTGAACTTCGTCATTCGCGTCGCGTCGCGTCTTTGTGGGATGAAAGAGAAATGACAAAAATCGCGCGCGGACGTTAGTGTATCCGCGTTCGCGGGAAATTTGTTTGCGATAGTTTCCCTTTTCCCTCCGCATTTTTCCACTCCCGGAAATGGCGGGTTGTGCGGCGGGAAATTTTAATCCTCATTGTCATACAACCCGCTTACCCAAACTTATTATGAAATCGTGGCAAGGAAATGCGCTCAATTTTCCAAAAGGGATTTCGCCGAGAAAGCTTTTTAAAATTGTCAGATAGGATTATGTTTTAGACCGGTGATTTGGTAGTTTTGAGTCGTTGGCAGATGAAATCATTATCTCCACGTGGCATTTCAAAATCTCAAAACGTTGCAACTTGTTGAAGCGGAGGTAGCCACGTGGAAGCGCTCTCGTCCTGCTTTTGTGCCTCATTGTGGAAATTTATCCGTTAGTTCGACGACAAAACAATTATTGTGGAAACACAATAACTTTGCACGCTTTTATTCTTAAACGGACGGCGTGTTTCGATGATTATCCATTGTTTTCCACGATTTTCAAAAGACGAACGCCCAGGCTGACATTTCTTTGATTTGTGGACGGAAGCGTTTAACTGTGAGCAAAAGAGAAACTTTTTCTAATTAAATACTGATCTTTCCTGCCCAAAAATACCCTACGGCCATAGATGTATGTATTTTTCTCTATTTTTCTTCTTATCAAAAGTGTATGAGATTTCCCGTGGTAAAATGTTCAATATTTCTTAAGTGCATAAGAGGGCAATTTACGATATGTCTAAAGAAGTATTTTTAACAGTAAACCATATCGAGCAATCATCCTGGGTTATTTTTATTCAGTTTACAAAGGGTGTCAATCTCGATAGAGTGGGGGTGTTACATTTTACTTCCTTGCCGCGCGTTTCCCTTTGAATAATACTTCTGTGTTTGCGGTAATTGTGGTGATTAAACTTTGGCCTACAGCAAAAATTCAAAATAAAAAAAAATTAAAGAGCGCTCTTTATTTAAATAAAATACAGCTGCCTAAAGCGACCTTCGTTTCCTTTTACTTCTCGCAAATCGTGGGCACTGTGAATAAACTATTTTCGACAAGTGAATGTCTGACATTATAAATACTCCTTGGTTGGTTTTTGAAGCGCCTTTTGTTGCCATAGACTGTATGTTTACTATTTAACAATTAGAAATGAATTCACTTGCTCTTATTAAACGATCTCAAACGATTTATGAATCCTATCTGAAATTGAAGAGCGCTGCAAAATGAACAACGAAGTGTCACGCTATAAATTCTACACGAGGTATTCGTTGATTCTGTCACGAAGTATTCTGTTACCTTCTGCGTGTGGCAGTTGTGGGAGTTAACTTAAGGAAAGCTGGCCTTATACGCGGTGCAGATGTTTCTGAACAAGTTTTTAAGCGGAAGTCTTTTAAATTGGAATTGAAAAACAAAAATATAAATCTTCAACAGAAGATCGGATCTTGAAGAAAATTTTTTATTAAGTGCTTTTTCGGAACATTTTGAATCGTGGTTTTCTTTTGTGAGATTGTGCATTTACTTTTGATATCCATGCTCCCAGAAAACCGTTCCTTTTTTGGCATACCGTGAACGTTAAATCCGATCTGTTTTTAAATGCTTGCAAGATGTCGTGCTATTGCCTTTTGTTTGTCCTTTTTGTTGAAATGTTTAGCCGTAAGTGGTCTCGATTTCTAAAGAAATACCAGCTAGTCTCGAGTGAATTTAATTCATGTGAATCAAAACTAAAAGTACACGTGCTTTTTGACGGACGAACATGTGGCCTCGCCCAATTTGATGCTTTCTTGAGGCAATAATCGGCTTAAGAATTTACCTTATTTCTAGTTTCCGCACAAGAATCTTTCAGTCATCATTTTTACATGCAGAGCTCTTACAGTGTAGAAGTTCGCGCTTTCCTCTTCTCCTTTCTTTTTTTGACGCGAAATTGTCCGCCATATGTCTAATATTGAAATGCCGTCGTTTGTTAGTTGACGTTCCTGTTTGATCTTTTGTTACGCCTTTCGCTTCGACCCCTTTTCAGTTTTTTGTTTGCCCGCGAAACAAATAAAAAACTTCGAAGCAACAAATGACACTTGAGCATTTCAAACCGGAAAATGGATCTGAAATTTGTTAGACACTTGGATAGAAGTTTTTATGTTTGAGAAGGAAAAAACGTCTGAATGCTTGTCACAGAAAGTCTTTTGAATGCATTTCACGTGCGAAAATTACCCACGTGCCTCGTGGCTCACGGGCTCCGCGTTAACCGCCCCCTTTGTTCTTTGTTCGATTCCGTGTGCTTTGTTCTAGTTAGCCCTTATTGAGGTCTACGTAGTATCTTGTGAATTCTGAGTATTTCTGACATGTGAATACCGGATGGCGATTGTTTTAAAAAAGAAATACATTATACTACTTGGCTAAGCGGGCTATATCTGCTTTTGTTTAACGTGACCCTTGTTTGATTTCTTCTAGAACCACTGTGAAACTTGAAGGATTGGAGGACGCATTTCCTCTAGATGGCCAAGATGATACGCTCGAAGACAAGCATGGCTGCCCTGCTTATGTCAGCCCAGAGATCTTACAGGCTAGCGGAGGCTACTCGGGCAAAGCCGCAGATGTGTGGAGCCTAGGTGTTATGCTGTATACTATGCTAGTTGGTCGGTACCCGTTTCACGATACAGAACCCAGCGTGCTGTTCACGAAAATCAGACGGGGACATTTTACAATACCGGACACAATCTCGTCGAAAGCGAAGTGTTTGATTCGTTCCATGATGCGTCGAGAACCAACCGAAAGACTCTCCGCGCGGGAAATTCTCGAGCATCCGTGGTTTATGTCCAGTTTTCATATCGCTAGTCCGTGTAAAATAGATCAGAAACTCTCTGACCAGACAGTCCCCGACTTGGCCTCCGACGATACCCCGTCGTTCTTTCTCTAAGTGTCTTGTCTATAGTAGCAGATTATTTAATTTTACTGTATATATATATAGCTACGTTGTCGCATCATTTGCGAGACGACACGAAGAGTATGGCTTATCCCAGAGAAATTATTAGATCGATTTTTTCACTTTTAAAAATTATCCCTCGTTTTAGCTTTCTGAATACCGATATTTGAGTTCCAGATTATCTTATATCTAGGTATTGTGTGTATAGTTTTCTTATTTTTAGTCTAAACGGCTTTTTGCGCAAAGATAAGAGTTCAAGGAGGGTGAAACCGCATGCTTTTGCGGAGTTTCGCTTCTCTGTGCTTTTATAAGATGGGATTTATTCAGCGATCGCGCGCGCGAGCAAGGCAGGGCATTTGGTTTGTTTTAGGAATGGAAGGTCTGAACGTCCCAACATTTACTGTGCTGCAGTCACGGTTTATAGTTGTGATTAAAGAATGAAAAAGGAAATGTTAATGTGTCTGTCTTTTTCTTGCTGCTGCAGAATTGAATGATCCCTCTCTCGTCATTTGCCGGGCCAGGAAAGTCGGCATTGCTTCTCAGTTACTTGTGGCTAAAAGGCGTGAAAGGTTGCCGTCTGAAGCGGTATTAAACTGATCCTGGATTAACTTTAACAGTAATTTTTCAACTTGGAAGTTTTACCTTTGACAAAGTTGTTTTTTAAAGTTATTAGAAGCGAAGAATGCTTTGAAACCCCGACAGGAATAATCCCATATTAGCTAAGCGGTGATCCTGGCTTGGACGGTATGTTACTACAATCATTGTTTCGAAACCAAATAAAATCGACAGATTTGCCGGGTAAGATCAGCTGGGATATCAAATTAAGCCATTTATCCAGAGCTTGCATACCGCAAAATACCGATCCCCACTGCTTACGTTTTACAAGTCCAAGGCTCGAATTCCGCCCCTTTTCTTGAGTCCGGGTTGAGCGCGGGCTCTAAACAGCGGCTGGAAATCGAGCCAACTAGCTCGCCCTCCCTGTTTAATGGCCCCTAAAGGCCCGGTAATACGGGCAACATTTTTGTTCAACTGGTCTCGCAACATTGTTGCATTGCAAGTTGAATGAGTTGTTGCCCGTATTACTACCGCGCGCTCAACTTGTCTCGCAACAAATTTCGGTGTTGCAAGTTGGATATAACTCGGATATAACCACGCCCGTCAAACGTTTCCAGGCTTGGCATCCCAAATAACGGCTGCGAAGGAGACTAAATAGAAATAGGCAATGAATAGATTTGGAAGTAGAGTGCAAATCTAAATAATAAATCAAAGTGGCTTTCTTATAATATATCCTTCATCACTGTTAGATTGGAACTTCACATGACTTCACGGAAACGTTTTTTATAAAGAATACCTTGAAGTAATAAAGAAAACGAAAAAAAAAATGATCTACGAAAACGAAATCCGAGTGATGGCTTCACTATGCGAAAAATCATGTTCGAGAGTTAGCTCAGGAGGTTTGTTTTGTTAATTTCTTCAAGTTAAGTTGTTTTTATGTATACTCTTTCTTAGCTTGCCTAAAATTACCATTCACAGGATAGTCCCAAACGATACAATTTTCAATTTATTGTTACATGCAAATTAGTTTTCTTAAAATTACGAGATATTCAAAGTACAAATACAATCATCTTTTCTTCCTTGTTCGTCTCAACAGCCTTGTTTCCTGTTGGATAAATATGGGATCACCTTGTCAAATTGCGGCTTTAGCGCGAGGGACGTTTTGGGTCGGAGTGGGTGACATGTCCGGAAAATAGAGCCATCGCGCGCGCGCAGCGTGGAATAAAGAAGTACGGGATGTTACGGTACAGTGAACGTGGGGGCTAGTTCTTCCTGTTATTTTCCTGTTCTATCAACACACAAGACAGGCAATAAATGGCGGCTTGACCGACCTAACAATTGAAAATTGTAAACAACATTTCCACATCCGGGCTCTCCCCTCTCAATAAAGGAAATAAAGCGACGAGTTTTCGAATATTTTTTTCCCAAGGAGTGTCGAAAGTAATTCGTGTTTGCTTTGGTTTTACAAACCTTTGCTTAGTGCATGATTGGTTGAAAAAAAATTCCCGCCACTTACCCAACCAATCAGAAGTAAAACCAAAACCAATCGTGGCTCGCTGGCACACGTTTTCCCGCGCTTCGTGCCGGCTACAAGTAATTGCTACGAGTTTTGATTGGTTCACTGGATTCCATGTCCTTTGTGATTGGCCAGACTGATTAATTATATTCGATTACTTTGGTTTTGGTTTTGTGACACTTAATCGAAAATCGCTCTATTATTAGGAAAAAGATCGAACGCCTTGTCCATCTCGTAGTCGGATGTTACGACATAACTTTACCGGCATGTCTGAGGCATGGGTTGTTCAAGAAAGTTCCGTTCGTAGGTTAGTTTACAGGTCTTTACAAGATAACACTTACTTAGTACAAGGAACATTTCAGTAACAAAGCATTTACAAAAGAAGGTACGTCTAGACAAAATTTCAAGAAGCGGATTGCAATATGGATTTTTGAAAAACTGTTACAGTAGGCTAAACAGTTTTCAAAGTTAAGCTCGTTTATAACGCCCGGGAAAAGGAGAGAGGCCGGCCCTGGGAACGAGGCTGTTAGATCCCTCGCATAGCAACCAGATATACATTTTCAACACGATTTAAATTTTATAAAACGTAATAAAACGAACAAACATATACACACATAAACAAGTATGGTGCATGCTGGATTCGTCGGCACTTTGAAACCTTCGGCGATATCACGCTGAAATAACACGGATCAAATCGCACGGAAATCACAGCTGGTAAGGTTGACACGCGCGATCAGTGGAGTCATCTCAAAAATCGCGACAAAAATCGCCTGTGTAAATTATGACCCTTTATGTGTAAATATATAACCCGCTGTTGACGTTATTGCCTTTGACCGCCAACTGCGATGGTTTACTTTACTGAGTACGCTCTTTTTTTATATAAGAACGCGTAATTTGGCTTTGCCTGGGGTCTTTTTTGCCCATATCTAATTGGGGCTCCCCTCATGTTCACAAAAATGGTTCTTATAAAAAAAAGAGTGAAATTCCAAGGCAAATTACATCCTATGTTCCACAATGCTTCTGAGATTTAATAATTGGCGGTCCTTTTCACAGAAGTGATAGGAGTTTTAATACTTTCCTTTTTAGGTAGGATTTAAGTTGGCTTACGTAATAAAGCAGATAAAGTTGTTAGAGGCGCCGTACATTCGCATACCTCTCACTGTAATACTGCGGATAAGAACTATCACTTTTCACTCAACTCATCTCAACGTTATTAATCTTTGAATTGTATAAACTATCCAGGAGGCTTAAAGTGGTCGTGGCTAGAAAGAAATTCTAATCTATGAAGCAGTACGGATTTTGTGAAATCCCGATTTCTTAACTTAAATCTCTAAGGTCTCTAAGGCCATCCCAATAAAATGCTTCGTTTCCCATCGCCCCGTCTCTTGTGATTGTGGGTCGGTCGGTCAGGCAAAAAAAAAAAAAAAAATGAATGAACACTTTAAGGGGTCTGGGTTCATTTAAGAAGCCAGGAGATGCAGAACCGAAAGATTTTGTTTCAGTCGATCTCGCTGAGAATGTTGAAACAATTTTTAATGCCCTTGGCACGAAACAGCCTTTGAAAAACTTAGTATCGGTGTAAATTAAAGACAAGTACATTACATCACACCAAATGTTAACAACAAAACAAGATCGTGTGCTTGTAAATTTAAGTACTTGCCTCTTTCACTAGTGAATCTGGAATTTTTTTTTACATTTCGAAAAAATGGGTCGGTCTGGCGATGGGAAACGAAACATTTTATTGGGATGGCCTAATGGAAGCGAAAATTGCTCCGAGAAATCGTATGTAAAAGGCCTGTTTACACGTGCATGGTACTATTTGTCTCACGGCCCTATTTGGCCCAGAATGGTAAGAAAATAAATGAACAGTTAAAAATTGGCCCGATTTTTTCAAAAAAAAAAAAACGTTGCAGGGCGACAGATTTTGGAAATCGGGTCGATCAGTTCATCTTTGCAATTTAGATAAGGCAAAGAAAGTTGGGCCGACGAATCGCAGTATGTCGAATTCGCTTGAGGCAAATCGGGGCGACAAATCGTAGCGTGTAAACCGGCCAACTGAGAACGAGTGAACCGGCAATTCCACAATTGCATGCTTTCTTCCTACTAAAAAAGAAAAGTCAATAATGTGTTTTCAACGTTTCGTGGCTCAATTTTCAGTGTTTTTCCTTGAGTTTAGACAAGAGAAGAAAGACTGACCCCAGCCGTTAATGACAAAATAATCACGTCTGCAAAGGGATCTAAAGGGCGGACAATCAAGCTCGTGTTATCTTGTCTGACCACCTTATATTATGGTATGGTACTTCGCTAAGTAAGCAGTAGTCTTTTGTAATTTCGCATAAATAGAAATGGACAGAGGGAAGGGCCAATTTGTAAGTCGATCTTCGTCTTTAGCCTGTGTTCCCGATCAGTTTTTCGTGGATCCCCAAGAAATATTCCCTATATTGGACTCTACGGGGAGGCTCCGCCAAAAATGGTGCGTTTTTCAGGCTGGAGGTATAGAGAAGGGAAGGGATTTTACAGGTTGGAAAAGGGTAGTGAAAACTGTCTTTAAAAAGGCCTTTTCTTTACGAAGTCCGCCCGTGGCTCACCCCCTCCCCCCTCCCCAGGGACATGAACATCAGCGACCTTTAGATTTGACTACAAGTAAAAAATCGAGTACGAGTACGACTTGGGATTTCGATACAACTGTATCCCTCCCTCTGTCTTGATCTCAGATTATTAAAATGAGGCCAGAAATTGGGTAACTTTATAGGGGGACCCGATCTCTTTCCACGATTACACCAATCAAGTGATCGATGACAGGAGCCCATCGATCGATGATATGAAAAATAAAAGGCTTGAAACGGATGACATAACTGCATACCCATCTGTGAACCTGTTTCCTAAGTATCTTAATTTATTGTGATTAATGGGGTGCAAAGTTTTACATTGCAGCGGTGCAAAACTCGCATCAAGGCAGGCACATCTTGAAAAGAAAATTGGCCGGTTATCTCACGTTTGTCGTTCGAAACCTGTCTCGTTTAGTTTCCGTTTATTATTTTCAGGTTTCAGTTCAGTTTGAAAGTAATTTAATATGTACATCAACAAAACACAAAATTATAGCGTGTTTAAATTGGGAGCAGCGCCAAGCTATTTTTAGTGAGTCTTGCCTGTCGTTTTTGGTTGCAACAGTTTACAGCAAAGTAAGTTTACTTTGAGAAGAAATGATTTTGGTTCCCAACCGGAAACAAAGAAACCAAAAAATATAAGGATGAATTTACATTATAGACCATCTTTTTTCTTTTTCTTTCAAATTGTCCACGGTACACTTAAAAAAAAAAAAAAAAAAAAAAAAAAAAAAAAAAAAAAAAAAAAAAAAAAAAAAAAAAATAAAAAAATATTCTGGTCTCTAACTTATATCTTCTGGCCAATAAAGAAACTAACAAATTATGTCCTTTTGGAAATTCGGAACTATTTCTGGTCATCCGCTTGTCCACGTTTTTCAATTCAGTTTCTTCATTTCAGCATGATTTTTTTATAAATGATCGCAAATCACCTGGTGTTTTTGTTTTGCTTTTGCCATAGTCCACTTCTTGAACACTTCTTTCGACTTTTTTGACTACCAAAGCTATAAATAAGATCATTATGGCTAGCGTTGAGGCTAGCTATTTGGTTTTCTTTTGGATTGTACACCGATAGTAGCGATTTATAGATCATATAATGTATTTATACAGTACATGTATGCACTCTTTTTATTCTATAAGAATATTCTTTAATATCGAGGCTGAAATTTGCGAAATTTTAAGCATATTTTAAGAATAACGGCCTGAGGATGAGATGTTGAAACGAACATAATTTTGTGTGTTGAAAATGTGTAAATACAATATAATTATATATTTTCAACAAAACCGTTAAATGTTTTCCCTTTTCTAAATGAAAAAAATACTTGCTAAAAAACAACAAAGCAGCACCAGCCGTATGTTTGACGGTTAATAACATTTCGGCAAGAAGTTATTTCCTTGTAATTGTTACTCCAATTCATTCTAAAACGGAAATGTCAACGCTATAATCTAAGAATATTCACAAGAACATTCCAGCCTAAAATCGACAGAAAATAAGAATATTCAGCCTGGGCCGGAAAAACTATATTCTTATAAAAAGAATGGAGTGTACATATTTTAATATTGTAACCTTGTTTGAGAATGAAGTGTCATATGCGATATAGATTGATTGCCTTCAAGAGCTCTCAGGGCAAATAAGTTATATTTATCGATCGAAATCAGTTTTTCTAGTCCCCTGGCTGGGTAGAAAACCAAGCGTAATACAAGGTAAGGGAAGTGGTCAAGGAAACAAGGAGCCGGAAAATTTTTACTTCCTTGTCGCGAAATAATTCTTCCGTGGGAAACTCACTCAAATCACCAGAAAGCCCTTATAAAACCTGATGATATTTGATCAAATTTATTTCGTGATTTTATAAGGTTTGATAAGAAAAATTTTTAGTTCGAAACTTCATAAAACTCTTGTATTACGCTTCGAGAAGGTTTGGTTTCCGGTCTAAAAGTGTGGGAGTGTCAATCGGCGAGGACCTGGGTACTAATCGCGTAATTTGCCGGAAACTTTCGATAAAACGTCGCTAAACTCGGCAAGACTGTCGCAAAAATGTTCGCTAAATGAGCCCTTAGATCAGACATCCTTCCAAATCCAGCCATTATGCCCGACAGAATTACTGTCAGGAGCTTCCTAAATGAAGCTAGAGATGATGTATCTTCGCCAACAACGTCAAATTTCATGTCAACCATGAATGCTTGCCGTAACACCGTCGGCGCGTTGGAGGAGGTAAGCTTTCGGAGATGAACGAAATTTTCGCTTTCGTTTGCCCTGATTTCTATATTTCGGTGAATGAAATGCCTCTTAATATTAAAGAAGTGATACACCGTTGCTAGTTTACGCTAATAATCAAGAGTTAATAGCTTTTGGACTAATTTGTAGTAATGGATATATTCTATGATCGCTAACCGTATTTATAAACATTACACTGTTTTCTCGATCAACCACAGCGAGAAAACTGCAATGTTTTAGTTAGGATTAATCGATCTCCGCTTTTTCATTTCATAAAGCAACCACAGGACCACAGGATTTGGATAACAACATTACTAAACTGTTTTAGCTCGAGTAATTATGTCGCTTTGTTGGGATAAGTTTGAAGACTGTCAAATGCTGTTTATAAATTAGCCTTTAGCTTATATTTTAGTTTCGATGACGGTATGCAGGTTTCATGCAAATAAGCTAATTTTACAACCAACAAAATTCTCGAGTGATTAAAACAGTTACATACCATTTCCCTAAAATTTCTACGCTTGTTTAATTTCAGTTACGATTTCCTTTATTTTGAAACACAAATGGTACTTTTATATTTATTTATACAAGTAATATTAGCTTGATAGGAGAATTGATTAGTTTGAAAAAGCCCACGGTTGAAGCCATGAATAATTTTACGATTTTGTAGACATCCTTCACTCACTGTGACGGAATACGGTAGTATCGAAAACGAAGACCTCGAAAACGAAGACCTAAGACCTAAGACCCAGTCGAAAACTAAGACCCAGTCGAAAACTAAGACCCAGTCGAAAACTAAGACCCAGTCGAAAACTAAGACCCAGTCGAAAACTAAGACCCAGTCGAAAACTAAGACCCAGTCGAAAACTAAGACCCGTACGAAAACTAGGGAGAGTTGAAAACACTGACCCCCGATCCGCGGACTACCCACTGACCCCCCACTCCGCGGATCACCTACGGACTACTCCGCGGACTACCCTTACGGAGTACCCCTACGGAGTACCCTATAAAATGAAACGAATTTATGTTTACGGGAAAAAAAAAACAGGAGAAACCTACCTGTGCCACTTGCACGATCGATCGAAACAGCCGCCATCTTGTTTACCTCGATCCAGTCCTAACGGGACTAGCCTAGTACTAAAATCGGGAACGCCGGAACGCCGGAATAGGAACAGATAAAATATATCGTGTAACCCTTACAAATATAAAGAGCTAACCGTAAACAGGCTAACCGAAGTTCATAGTATGTTTACCGATGAATAGTAGGCTAATCGAAGTTCATAGTAGGCTAACCGAGGTGAATAGTATGCTAACCGGAGTGAATAGCAAGCCTACTATGCACTGCGGTTAGCCTACTATTCACCTCGGTTAGCCTACTATTCATCGGTTAGCCTACTATGAACTTCGGTTAGCCTGTTTACGGTTAGCTCTTTATATTTGTAAGGGTTACACGATATACATTTTATCTGTTCCGGGTTTTAGTATTCCGGCGTTCCTGGTTTTAGTACTAGCCGACGGAGTCCCGTTTGAGTTTGTAACAAGAAGGACTGGATCGAGGTAAACAAGATGGCGGCTGTTTCGATCGATCGTGCAAGTGGCACAGGTAGGTTTCTCTTGTCTCCGTAAGGGTAGTCCGCGGAGTAGTCCGTAGGTGATCCGCGGAGTGGGGGGTCAGTGGGTAGTCCGCGGATCGGGGGTCAGTGTTTTCAACTCTCCCTAGTTTTCGTACGGGTCTTAGTTTTCGACTGGGTCTTAGTTTTCGACTGGGTCTTAGTTTTCGACTGGGTCTTAGTTTTCGACTGGGTCTTAGTTTTCGACTGGGTCTTAGTTTTCGACTGGGTCTTAGGTCTTAGGTCTTCGTTTTCGAGGTCTTCGTTTTCGATACTACCGACGGAATACATTACTTAAGCGGGCTGTACAATAGAGCTTCTAGCTGAGCTAACCCCATCTTGTGCCCATTTGCTCAGCAGATTTCTCTTGTTTGCTGACATTTTTCGTGAGAATTTACCTCGCGAGAGGTTGGGGAAAATATCTATCTTGTTTGATATTTTTTGCCTCAAGAGCAAAAATCCTCAAAGCCAGCCGCACACTAGAGCATCTAGCTGAGGTAAACGCTCGCGTGCCTGTTTGCTCAGCAGATTCTCTTGTGTGCTGACATTTTTCGTGAGAATTTTCCTCGCGAGGCCTTGAGGAAATTTCTATTGAGTTTGATATTTTTTGCCTCGAGTGGAAAAATCCTCAACATGTGCGGGTGACGTGAGCTACTTGCTCAGCCAGAAATATCAACTGACCAATAAACACGCAGAATGCTCACGTGATTCAACATGGTGGCTTCTGAATCAAACTTGCTTAGCACTTTCCTCACTGTCTGCGGTAAAATGTGCAGTGAGTAAATGGCTGAGCAAACTGGCACATGAGGCGGATAGCTCAGCTAGTTGCTCTAGTGTGTGGCTGGCTTTAAATAAGAGATGGTAGATTTGTAGCTCGGTGATTAAATGATAAGATGAAATGTTATGTGAGCATGGGACAAAAGTAAAATCTGAGTCCCCGATGGGAATCGAACCCATGGCCTCCCAGATACCAGCTGGGTGCTCTAACCAACTGAGCTACGAGAGACTCGTGGCGACCTGGGCCATTTACTAGGTTCATTCAACTATCAGCAATTTCGAAAGCATGATATTATGTGTTACACATTAGAAACCTTTCCGCATGATTAATATAAAGAAAAGTGTACAGTAGAGACGCCACTGGATGGCATAAGAGGTCGATTTTTTCAGACGTCTCTTCTCGGGAGAAGGTGACCAGAGAGAGCAGGGCTGTGCTCTAAGGGTGCCCAGGTGCCTCAGGCGACTAACTTTTGTCTTTGGGCGACCAAATAATCTTATTTCTTTCATATAAGCTTTACGCTGGGCACCCTGGATCTCATAGTTTGGAACCTTTGGGCTCCTTGTAATTATTCTTAGAGCACAGCCTTGGAGAGACGCTTGAAATTCAGGCTAGTGTTAATGCAAATGTTGGTAATTTCATATGAAAAGAAGTTCTAGAAGATTTCTGTGTGAAATTATTTTAGAAGTTTGTAATTAGTATGGGTAATCAAATGGTGACGAGTGAAATTAGGAAATAATTTCACGCGCGTCTTGTCAAAATTCTTATAATATTAGAATTTTGACAAAACGCGCGTGAAATTATTTTCTAATTTCACGAGTATACCATTTGATTACATTTTAATATCATAGGTGACAAATTACGTTTGCAATCTTAGATGTTTTTGACTGGCACATTGCATCGCGAACTCTGAGCTTTGAAAAGTTGAAAGCATACATTCTGCTTAAGTTCGCAACGTTTTTTAGTCTTTGAATAAAACCTTTCAGAGATTCCTTTTTGTCGTTGACAAAAAGTTTCAAAGATGAATCAACTGTCAATTATTTCTCACATTATGACCATAGTTCGTCTTGAATGAACTGAAAACGGCGCTTGTGTAAAACGCTCAAAAATCGGCTCGATGCCATTTATGTACTTGGCTTAAATCTTGAAGTCGTTTTGACGTTTTGAAATATAAAATATCATCAAAAGTTTTAGTACATGGCCAAGGCTAGCTGGCTAAGATGAAATTCAAGCGAAAATGTACAAAGTTTAAGCCTTAAAACATCTTTTATTCCAGACGCCATCTTGCCGCTAACTACGTTGCCATGGCAATTTTATAATTTCACATGTGAAATTATAAATTAACGTTGAAATTTCGCGTCAAAATTAAGGAGTAATTTGTCACCTATGATATTACATGTAAAAGTACTTCTGAACATTGCGATATACAGTCTGACCTCTATTAAGCTGTCACCTATTAAGCGGCCACCCTCCATACTGCTGTATTTGATACCTCTATTCATGGACTGTATTTAAGTATTCTGGTATTTAGTTCCCTGTATGTTATCCCAGATTTCAATCTGAATCCGCCTCCCCCATAATGAGAAAGAACAGCTTTGTGTAAATTTGATAAGTATTCTATAATCTCTATTAAAGGTGCCCCACCTTCTTGAAACTTTATTTAATTTTATTTAATTTTATTTTAGAGTCTCGATGAAGATTACAACATTCTCAACAAATTGAAGAAATCAAGCAAGGCTGTCCATGCTGCAGGATTAAGTATGCTTATTACATTTTATATCATGTTTCCATGGTCCACACTCTTGCTAGACACTATTATTTCATGGTCTGTTACAAATCCACAAATCTGATTGGTTGTCTCAATGTTTACAACGCAGTCAAACCATAAGCAAAGCAAGTGGTTCCGGGTTTACCTTGGTGCAATTACCTGTGTTATTATACATTGTAGTAACTCACTGTCTTCTTATTGGCTAAGAGCCTACAGCTAATTCTGGGAATCCGTGCAACTTACAGATTAGTGAATAATCTGCTAGCAGATTATTCACTAATCTGTAGGTTGCGCGCGCAATGTATGATTTCCAAGAGCAATGTGTCAGGCATCTGGCAGCGAAGGAAATTCAAGTTCGTCGATTCGCTTTTTCAACCGAGAAACAATTTGATCTAAGTTTAAAAATTGCTGGACAATGAAGTCTCAGAAAACACAAAATGACTAACAAAAATTGGGAAGGAACTATTCCACGAAATACTTTGAGGAAAAAGCATTCAGCCGGAATTAGCACAAGTTTTGAAACAGGTAGAAATCGTTTTTCATTATTTTCTTTATCAGAAAAACAATGTATAATAAAACAATTTTTAGATTCGGTTTTTGACCTTGATTATTCCGGATATTACCAAAACCTCATCCAATAATTGTTTAAAATTTTTCTTTGTATTGGAGCTATTATTTTCCTGCGCTATATTGGTTTGAGGTTGTTTGTTATGTGAATTCTTTGATTTATGTCACTCAGTCTGGTGAGTGCCTACTGGTGGGAGGAGACTTGATGATGATGATGATGATGAGTTTCACAGGTTTATACACTGAGGATGAACTTTGGTTTTTGTGTGAAATTCCCTGCACACGACAAACAAATTTTTAGTTAGTGATCTTGTCTTACATTTGGCAACTCTATGGCATCCATATACAGCTAATTCAAGAAAGGTTGTCTGAGTTCTCGTAACAAAGTGAATGAATATTAATGTTAATTTTTTGTTGTTGTGTAATTTCCAGATTATTCAACAAATCAGTTATCATTAGCAGAGAGTCTTGAAAAGTTGGGTACATCGTCTCTTTCCAAGGAAGCGGACACTGGGATTGGTAAGTCAAACACATTGAGTTAAATCAGGTTCTGGAAGGGGTTGGGGGGTCCTGATCCCGTATTCCCGCTCCTTTCTCACGTGAATCCCACATCCCATCCTTTTTTCCACTGCAATCCCAAATCCCATTTTTTGTTTCTTCAAAAATACATTAAAAAGACTAATTTATGCACAAGTTAATAAATATAAGATGTAGATATTGCTATGCATCTTTTTTCTTTAGGGAAAAAGTCTCAATGCCACTGCAAGCCTTTTGCACTCTAGCAATCATGACTTCCGGGTTTTCTTCAAATGATAATCCTTTACTCTTTCGGATTTCTTCTAACCCAGTGAAGGTTTTCAAGGGTGTCTGGAATATGTAGGGCGCTTTCTGTTTGTCGCTTAACAAAACATTGAATTCTTCTTTGCAGTTTGCCCCAGTATTCCCTGGGGGAGGGGGGGGTAAGAGATTCAATATTTTTCGCATGTCCCTAATCCCGCACTGTTTTTTGGTGAAATCCCGGATCTTGAAAATACCCTTCCAGACCCTGTTAAATTTCTTTGCTTTAGTAAACCTGCTCCTGGTTTAACAATTAAGTTAAAGTTAATTTTACACCCACGTTCAGTATTACATGCAGAGTGGCTATCTTTCTACATCCACCTTTCGACATTGTCTTTTGACGTGCTGTTTGAAATTAGCCAATCAAGACTAATGCATACGGGTGTTTGTTTCATGCATTTACATGTATAATGATCCCACAAGTTCAAAAAGTCATGCTTGTGGGCTGTGATTGGTGAATTTCAATACATCTTGTTTCTTTAGCACGTTGAATCATGGAAGCTAAAAGATAGCTGCTCTGCACTCGGTTTTTCATAGTTCTTGCACTTAAATTGGCAAACAGTAAGTTGTCAATTTAAAAGAATAATGATTTCAAAAAGATAGGAGTCAAGTTAATCCAAAACTTTGTTTGGTGGTAGCAAAATGATTCATAGCACTGTTAAGTTTTTAAATAAGACTTTGAACATCTTTTTCAGGAACTGCATTTTTAAAATTTTCTGTCACAGCCAAGGTTTGTATTGATGCTACATGTATTAATTACTTCTTTATGCAATTTAAAACTGAACCAGTAATAATGTACATTCCTCCAACCCGGAGTTTACAAATAAAACCATAAGGATTATAATTATGAAGTCCTCAGTGATACACTCACAGGGTTTTTCCCTGAAATTCACTGTGAGAAATTTAATTTTTCAACATTCTTTTCTGTCCTGCAGGAACTCTGTTCAGTTATGAAAACGCTGGTAAGAAAATCGATTTGTTCTAAAATTAATCTAAGAAACTTTCAAATTACATAATCTTATATATTATTTTTTAGGCCAGCTTCAGCATTTATTAATTGTCTGGATGAAATATGCTACATTGAAAACAATTAATTCTTTGAATTGTACATTGTATTACCTTATTGTTACTTATTTTCGCGCATTTTCACGATTTTCAAAAAATCGTGAAATTAAAGACCCGCGAAAAAAGGTTCTCGTGAAAAATAACGTCGCAAATTTTAATACCCTTCTATATAATCCCCTATGATTAATCAACGTTGCCGTCAGTTTAATATATAATTATCTTGGTACAGTCGTCAAACTAGCTCTACTTTGTTTACTACAAAGGAACATACTAAACTGTTTTAAGCCAGTTTCGTCTCGTTATATGGTTCTGTTCAGTGGAAACTATTGCTGTGGAAAATTATAATCAGTTGTGCCAATTTTGAGGCTAACTGTTTGTTAATGCAGACCAGTATTTTGACAATTTTCGCGAAATTTAGTTCCTATAAACGTATTTTTTTGGCCAAATCGCGAAATTTAAGTCCCGCGAAATATGCCCGTTCCATTTTGCCGAAATTAAGTTCCTGTGAAAATAAGTAACAATAGGGTATGTGATTTTTTTGTTAACCACAATGTTTTCATTTTAAATTCCAGTTTACTAACTACCACAACATAGTTTTGTTTCCTCTTGAATCTTTGTTGAAAGGAGATATGAAAGATGTAAGAGGGGTAAGTAAAGAAGAACATGCAGAAAAGTTAATCTTTCTTTCCCGTTTAATAAAACAAGAACTCTGCTCAATCAACGGTCTACTTTTTCTACTGCCATCAATTATCCAAGTGGACCTCTCAGAAAAAAAAAAAAAAAAAACAGGTTCACTTTGAAAAAGACTAGCTCTCTGTTGGTTGTGATTGGTAGTTTTTAAACCATCTTGTTGGTTATTGATTTTCAAGTTAAGGCTTGATGACCTTTGTGTTAATTAGTACCGTTATACCGTAGAATTCCGGTTATAAGCCCTGGGCTTATACAACTTCGTAAGGGTTTTTGGGTGGGCTTGTAAGCGGAGGGGCTTATATCCGGGAGGGCTTATAAGCGGAATGAAAAAAACGTTTTGAAACGAGCCTCGGGAGTGTTGATCGAAATACGTTTTTAAGTTAAAAACGCACAAAAAGCAACATTTAGCCCTGTTCAGTATAACCGGAATTTTACGGTAACTGATGGAAGCAAAAAAAATGCAATTATTAAAGTTAGATTTGAACTTCAGAGTTTGTGTGCCATTGAAAGGGACAGTAACTAAATTGATCAAAGTAAAAAACAAAACTTTTATTAGTATTAGCCAAATTGATTGGTTTAGGGTAAATGTTGTTCTAAAAAGAACTATTAGTTGTTGGTAATCGACTGATGTTTTGACAACCAGCTAAGCTGAGTAAATTCAAATTCAAGGTGACTTCTGCTCAGGATTTGAAGTGCCAGTCACTAACAACAGTTTTTTCAGAGCTTTCCTCAC
Source organism: Oculina patagonica (assembly GCF_052425735.1). NCBI lineage: Eukaryota > Metazoa > Cnidaria > Anthozoa > Scleractinia > Oculinidae > Oculina > Oculina patagonica. The sequence continues at coordinate 29,786,100 of NC_135766.1, read as the reverse complement.
CCAGATTTCTGTCTTTGTTTGGGCATTTTGTATAAGACAGTGTGTGGATGTTAGTTTTCCATACCTGTAGATTTATGTCACAGACTGTAACTTTTGTTTCAGGACATGAGAAAGCCATTTGACAAAGCATGGAAGGATTACGAAGCTAAAGTGTAAGGAGCCTATGATTATTACCCATTCTGTTACCGTATGTTATGCTAAAGAATGCTCTTGGTTTGATTTCTTGACATCAAACTTCAAGGTTTTATCTGATTTGTTTGTGTATTTTTATTTGATTTGGATATGTGAACTGTTTATTCTCATTTTTGGTAGGGCAAAGATAGAGAAAGAGAAAAAGAAGGTCGCTCAAGAGGCTGGATTTCTTAGAACAGAAGTAACAGGTGGCGAGGTAAGAGCAGGAATTCTACTAGGATTATTTTTATAATTGACTATTAAGCAACTTTATCTTATATTTTTAATCCATTTTTCAATTTTATTAGACTAGCTACCTTATTCTTACTAATTTTCGCGAGTACTAATTTTCGTGATTTTTGTGTTTTTGAAATAGTTGTGAAATTTATGCGAAAATTTAAACACGCAAAAATTAATACCATATTTTTTAAAATGATAACTTTAGGAACGGCAACTAACTATCCTTGAAAATATCTTTCCGTCTTGTTTTGCACTGCCACTCTCTGATTACTGTTTTCTTCAGCTTGTAAATCGGTCAAGAAATCTTAAAGTACAGTCTCCGTTTGCGGACCCCTTGTAGTAACATTGAGTTAGACCTTTGTGTATTTTCAGTAGTTCCTTAGTCTTTGACGACTGATCACAGAAAACATTGACAAAATTGCAAAATTTAATACACTTTTTCTATTATTTGTTCTTGCGATCCCGAAAAGTATTACAAATTCACGAAATTCGGCTCCCGAATTTTCGTGAAATTAAGTACGCGCGAAAATTAGTAAGAATAAGGTACCACAAAATATGATTATATTCTGACTTGTACCTTCCCAGTGCCCTTAGTCTCTCATTTGGGCCTTTCTTCTAATCTTTTGTGAAAGAGCGAAAACTTCATTCTCCCCTTAATTTGAGACATTTCTTGGCTCGTTTTGATATTGTTTTTGGTTCGCCTTTTCTTACTAACTTCAGATGGCTGAAGAAACAGAAAGGGAGAGAAGAGTTTTCCAGTTACAAATGTGTGAGGTATTGATGCAATGCAAATGTTATTTTTTATGTTTAATTTTTTATATTAATATATTAATATCTGTTGTGTGGTATTCTTCCCTGATATCAACTATTCCTGCTTTATTGCTTCTCCTGACTTTTCAATTTAATAAATGTAACAAAGAAATATAAAATCAATATTTTACTTCATTAACATGACAGTAAGTATGTCATCCAGGATCCAGAAAGTAACCAACCCTCCAAGTAAAGACCATTTTAGTCGCCAGGGCGACTAAAATTTTGGAGAAGAACGATTGAAAGTGTGAGCTTAATTTGGCGACTAAAATTTTTTCACTGGCGACCAAACCTGAGCAGTCGGTGGCCAAATGGCCACTAAGGAAAAAAATAAACTTGGAGGGTTGGTAACTATAAATTAACAAAAAAAAGATCCTCCATAAATGGTTAATAGTGATCTACTACCTTAGACAAACAGAGTTGGAACGCTTACGCTAAGAAGATAAAAATGCGGATACTTGACCCTTAAACTTTCTCAATGGCGCATGTAAACATTTTAAGAGGTCCCCCTCCCCCCTTTCAATGTTGAACCCATTGTGGCTAAGGATTGTCTGTGCAATATTTTCGGGAGCTCAACATTGAGAAGGGGAGTGGGGAGAGAAAAAAATAATTTGGAAATCATTCCAACACTTTTGACGAGGGTTGTATCATCATTTGGAAATAATTGGTTAGCATTTGTAGGAGACATCTTCGGAAATTGCTGGTAATTTATTAGACGTATTTTTAATTAATTAGTAATTTTTTGATTATATTTTTTCTCCTTGAAGTTTTTAATGAAGGTAAATGAAATAAAAGTCAAGAAGGGAGTTGAATTGGCTCAACATCTGGTGGATTTCTACCATGCACAAGTCACGTAAGTATCTGACCATTTATTCTCGTTTAGATAGCAGCCTGCAAGGGATCTACTGGATTACTTTTTTTGATTAACCGGAAGTTGTTGTCATTAGGGCGATCAGTATTTGACATGATGATAAAAAAAGGGCTTGTAGCTGATCTTAAAAATTCTAAAAACGGTTTAAAACATGTTGAAAAGTGTATAAAACTAAATTTTTGACAACTTTCTGTTCCTTCGTCAGACAGAGTAAAATCGTTTCACTTCATGCATAATAAGCAAACATCCTTTTTATATGTCGCCAGTCTCCAAGGATCTTCCCAAGGTTAAATAGACTTGAGGGACATGTACATGCTCATTGACATAATTAATATCCTGGATAGAATGTAGCGCTTCCAAGAAAAGGCATTGTTGTAAAAAATTGTGTTAAAGTTTTTGAGCAGAGTAATTCTCTTTGTTGCAGGTATTTTCAGCTGGGGTCACAGGTGCTGGAAAGCATGAAGGGTTATTTAGAAGAGCTTGTTGTGGAACTCCAACAGGTTGGTGTAGGAGTTTTTTTTTTTCTGTTATTAACTTAGGCGTGGATGGGGGCAGGGGGTGTGAGCCTGGAGAATGGAAGAAAAGTTTTGCAATAGAAAATAGAATAGAAATAGAATTAGTACAAAGAGGTGGGAACCACTAACTAGGAAGGGGCAGGAGCCGGGAGTAAACGGCACAGGAAGTGGGACATTCAGTCTCTCCTGTCCTCTCCCCCCTCACTAGCGACCTTCAGATTTGACTACGAGTACGAGATCGAGTACGAGTACGACTTTGGAATTTCGGCACAATTGTATCCCACAAACTATAACTCTTCCTGTTGCTGACTAACACATAAATAAATGTTAGGGATAAGATTGGTGTGATAAGTGTTTATAGCAGGCACACAAATTTGGTTTGAAAACTCGTACTCAATCTCGTACTCGTAGTCCAATCTGAAGGTCGCTACTTAGGGGGTGTCAACAGAAAAACAAGAGATAGTAATTTGACTGGGTTTGTGAATGCCCAGTTATTCCATAAAACTATAATTGTCATAAGTTTTAATTTGTTGTTATATTTTTCATTCAGTTAAAAGCCCAGCAGGATGAAGAGAGAAAGGAGCTGAGTGAATTGAGGAATGAAATCAAATCCCAGCTACAACTAGATAAAGAAGTGAGTTAAAGGGGCTACATCACGGGGATTTCGCAGATGTTTGGTCTATACTGTTCTAAAATTAGTGGTAGACAGCATAACCCATGAAAAACATTACCTTTGAACATCTAAAGGAAGATATAACCTTAATTTGCGGAAATATATCAAGCTACGGCTAAAAATATCGATTTTTTAAGACACGTGGAAACAACTTAGTTTAGCCTTTATTTTTCAAATTGCAATCCATTTCCATCCAAGCCATCCGCAGCCAAAGACGCAGCTAAACAGTTTCAGTGCTCTAATAGCAATTTTAATAAAACTGGACCATTATTTTTAGCTTTCCTACAACACAAATATAAATTTTGGCTGTTAAAAAATCTGGTAAAATCCGTGACAAAGCCCTTTTTAAACAAGTGTAGTTTAACAGTACAAAGAAAGTGACCGTTGGCTGCCAGGAGTGTCAAAATAAATGCTAAATGCTAAAGCAGGAAAAGACGATTATTTTACATGCCCAGTGTAACAAAAGATGACGGTAAAAGGTTGTCTTTAATGGCGTACAAACAGTGCTAGCCGTTACTTTGTGAAACTGACTACTAGTCGCATAAATTACAGGACTACATCGTAAAAAATACCGCATATGTGCACTTGCAATTATGAAAATAACGACAATCATAATAACACCTAATTACGGGTATGCATAGTTCGTCACACCCTGTGCCTGAAGTGAAAATAAATTCCAGGTTGTCATTTTGTAGTTAAGAGCCAAACCCAAAAAATTGGTTTCACTTTCAGGTTCTCCTCTAAACGGCCCTTTCAGAGTTAAGATTGGGGAACCTGTGGTTCAGGGCTAACTGCCTACCTTCCTAAAGAAAGCAAAAGACTGACACATTTGTGTTTGAACATCCAGAAAAAAAAATAATTAATATCCATACCCCTCCCATGGAAGGTTTTGAATACCCCCACCCTCTGGTAGGAATTTACAGTTAAAGAATTTCCAGTCCGTCCGTACTGCGCAATCTCGGCTGCAATGTTTATGTGAGCCCACACGAAGGAATGTTTACAAGCAAAACTAAAAATTCTGCGACAAACGTACCTTTTTCTTCATAATTAACGCCAGATATCCTTGCAGAACAAATAATAACGAGTAGAGGAACCTTGACGCTATTTCAAACCGACGTTTCAGCTCATCGGAAATTCTTGAACGAAACGAACTGTAATGGCAGACTAAAAAACTTCATGTATGCTGTCACCGAAGTGTAACGTTTCAACGAATTCAAAACAAAAACGAAAACAAACCCCGAGTCTGCGCAGTACGGACTGGAAATCAGCTTTAAGCCTCATACTTTCCTTTAAAAAGTTTGGTTTTTCAGACAACCCCCCCCCCCCCGCCCCCCTTAAAATTTCTAATAATCTCCTATAGGGTGGTAAGGGATATTTTCTGGAACTGAAAATTGCAGACAATGCTACTTATATTCTTGAACATTTTTTGCTAATTTATCAGATTTCTGTTTTAGAATGCATGTGTTCCACTGTGACGTAGCTTCTTCAATCACACATGGTATTAATTTTGTATATTTGAATTTTTACAGACCACTCAGAGTAAGGGAGGCTATAGTTTACATGGCCAACAAGGTGACAAAGTTCATGGGAATGAAAGAACTGGCTTTCTTCAGAAGCGGAGTGAAGGGTGAGTCTGTGTCAAGTAACCAGAGTCATGAAAAAAAAAATGCCTTTATTTGCTCTACATGTTGTAATCCTGGAATTTAAGGACTTTTCTGATAATTTACAATGTAATTGTAGAGTTTGCTTTGTATTTTACCTTGTTAAAGAGTATACGCAATACGCATAGACTTGTAATGTTTATTACATGATTGTAGCACTTGTTTTGTGTTTCATATTATGTTTAAAACAGAGTGGGGGGGGGGGGAGCAACTTCCCTTACATTCTCTCATGTGAAATCATGAAATCTGAGCGATGCTCTCAAAATTGCAAAGCAATCATCAGGGCGGTAGTCAGCGGATGACTCTTAAGGCGCATGAGCAGCTCCTTTCTTTGTGAACTTGCCAAAACAATAATAACATGGGACCAGTGAAACAGTTCGATTATTTTTTTTATATAGTAATGAAAAAAAAGACCTTCTAAGTTTTGTCTTTAAATCAGTAAAAATTTCTCCGAAAAGGTTCTTGGCATCAATATGTGGCGTTTGTCATAAAATAAAACCATCACGGAAATGGCAATGAATACGTGGCGATCAAATATTGCCGTGCCGGTCGGAGCTATTGTTCTTGCTCTATTGTTTCGAGGTTGTTTGTTGACTTGGTCGTTCTTTGTTTTACCTCATTTACAATCCCCATCTGGGCCAGTGGAAAATCGTGGTACAAACATTTGCATTTCAGCACTGAAAAGTGGCACGGCATCACAAAATTCTTTGTTCTTGAAACTACACGACGATGACGAAATTTTCGGATAAACACACTGCTTTTAGATTTTTAGTTAAGAGAATTGAACCCCTTAGTAATAAGTGATTCCACGGCATGGAAGTCGTGATTGCCATAGCTTCCATTTTGCGGGAAAAGATTTTGTTGCATCATCGTCTCGTGAATTGATCGTGTTGCAAGTTGTGAGAGCATCGCTACTCAGTCCCCGACCTTGTTTCTTTTCCCCCCTGGTTTAAAATGTGTTCACTAAATGATGCATTTATGGAATAAAAAAAATTAAATATTTTTGACCATCTATGTTCCAGGCTGCGAAAAGTATGGCAAAAAAGATACTGTGTAGCTAAGGATGGTCATTTCACTTTAGCTCACTCACCGGTAAGATCAAAATGTTGATTCTCCTAATTAATTCCCATGCATTTCTTTTATTGTAAGTAGCGTGAATTTGGTTGTACAACAAGACATTACACAAGTCCTCAAGTTGGCGTTTCTCTTTATTCTTATTGCCTGCCTGTTTAATGATGTATCGATAATGCACTGAGAAATAAGATGCTGATTACTTGGGGGAATTTAAGGACGTTCGCGCTAATTGTTTATGCTCATTTTGAGTCTGCTAAACTTCAAATGTTTGACGATCAAACATGCCACGTTTGATACCCAATACCCGATTCCCTCTATAGCGCGCGCCTGCAGGGAATCAGGGTAGTTGTATTCATCAAACCATGCGCGAGACTCAGCAACTGCATTGTTGCTGAGTCTCGCGCGTGGAATACAACTACCATGATTCCCTGCAGGCGTGCGCTATAGGGGGAATCGGGTATTAGATCATGTTTTAGCGACACTATTCATGCTTAGATGCAAATGGTACATTTCTGACATAAGTAACTTGTAAACTAGCAGTGGTGAAAGTTTAAGAAAAAGTGCAATGTTCGACGGTTTTTCGCACGAATTGTAAGTTGATTTTGTGGCTTTGAAATTTTATAAACTCCACTCTTCTGGGTTCTCTTCAAGGCAGAGTGTCTTCATATCAGATATTTTTTGAGAAACCTTTTAGCTTTTTGTAGGATTTACCATTCAGGGATCCATGCATCATGCATTTCCTTACATGTGGTATTTGTTATTTTTTATTCAGACAAGCAGACCAACACAAACCCTTAACCTTCTTGTGTGCCAAGTAAAAGTAAGTTCCCGTATAAAGATTCTTACTCTTTTGTAGTAAACTCTTTTTATTTTATAAGAATCTAGTTTTTAAGAATATCGAGGCTGCAATTTGCAAATTTTAAAGATTGAATATTTTAATAATAAACCGAGGTAGATTTTTTTGTAAAAGAATATAGTTTTGAGTTGAAAATCTGTAAATACAATACAATTAAATATGTTTTTAGTTGAAACAAAATCAGGTATTTTCATTTCCGTCACTGTATACGAGGAATGCTTTGTTTAAAGCCAAGTGTCGTCTGACACAACATCTTGATCTTGCTGGCTTCAACAAAAAGCAATGGTACATGTGCACAATATAACACGTTACAGATCTGGACACCAAACACCCAATACATGCACAGAAATGCCAAGCAGTATCATCTAAGAATGTTCATAAGAATATTTCCAGCCTAAAGTCAGAAGAAAAATAAGAATATTCAGCCTGGGTTGGAAAGACAATATTCTTATAAAAAAAAAGTGTACTAGTGTGGGTGGTGTGGTGACGTAGTTGTTAGTGCATTGGACTCCAGTTCAAGTGATCTGGACTCAAGTGCTCGCTGGGGTTAGACTTCGAGCAGCTCATGAAGTGAAAAAATGTGAAAGATATGACAGTGGAAATATGGCTGTGAAAAATCTGTGGGTGCTACGTGCTCCCAGATTTTGCACGGCCATTTTCCCACTCACATTCTTTTTGGCTTCATGCTTGATGGACTAAGAAAACCGAAGGGGGCTGCTTGCCAGCTGTGTCCACACTTGGTGCCTGGGTATGGTGCACGCGTACGATTCTTACTGGGCACTAATCATTCTCGTCCCCATAGCTCTTTCGTTTCTCTTAGCCGGCTTGGCACAAGAAAACAGAGGGCTCTGGGGACATAGGATTTTTGAATTAATTCGAATTTTTTTGATTGGCTGTTTGGAACAAAGAATTCCTAAACGGAAGTCGAAAACGTAACGACTCTCTCATACATTCTTTTGAAACGTCATGACTGCATACATGAAGACTGGAAGTCCTAGAAATTAGGACTGGAAATCCTGTGTCCCCAGAGACCTTTGTTTCCTCGTGCCAAGGCTCAGCCGGCTAAGAGGAACGAAAGGGCTATGGGGACGAGAATGGGCACTAATGTGAACATGATATTTTTTGAAGTACCCTCACAATAATTTAAAAACAGGGCCCATGCCTGCATACAAGGTCTCAACTTTGGGTACTTTGGTTATCTATGTCTGAACACGATGCTATTTTTCGCTGGTGCTCAGGTACCATAGCCTGTGTTGCAGCCGGACATTGACAGTCACAAAATCCTATCCAGGCTAGTGGTTGTGTACTAAGTGACTGTGTGTAAAAGTGGCCTCAGAGTATCTGGGTCACTATGTTATTCTCTCTTCGGAAAGGCATTTTATGCCTTGATAACCTGTGATGTATTTCTTCCCATCCAGGCAGAGTAACAGTGCTCCTAGTTGCTACAGACACGGATACACTGTGGTTACAGAACAGTTTTAGACAGTGTGTTTTTTCCTATTTTTTCCTAAAAAATTTTTATTATTTTGCTGTTGCTTTTCAGGAAGAGGATGGGAAGAAGCATACATTCAACATTGTATCACGTAAGTTGATTTTTCACGGCATAGAAACCATCGGCATTATTACAGTCAAACCGGATGTTCTTTTGATGGGAACTTTGCAATGTTGTGGCGCAATGTTCCAATATCGACTGACAGTTTGCTTGTTGCAACTTGCAACCTTCAATTCAAATTTGCTCAAGCAATTTGCCAAGTTCCAGTTTTCATTTTGCCGTAAAAACGAGGTTGTACCACCTTTGTTTTAAAGAACCAGAAAATAATTGCCCCTTACTCGACTGTTTATCAATGGAATGGGAGAAATAAGTTTCAGGCTTAGTTTACATTGCTAAGTTAGGAATTACGCTTCAAAATTACAAGTTGCGACGAGCAAACTGTCAATCAATATTGGAACATTGCGCTGCAACATTGCAAAGTTCCCATCACAAGAACATCCGGTTTGACTGTAAGTGTAAGTCTGACTAATAGATCAACATATTATGTGTTCTAAATTAGCATCTTTCACTCTTTAGATAACAGAACTTACTTATTTCAAGCTGACGATGAAGCAGATCTAGAGGCGTAAGTAGATCATCTATTTATTTTATCTTCATTTTAAATTCTTCTCTGACCAGCACATGAAATTATATATAGTTTGGGGTTCGAAACAGTGCTCTCGCATTTTTTTGGCTCAGGAGACCTGCGAAGGTCTGCTTCAACTTTAAATTTGATTGGAATTGTACGCTTAATTGGTTATAAAATACTTTTCTTTGCAGGTGGGTATCTGTACTTAATAACAGCCGGACGGAAGCCTTAGAGAAGGCTTTTGGTGACAGCGACAAAGCTGAGGTAATTAACACTTAAATCCATTACATTATTGACACCAAGAAATTTGGTCTGCCTGTGAATTTCACGTATTCATTAAATGTTCCCTCTCACCCAGTATGCATTGCATACCGGCCAGTTATAGGCAGCCATCACCTGAACATGGTGTCTTGCAAGGCGCAAGTAAATTAATTATTTTTTGGCTTTCCTTTAGTACTATCCTTATAAAATTCGTTCATGATCACTGCCCAAAATTTAGTGTAATGTGTGATCGATCTCACAAATTTCTCACGCCCGGCTTTCACTTTATCCGACTAACTGAAAAATAGAGTTATAGGGATAATAACAATAGCAAACGGCTGCATTGCAAGCACGATGAGAGGGACCCTTAAAGTGTTATCTTTTTCCTGGGCTGAATAGCTCTAACATGTTGTTGTTTTTTTTCTTTTTCAGTCCGAGGATAACAATTCACTAGTTAGCAATCTCAAAGAGGTAAGGCTTAAATTTGTTGTTGAATTGTTTTATTGACGCTTTATATTTGTTTGATCTACGTTAGAGAAAAGTCTTATTGTAATTTGGCACTGATCACTAAAAACGGCATCTAAAAAAAGTATGACCGAGGGTTTTTTTTTTTTATTACAGTAACTAATTTTATTTTGTTGTTGTTTTTCTAGCTGAGACAGAGAATTGTCTCGCAAGTTCGAAGATTACCGGGAAACGACACATGTGCTGACTGTTCAGGAAAAGGTAGTTTTCATAATCTCCATTACCCAGCTGGTAGCCTGATAAGTTCTTTGAAGTCTACAGGCTCAAGAAGCCGAAGCTTTAATCCGGTCTCCCTTGCACTGAGTGACGAGGAGTACACTCTTTCTTTTAAGAACGCGTAAAATTTGGCTGAGCGTGAGGCTGTTCTTATTTTAGCCCATACATTTTTTAAAAAATTTGGGGCAAATCTCAGCCTCAACGTTCTTACAAAAATGGTTCTTATAAAAAAAAAAGTATACTGTTACAGCTCCAGGACGGAACACTTGTTCATAGCATTTTGCTATTTGCCTGTACGCATTTATACCATATTTTCTCAATCAGACACCACGGCGTTTATTTCAAACTTGGCCTGGTGAACCCGGCGATATTTTGGCTCCTGCATTTTATTCGAGTTCGGGTTTATTTTATCCATCATTTTGACCTGTAGACCTGTTCCTATAGCTTATCTTTCCTCAAATAAATGCTTGAGGGACTTATTCCCAGCTCGATCTTGGAGACCTGGCGTTTATTCGAGGCTCGAAGTTTTTAAAATTAAAATTGAGAAGAAACGGTACTTCTGTGTGAAGAAAGGTATTGTGAGAGTAAAGTGTTTTGTTCGTGAACTCAATAAAACTATCTCAGCTTGGATAACATGGGGCTTTTTTCCCAAGTAGCTCGTGTCATTGACTGAATAAAATCTTTCTCAAGCATTAAATTGTTTGTTTTGTTTGCTCTACAGATCCCACATGGCTGGCCACTAACCTTGGCGTGTTATTGTGTATTGAGTGTTCAGGAATTCACCGAGACATGGGCGTTCACATCTCTAGAATACGATCCATAGAACTCGACAAACTAGGCACTGTAGAATTACTAGTGAGTGGTTTCCTCATTTAACGTCTTTTATCCTTTGTTACCATTTAAATTGCTTATTTGGAGGCAGCGTGGCCGAGTGGTTAGGGAGCTGGTGTTGTAATCCGGAGGTCCCCGGTTCAAGCCTTCCACCCTGCCACTAGCTGGATTTGTTCACGGTCGTCCCGAGTTTAAATCCTCGGTCACGCTTTGTATATAGCCAACTGGTCTGCCTCCTGCTGGTTGGGATTTTTAACATTGTTATGTTCATTCAAAATATTTGTTTCCTCTGTTTCAGTGGCATGCCTGTAAACTAGCTATCTCGAAGAGATATGAAGCTAAGTGCATGACCACTTTAAACAACATTGACATTTTATTAATGGTATTTTTTCTGTTTACAGCAAGCAAAAGCTGTTGGCAATGGCGGATTTAATGAAATAATGGAAGCGACTTTAGATGACAATGAGAAGCCAACAGCTTCAAGTAAAATGTGAGTTGGTTTTAGTTCGTTCTTCGTCCTAATGAGGTCTGCCTCTCTCATGGTAAAACTTTTATTTTTTTTCAGGGATGAAAGAAAAGAGTTTATACGAGCGAAGTACATCCAGCATAAATATGCAATCAAATCAGGTGATAATACAGAGAAAATACTCCAGGTGAGTGAGATATCGCAAATTGTTTCTGTCCAGTCCGATGAGCAAATATCGGACCCTGCCTGTGCATCATGTTAAGCTGTTATTGCATGTACATGTAACTCTTGCTTTTCTCTTGTGTTTTTCCTTAGGCTTTCTTTTTTATCCTGCTTTATAACAAACATTTTTTAAGTTCTCAATTATTTATTCTGACACAGGGTACACATTTGAAACGAGTTAAGCTGTTGTGGTATGCCTCTGTTAGAAGGGGAGTGAATAGGGATACGCAAATGCGCCGATCCGTGCTATTTTTGGACAAATCTGTCAGTCCGCCACTATTTTCGTTCAAATCTGAATCCAGTCCGCATTACTTGAAAACCTTGCGTGGTATAGTTTCACTGTTAGGACAGCAGAAGTTGTTTTTTTGTGTCAATTTTTTAAGAAGTTTCGTTTCATTGCTGGTTTTTGCGACAATTCCGCCGACATACCGACGAAAACCGACCAAACTGATTCGAACTTCGATTAGTATCCGCGATCTGAACTTCCTGACAAGAGTCCGGAATCCGGGCCATAATTCTCAGCTCATCCGCGATCCGCTGCTTTTTTGAAATACGCGCTTTTTAAGGCCAAATCCGTCGATCCGCGAACCTATTCAACCCCCGTCTGTTAGTGTAGTCATGCGTGTGAGTTGAACTTGTTTCCATTTTTTAACGTTTCTTTGACGGTTTAAATTTTCTTTTGTTACTCCAGTTTTCTTACCTCCTCAAAAACGAACATTTTGTAACTGGAAAGATGAACATTTATTCGTTTGTCTCAAGATGGAGTCGCTTTGAGATGTCATGAGATGTTGATCGCGAATTTTCGACTACAATACTGCTAGTCTTCCTCAGATGATGCAGTCGATTGTTTACTTGTGGTTATTTCTTGTCTATTTTAATGTTAGTTAGTTCTTGTTATCTTGTCCATATTTAGTAATGAATTTTGATGTTTTCCATATCGCTGTCCCACACAGGAACTTCACCAAGCAGTCAAATCTAAGGACATTTTAGCTGTTTTACAAGCATTCGCCGAGGGAGTGGAGCTCTCAACACCGCTTCCTGGACATGTAAGTGTACAATCAAGTGCACAAGGTTAACATGCGGTAGTCACTGCACTAATCTTTACTCCTATAGCTTCTGATAAACTTGTATGACACTGCTAACACGCGAACATCTACTTTTAGCTGTCATTCACTAGCCTGCGTTCGTCTGCAACGCAGGCTGTCATCTACTGGCTTGAATTAAGTTATAACTTGCACTTTGTCACGGTAGGCAGATTATCTAAGCTAACTTTTGTCGGCGTATTTGAAAGTCGTGGTGTAAACTAGATGTAAACCAATAGCCGTACTTGTTATACAACAAGCATAAACGCGGTCTGCGTAAACTGCGGCTTATTTACGTTGTTTTGTAATACAAGTTAGCCTCTATTTTTGAGTGGTTTACAGAGGCCCCTGTAAACCACAATCCAGTCGTAAATCAGGTTTAACTAAGTCTTCTAAATTGTCCCTGTGCGTTTCTCATTGATGTTTGTGAGTTCTATGTCAAACCCGCTGTTTTCCTATCTAGAAAAATAAAAGCATCGTTGAGTTGATGAACACAAACGATTTGCGCAAGGCCCTTTATGATGTCTGCTAGAAGGCTTTCAATACAAAAGACTTTACGATTGTCTTACATGTAATAACCTTCTGTTTTATTTTTATTTATTTTGTTCTAGCCAAATAAATCCACGGCACTTCATGTAGCGGTTGAACAAGAAGATTTAACTTCGCTTCATATTGTCGACTTCTTAGCGCAGAATTGGTAAGTCACAGGTCTTTGAGTGGCCAAAAGTACACAAATCTATGACTTAAGAGGAACAAATCACTTAATGACTGGTCCCTCGAGAAACCGGTTAAATATGTTTCCTCGGGAAATCTGTGTTTCAGTTGTTACTTTCTAAGGTTGGCAGGAGATTGTTGCTTAGTTAATTTATGTATTTTGTTTCTGTCAAAGTTATGTTTGCTTGCTTACTTTTTTACCTGCCTGCCTTGCCTTTTTTTGTTTCTTTATCTAAATTGTTTCATATTTCTCTTTCAGTAATGATGTAACCGTGACCGACCAAGAAGGAAACACAGCTCTCCATGTGGCGGCTATTTCCAGTAAAACAGAATGTATGAGAGTTCTGTTGAGAGCTGGTGCTACAGATAGTCTTAGTTTAGGTATGATGAGTTCATTCAAGGTTAATCTTTCCTACTTACACTTACTTCTTTCTACTCTCGCTTCTGTATAGCCTGATTCTCAGTCGATCCAGGCCTCTCGCGACCATGCACTCTCTTCCTTTCCCGAAGGGAGAGAGTGCATGGCCGCGAGAGGCCTGGGCCATCTGAGCATCAGGCTACCGTCTGTACATGTGTCGAAGCTCTCGTAAGCGGACACCCTCGGGACGCGAAAAAAATGTCCGTAACTGGAGCTGGCTGCTTACGAGAATGGTTCTCGTAAGCGGCCACTAAAGGTGTAAGGGATAGATGGCCGCTTACGGGAAATTGCCCAGTTAACAATAACTGGACGGACGTGGATCACGACAAAACAAGCACTGAAACTGGGGTGGTACTGTAATTACTGTAAAATCATTGTGACGAACGGCGATTTGAAGTTGATTGATAGAAACAAAATACAGAAGTTGTTAACAGAATTTTCTTTGGGGTGTCCGCTTACGGGAGCTTAAAAACAAAGAAAAAGTTTAAGTCGTAATCTCTGAAAGTGTCCGCGGCCGCTTACGGGAATGTCCGCTTACGAGAATGTAAAAATACAGAGTTTGTAGAAGAGTTAAAACGGGGTTTCAAACAAGGCGGCCGTAAGTAGAGCTGTCCGCTTACGAGAGTGTCCGTTAAGAGAGCTTCGACTGTAAATAACTCCTTGTTTTTCATTTTCAGAAAATAACGAGGGTAAAACGCCCTTGGACATTTCAAAAGGATTAGGACACACGGAGTCGATTGAATTGGTAAGTAAGAAAATTAACCAAAAATTTTCAAAGCGAAATGTCTCGTTTAAAACAAATGAGCAGGTTTGATACCCCTTTAAACCCCTACCCCCACCCTTAGGTTATGGGAGGCTTCGTTGCCTAATGGTTAGTGCGCTAGACTCCAGATCGAGCGGTCCGGGTTCGAGGCCTATCTGGTACACTGCATCGTGTTCTTGGGCAAGACGCTTTACTCTCATAGTGCCTTTCTCCACCCGGGTGAAAAATGGGTACCGGCGAATTAATACTGGGGAAGAGGGTAACCCTGCGATGGACGATCATCCCATCCAGGGGGGAGTAGAAGTACTCCGAGTCGCGTAATGCTACGGATAATGCCTGATGAGCCACAAGGCCCGAACGCAGCCCTTACCCCTTTACCAACCTGAGGTGTTATTTCTCGGCTTTACATCACAACCTGTTAAGCCTTGTTTGCAAGGAACAAAATGACTAAAAATAAGAGAAAAAGAAAAATGATATACCACCAAGAAACAAGGATGGTCTAGAGGGAAGAAAATTGACGCGGTTCACGGAAGGTAGACAATTTCATCCACGACGAATCCGGGTGACAAAGCTCTTAATGTTAAAAAATTCGCTGTGGTACCTTGCAAATACCTACCTAACCGTGGTAGGTTTGGGTGTTTGAAAGCTAAGAATGAACCACATTAATAGACAGGCAACAGATTTGCTGGTTTGCGTGTGACTGAATGGTCACACACGTAGTTTTTTCTGTGTGCAGTGTTATTTGACCCGAACTCCTGTGTTTGTGTTTTGTCAGTTGAAACTTAGTTCCGCTGGTAAGATGGGCCCGTGCGACAATGTCAAAATTGACTGGGGACTCAACGCGGTAAGATATAATCTTCATTGTTCAAAATGTCATATATGATTGAGATTATAAATGGACTGCTGGTAGGGTTTGAAGGGAGTCCCTGTCCTCACAGTTACGCTTGAAATTCAAGAAGTCACAGAGAAAGAAATTGAGGGCTTCAACATGATTGATGTGTTCCTGTGTGAGAAATAGAATGATATGTTTTGTATCTTGGACATCATAAGTATGATACATCTTTGATCATAGAATAATGATTTGTAAGACAGGGTGCGAGCCTACAATAGAACGGCGTTAGCCCAAATAAGATTATAAATCTTTGCCAAGGACATAGATGATTTCTCACCAACTAGTAAACATTTTTGCATCGACAGTTAATCATGTTTTTTTTTTTTTTTCAGGTTGATGGAATCTACGATAATCCTTTAGAACTGTTGGACATTAAACCTGAATTCAGTGATGATGAAGGACTGAATGACTCGAAAGCTGAGGCAAAGGTAAAGCAAAAGGAAAAACAGGCGCTACAGTCGGAGGAAATAAGTGCCAAATATTCGCTGAAGCACTCAAAAGATTTCCAACTTATTTCATGGAATCAAAAACTAGCGTGAGCGCTCACCTCACGAATACTCCGAAAGTAATCGCGCGAACAGATACGTCTTGTTGCTTCAGGGCCGAACACCGCGGGCTCAGTCCCGTTTCGGAGGTGGGATGTCGTCATCAACTGGTACTTTCACCCCCGAGTGGATAGTGAAGTTTAAGTTACAATGGGAACAAGTTCAAGAAATTAAAGGGAAAGTTGAGCCCGATTTACACGACAGGCGTTTTAGGCACGGCACTCCTAAATTTCGGTACCCGTGCCTTAAAGTATGGCCCGCCAACTCTCTATTTACACGACAAATTGTCTTGTTTTACGGCACTCCTAATTTTCTTCTTGGCACTCCTAAAACGAGAAACGCCACCCCCTAATTATTGAGCCTGTCCATGCATGCGTCGCGTTTCACAGCGGTCAAACGCAAAAATTGACGTCACGTCCGGTTTTCACCGCCTCGAACTTTTCTAAGAATTTGACTCGAAAGTGGGCAAACTTTTGCAAGAAATTGTTAAAGAAATAGTACGGTGAAAGAACAGTTCAAGCTGGGACACTCAGTGGAGATGAATTATCAAATTTACAATCCATAAGCGGCGTATAAACCTTAACTTTCCAGGGACAGCGTTAACTTTTGGCTTTAAAGCGAAAGTTAACGGAACATTTAAGACTTTGTATGGAAAATTTTGGCGGCAATTGCACAGGAACTGCGCACGCGCGCTGCGTTTGACCGCTGTGGAGCGTCGCGTGCACTTTATGTAAACCGATGTTCGGTAAGGCGTTCGGACAACACACGATGTGCTATTTTCTGGTTCTATTTAATGAAGAAAGAAATCAAATATCATAAATATGCTTCGGAAGGAAAAATGCGCTTTCGTTTACTTATTTAATTGGAAGCATGAAAGACTCAAAATGTTCATAAAGGCCGTGCTTGCGGTTTTAAAGCAACCAAAATCTAAGAGTTTATGGATGCGTTTACGATCAGCAGCAATTTTTTTTTATAAATTTGAGCCGATTGTTTGTCCTTTTTTTGCTACGTATAGTTAGAATTGTATGGTCTTAACACCCAAGATCTCAATTATATGCAACGTCGCCTCCTCTGACCAAGAAACAGCCCGCGGAGTTTTGCCCAAAGAACAAAACGCCATCTTGGATTTGCTCCTGTTTTTATCCATAAAGGTCCGGTAATACGGGCAACATTTTTGTTCACCTTGTCTCGCAACATTGTTGCATTGCAAGTTGAACGAGTTGTTGCCCGTATTACTACCGCGCGCTCAACTTGTCTCGCAACAAATTTCGATGTTGCAAGTTGCAGCAACATGTTGCACAAAGTAGAACCGAGTTCTACTTTTTGCAACAATTTTTTTCAACTTGCAACACCGAAATTTGTTGCGAGACAAGTTGAGCGCGCGGTAGTAATACGGGCAACAACTCGTTCAACTTGCAATGCAACAATGTTGCGAGACAAGTTGAACAAAAATGTTGCTCGTATTACCGGACCTTAAGGAAAATTTTAGGGGTGCCGTGCCCAAAAAGCTTGTCGTGTAAATCGGGCTTTGGATTCAGACGAAAAGAAAGGCGCGTTTACACGACAGAGAAATTTGGGTACGGACTTGTCTCAAAAAGGGTCTGCACCTAACCACTTTTGTAGAGAAACAGTCAAATCAAAACGGGGCCATAGGCGCCTATGGCCCCGTTTTGATTTGACTGTTTCTCTACCAAAGTGGTCAGGTCCGGACCAATTTTCTGACGGGTCCGTACCCAAGTTTTTCTCTCGTGTAAACGCGCCTTCAATCTACCAAATTCCTTCTAGAGAACTTATATAAGAAAGAATCACCATTCTGGTCAAGGGACTAAAAGCGCTTCAAAGGTTCTGTAACACTAAGCGGTCTTTAGTGCAGCATGTCTCGCAGTTTTGGTGTGACACAATTTGAATGAAAATCACAAAGCCGAACTGAACACGCAACGTTTTCGTTAAAGCAAGCGTTGTGTGCGAACTAAATAGAATTGAAATCTAGCTAAATACAATCAAATTCGTGTTTCTACAAACTGTGAGTGCGCTCCGACTTCCCCCTCTCCCTTACCTTTAGATATTAACTTTTTTGTTTGTTTGTCCCAGGCTCGTTCCAGTCCTCCCACGCCTCCTCGTCACCGTCGCCAGTTACCAACACGACCTGTCAGTCAAATGATTCTGCCGGGAGGGGGGTACATGAAGGGAATACAGGGACTACCGGGGATGAGTCCCTTGGTATCAGGTCTGACACTCGTAGGAAGTGAATCACCGGCAGTTGACAAGGCACCCGGGGCGTCCCCGTCGGTCGTGAGGCGGCGAGCACCTACCCGTCCCTCGGGAACAAATGTGGAAACAGTGGCTGTTAATGTGCGCGCGAGTATGTTTGTTCCCAGTTCGGTGTCAGAAGGCAGCACGTTCAGCTCTACAACAAGCACGTTTGGTCACGGACCGAAAAGCAAAGCGTGAGTTTGAGAGTTTGAAAAAAAAAGCTTCATTAAACCCTCCCCCTCCCCGGAGACATTTTTGTTATAGGCCTTAAGAGACGGCGGGAGCGATTGGGGGGGGGGGGGTGGAGGTTATTGGTGGATAGGGTGGTGTGGGACTTATCTTAAAGCCAAATTCCGCTGGGAAACGTAAACTAGATGTATAGGAAGGTGTTTACTTCTCTTTGATAACGGCAGGGCTGCAAATTTTTTTTTTTCACTTGAGAGGACATATGTTCTTCTAAGACATCTCTCTTGGTCGGAAAAAACAAAATATTGGTCGGGCATCACCAAAACAAAAAGGCTGAATTTTATTCATTATTGCCGAAAATGATTTACGATCAAAAAATTGTCCGAACATTATGTCCGACCACAATTGGGATTTTGTCGGACATGAGCAAATTTTGGTCGGCCAATGGCCGATGACCAACTGTTATTTGGAGCCCTGTAACGTAAACAAATATAGTGGATACAAAACCAGAAACCCAGAACATAAAGTTAATTGAATTTGAATTATATTTGATTTTTCTAGGCTTAATACCAGTCCATTCCAGTGAAGAAAATAATATTTCAATTTTGTAGAACAGTACTTTACAAATAACAGGAACCCATTAAGAAATGAGAATGACTAACGATGGCGAAGATAGAAATGGATTATAATAAAGGCACAATTGAAAGAGTTCAACTTGAGGTATTAGAAAACCGATTTGAATGTTAAATTTTGACGTCTTGTAAGAACTAGAAGTTCGTTTAGAATTTCTTTTTCAATTAGTTTTAGTCCAAACTGGGGAACATTTCCAACATAAATTAATGTGCTAAGTAACAGTTCTTTGTTTGAATTTGTTCTCTTTTTTCAGGGCTGAAGGAGCAGGAGTTGAGCCGTCAGACTCCCCTCCCCCTATCCCCCCGGTACGCTGCTCCTCCGTCAGCCGGGAGAAGCGGTTCGGTATTGATGTACCCCTGCCTCCATTACCTGCCAAACCAAAGTTTGACGATCCAGGCGCTGCACCCTCCAAACCGTCGCCTCCTGAAGTCAAGAGCCGGCCTCCTGACGGAGTGAATCGACGAGCTCCGCCTGTACCTCCCGCCCCTAAACATGCTGGCTCGGAGAAACCCCCCGCACCCCCTCTCCCCACCCACCGGAGGTCTAAATCTGAGGGCAGGACCCCCTTTGGCGAAGATATCCCTTTGACATCAGACTCAAAGCCCCCTGTGGAGAAAAAGCTTTCGGCTGGCAAGGAAGAGGCTCGACCGAACCCACCTCCAAGACCTCTGAAGCTTGGGTCAGTTCGGGTAACGTCATCAACTCCGTTACTGTCAAATGGCGAGATAACACAACCCAGGTTAGTTGCGTTACACGTCGTAAGTCACGCTAGTTGATTTTGAACTGTGTTTGTCACTCTCGCGCGGCCAGAAAGAGTAAGGGACGCACAGACAACCAGTCTCCTAACCGAAGTACAAATAAGCTCGTTATTTGGGTTGGATAACAGAGTGGAACCCTACTAATCGTCTAGCTATAAAATTCCCGAAAGTATTTCCAACCCTTATTTAGCGGCCACCTCTGTTAAGCCGCCGCGTCCACTTTTCGGATGTTCCTTCAAACACGCTCCTATCGATTATCGTCTTAACGCGATTCCATTGTCACTAAGCTAAGAAATGTTCTTTCGATTTCCTTGCAATAAGGTGTTGTTTCCACTTAGCTTTATGCTAAGTGACGAACCTCTATTAAGCGGCCAACCCTATTAAAAGAGCAACGACACGGGCAACGCAACTTAAAAAAATTGGTAATTTGTGTTGCAGGAATCCTAAAAATAATAATCCATTTTTACTAAAAATTGCTATATTAGAACACTGAAAATGTCAACGGTCGTCTTTGGCTGCGGATGGCTAGGATGGAAATGGATTGCAACTTGAAAACTTAAGGCTTAACTTTTCAAGTTGTTTCCGTTCGTCTACCAAAAAAAAAAAATCGATATTTATAGACGTAGCTTGATTTCTATCCGAAAATTAAGGTAATATCTTCCTTTAGGTGTTCAAAGAAAATGTTTTTCATTGGTTAAGTTGCCTACCACTAATTTCAGAACAGTTTAGACCAAAAATCTGCGAAATCGTCGTGCATAGCTCCTTTACGTTTGTTGCTCATAATCAGTCTTAATCTTCGTCGATCGAAACCATCCTTGTTTATTTTCGGGTTTTAATTACTCCGTTAGTGTTGTTCTTCCTTAGAATACAGTCGAAGTTCTCGTAAGCGGACACCCTCGGGACGCGAAAAAAGTGTCCGTAACTGGAGCTGGCCGCTTACGAGAATGGTTCTCGTACGCGGCCAGTAGAGGTGTAGGGGATAGATGGCCGCTTACGGGAGCTTGCCCAGCTAACAATAACCGGACGGTTGTGGATGACGACAAAACAAACACTAAAATATGTACTGTAATTATTGTTAAATCATTGTGACGAACGGCGATGAGAAGTTGATTGATAAAAACAAAAAACAGAGGTTTTGTGTAGGATTTTCTTCGGGGTGTTCGCTTATGGGAGCTTAAAAACAAAGAAAAAGTCTAAGTCGTAAAGTGTGAAAGTGTCCGCGGCCGCTTACGGGAATGTCCGCTTACGAGAATGCAAAAATACAGAGTTTGTATGGGAGTTAAAACGGGGTTTCAAACAAGGCGACCGTAAGTAGAGCTGTCCGCTTACGAGAGTGTCCGTTAAGAGAGCTTTGACTGTACTACTATTTTGAGGTTTCCTTCAATTTGAAAGTCATCAGAAAAATGACTTTCAAGACCGTGAAATAAAAGACCGTGACATTGCTCCTTTAAGTAGACACTTACCATCGCCCCTAAGATGGCCATTGACTGTTTTTACAATATTCATAACCTACTGTTTGTGTTTTGTAATGTAGGTCTGCCACATTGCCACGCCCTCCCCCACGAGTGAGTTCAGAGCTAAGCTCCCTTAAAGGTAAGTTCATCTTGTAAGTTTTAAAAAAAGCCTCTAAAGCCCTCGACCTACAATCTATACAGAAAGTGGAATTTTGTTTTACGTAAAGCAGTCGTTTGCTTGCTCTTGTAGAAATTCGCGCACTTTGATGCAAGGCGCGTTAATATACTGTCCCAGAGATTTTTTTCTACCTTCTTCTCCAAACAGAATGCCGTCACAACGGTCGAAGCGAGTGGCGCGGCCCTTGTTTTTACCGCTTCACGTCTCAAATTTGATTGAGAAATATATAAAAAAAAGAAAACTGGGCAGGGATAAGCATGATACTCCCTTTAACACTGGACAGGTTTTCTTGTCTCCAGTGGTTTAGTGGTCAGGGCTTGAGACTAACTTTTTAACGCACTGGTTTACTGTCAGATTTTACTAGCCAAAAGTAGTTTTTCACTAGTCAGGTATATTGATTTCTATCAAGAACAGTTGACTTTTCCGAGTTTTTCACTAGCCAAATGGCTAGAAGGAATGCTAAACCTGGCAGCCAAAACCTAAGTTTTAGTAGCCTTTGGCTAGTTGGCTACCGTTAGTCTCGAGCCCTGGTGGTAGAGGGTCCGACCGATGTGCGGAAGGCATAGTTTCGACTCCTGTTCGGAGAACTCTAAATTCTTTTTTTGCGTTGGTTGCGTCACCGCCTGAGTACCCTTCTCAATTTTTATTTATAAATTTTAAAATTTGCTTCTTTAGCAAACGTCGAGACAGAAAGTACCGATAAAGCGAAGGAACCCGTCGATGAAGCGGATGTACCAGAGAGTCCCATTCCCGACCTACCCCCAAGAGCACCCGGCGTGATGGTGAGTAAGGAAGTAAAGGAATTTCGTTTGTTTGCCAAAATCACATCCAGTTGCCCGAAATCTGCACGATTTTTGAGTCGTCAAAGAGGCGGGGCAAAGCTTTTACCAACGCACAATGTTACATTTGCGTTGCGTGCAACTCTTTTCTAAAGAGAAGCATTAGTATTTGGACTGTAACGCAAATCGTTCCCAAAGAGAAGCGTTACATTCCGGTTGTCACGCAACACTTATCCCAAAGAGATGTGTTACATGTGGGTTGTCACACAATATTTTTTTTATGATGACTGTTACATTAGGTAAATAACAGAAATATTTTCCTAAAGAAAAGCGTTACATTTGGACTTGTTTGTAACGCATTGCTTTACGAAAGGAGCAGTGTTGCGTGACGTAGGTCTTCATTAGACATTCATTAGCCCAACACTGTTTTAGATTATTGATGCTCGCTGTCCTGTGTTAGCGAATCACGTTCTTCACGCACTTAACGCTTCGTTTTCTGTGTTTAGAGTGCCCCAGGCCTTCCCCATCGAGTGCAAGCGTTGTACGACTGCGAGGCAGATAACGAGGACGAGCTTACCTTCAAAGAAGGAGACATTATTTTGGTCAAGGGGGAGGGGGAAGACGCCGAGTGGTGGGTGAGTATGCATCTTTGAGGGTGGGGGGTGGGTTAGTATAATACGGTTTCATCTGCGGGGAAAAGGCATCGTGAGCAAAATGAAAGGTGTGTTGTTTCTTGTCGGGAAGGGGAGGGTGAGCACGCCAAATGGTGGGGTTGTACGTGTTTAGGAGGGGGGGGGGGGGGTGAGCACGCCGAAGTGTGGGGTTAGACATGTGGGGGAGGGGAGGGGGAGGTGGAGCACGCGAAGTGTAAGGTTGTACGTGTGGTGGAGGGGAAGTGGGTGTTCTGGTCTTCAGTTCTTTAGTTGGAAAGAATGTCAGGTTAGTTATGAGGCTCTGCCAGGGTAAATTCCGACAAGCGACATGGCCCAAAAAGTAGCGACAGCACATAAAATAAAATCTCGACAAACCATAACCTTTTGGAAAAACTTAAATTCCGACAAGGAATTATTTTTCCTTCAATTTTCTACCGACAGCGACGCGAAGTTTGATAAAACAGTGACACGGCGCATTTTTAAAATTAGACAAGCGACTCGGAAAACCCCCTCCCCCCCCTGGCAGGCCCTCAGTTATGCTAATGCGATTAAATTTGCTGCTGTTAATCTCTCTCGGCCATGGTGACTGAATCAAAACTAATCAACTTATTTTAACTTATTTAAATAGTTAACGATAAGAACTAATCACAGTAGACCGTGTCGTATTCCTACTACAAAGTATACAAAGTAGATTGTTGTTAAACGTTTTCGCATGATCATGCGTAGAAGGTAAATATAACTAATTTTGCCTTTCGTTTTTTTTTTTAGTCTGGTGAAATTGAAGGCCATCCAGAAAAAAAAGGAGTTTTTCCAATAAGCTTTGTTCGTGTCCTTTCCGATTAATTCTACACAGTGCAACTCGTCCCTTTGTCTTCAGCTATTCGGGTCGTAACGCCGGCTCACGCAACGCTTCAGGAAACCTTGCGTGTTCGTGACACCCAAATAAGGAGAGAGGCTACTCAGTCGCTGGAAAACCATTGTGTATAATTCAGTCTTAACTTCACACTCGCTCATTCATCGACAGAAAGAGTATTTTCTCCACCAAAGCATTTTCGAATTCTTATGAGCTCGTTTTTATGATAGTTTGTAGGTTTTTTAAGAGTTACGATTAGTTAGTCCTATCTCGTGGATCGTAGTTTTGTTATTTACTTAAAGAATATTTTCGCTTTCAAAATAACTTTTCTTCGTGGAAGTTTTTTAAACTTGCTATAATATACTTTCCTGATCGATTCATTCTTAGCTTTTTCACTGCAATGGACAGCTGTGACTTTAAAAGTCGCTTGGCATGTCCAGAATTAGACTGCAACATTTTTTGTCATTCACAACGACAAAATGCTTTTTTATGAAATCAATTGAAATCGTTCTTTTTTAAAACAAATTTGAGGGAAGTAAATTTTTAAACGCTAAGAACTTTTAATTTATGTGAAATTTTTCATTTTGTCAGGATTAAAGCGATGTGTCATCTGGTTTCCATGGAAACCAAATTTATTTTCAAGCAGTGACAGAAAATTACGTTAAATTGTGACAAAAAGTTACGAAAATGTATATGAAAGCGTAGAAGACCATAATTTAGGACTCAACTCCTTCTTAATGTTGCTTTATGTACAATTTGTATGAAGACTTTGCCTAAAGATCAAATATTTTCCTAAAACTTTCAATTTCTTAAAACCCATGACACAACTCCGTTAATCCTGGCCGTGTTTTACCGCTTACACAATTGTAAGGTTTTTGTTTTGTAAAAAAGTAAATGTTTAAAATGAAGAAAGGTTTACAACGAAATTTTTTGGGTTGTTTATGCCCAACATTAGTTAAGGTTGTATGTTAAAAATAGGAAGTAATTATTGGGTAGAAATAACCTGTAACTTAAAAATGTAATCTGAAAAGTATTTCAAGAGGACACCGTCGTTTAATTTTAACGTGACTTCAAGAAGTTCTAAAATATCTACAGACCACAGACACCCCAACAACAATGATTAATTTTGTAGAACAGTGCTAAGCAAATGAGAGAAACTCACTTAGGAACGATGATGACTGGCGATGGCGAGAATGAAAACGAATTACAATATGAACCAACTTGAAGTCGTGATATTAGGTGAGGGTGTTTTCTTAGGTGCAAATATTTCTCGCAAATTTTTATTGCGAAATTCCTGCAGAACATGCGAGATTATAGATGTATTTTCTTTAACTACATTTTACTCGGCCACAAATAAAGCTTACAACCTTTGAAATATATTAATAGATCAGTTAGGTTTGTGATATTTTAAGCTAAATTCTTTTACAGGTATAGCTATTTTAAACGTAAATTGTTATAATTGTAACATATTTTCCTCCTGAAGAGAAAAATGGGTTTTGATCGTAGAACGGTGCCTTATTTGTAGAAAGATGTATTTTTCCAAAATAAATATAAAAATTGAAAACTTCACGAGATGAACTTTTATTAGTTGTGTCTTTCCTGTTGTCAAATACCTTGCCCAGTTCAAAACGTATTCTATGTTTTCTATACAGTGCGGAAAACAAGAAGGCTCCTTTACACCACGGTCACTTGAGACATATGGGGTGTATTACACTAAGCTACGTCTTTTTACCAAGGGACTAAGTTGTTGACTACGTGCCCGAGCGAATACAGTGTCAACAAGGCGCGACCGAGTTGACCATTGACGGTAGGTTTACCGTATTTACTCGAATAAGCGCCGCGGCGCTTATTAAATTTTTCGCGCTACAAGGGCGGCGCTTATTTAAAATTTGGAATCTTATCTTTTACAGTTATTGAGAAGAGCGTCTCTTGATCGTCAGTACTGATTTGTCTCTTGCTGAGACAGAAGTGGCGCTAGCTGTCGTGGCAAAGTTTGCGGTCTTCACAACATCTACAGAACTACGTATTGTAAGAGTGTTGAATAGAAAAACTAATGGGAGAGCGATAAAACAATCACTCATAACTGCAAAACATCGCTTTTGATGCAAAGAAATGTTCAAGCTTGGTTTAGAGTTGCTTTGTAGTGCCGTTTTAAGTTAAACGAAATTCTTCAAATAAGTGCCGCATCGGGACTGCGCGCTTATTCGGGGGCGGCGCTTATTAACTTTTTTGTCCCAAATGCGGCGCTTATTCGAGGGAGGCGGTTATTCGGGGGCGGCGCTTATTCGAGTAAATACGGTAGCCACCTGTTGCTCGGCAACTTTTCATCTTTCGAGCAACGTTTTTCTTTGCAAGCAACTTTTGCAGTTTCGAGCAACTTTTTGCAATTACTAGTCCGAAGATTGTCCGAGTGTTGTTCAAAGGCCGTACGAACGTCTCCGAGTATTTTTCGACCATTTCCGAAGATGAAATTTGCCGAAGACTTCGACTGAGGAAGTTCAGGGGATGCTTCAACTTTCAGATTATTAAAGCTGATTTCCAGTCCGTACTGCGCAGACTCGGGGTTTGTTTTCGTTTTTGTTTTGAATTCGTTGAAACGTTACACTTCGGTGACAGCATACATGAAGTTTTTTAGTCCGCCATTAAGAGAATTAATGAAGAATTTCCGATGAGCTGCGGAACGTCGGTTTGAAATAGCGTCAAGGTTCCTCTACTCGTTATTATTTGTTCTGCAAGGATATCTGGCGTTAATTATGAAGAAAAAGGTAAGTTTGTCGCGGAATTTTTAGTTTTGCTTGTAAACATTCCTTCGTGTGGGCTCACATAAACATTGCAGCCGAGATTGCGCAGTACGGACTGGAATTCATCTTTAAACATTTAAACTTATCAGCAAACATGACGTCATCGGTATCTTAACGATTGTTCTTCAGTAACAGAAACCCTTGTAATTCAACAAATTTCAGTTGCCTTAACCTCAAAGGTAAATGAGCATATATTTAGAAAATTTTCTTATTTTAAGGAAACGTTTAGGATTTTTTTGAGCAACTTTTGAGCAACTCTTGGGACATCTCGAGCAACTTGTGGCTAAGCCTAATTGACGGGCGCTCGGCCGGTCCAGTTTTCGTCGGCTTTTCTGTACTCCCCTTAAAATTTATATTGCAGCAAGACGAACGCAGTTTTTATGCCATTAGCCACCTTCACCTGGCCAATTTGTGGGAGTTGTATGCCGGTAATTATGCGTAATGCGTACTGCCTGAAAAAAGTTGACCGCCAGGGACTTGGTGGGAAATTTCAGGCAGTGGGAGTGCGAAACAGATATAAAATTGCTAGCAGCTAGATAAAACTATTTAAGAATGTTTAGTTGTTGATTACTTTGTTGTCATCATGATGGTGGCCATGCTTTATGGGTCCCCCCCCCTCCCCCACGAAAAAAAAGAATCAAGTTGCAGTATAAAACTATCAAACCTGATACCATTTTTAGCGAATTTGAAACAATAATGGTAGCGTGATTTGAACACTGGGCAAAACGGATGTAAAAAATATTATAGTTTGGCCTCTTAAACATTGGCGATAAACATCATGGGGCTCTATTAAATTATCACCCAAGAAGACCGTATGAAAATATCAGCAAATCACATTTTATTGCAAACATTTAAAGCTAACATACAAAATACATTGCATATATTGCATATACATATTATGACCTTTGCACCCAAACGTTTACAATCAAATCGTAATGTTGACAAAGTAAGAAATCGTCTTCCTAAACAGAACTTAACACTTAAAATCACTAGACCTTTTCAGTAAAGCATTTCAACTTGTTTGGGCGCAGTTTTACAATCAGTTATAAAAATCAGAATCAACGCATTCGTTCATATAAACAAACTACACAAACATTAACAAGATCTGGTAGAACTTCTTCTGTTAAAGGTTTCAACAATTTAGAAGTTCACTGAAGAAAAAAAAATAAAAAAATAAAAAGCTTTTACCCTGTCAAGGTACCGTTTATACAGGCGATTTTTGTCGCGCAACTCAATGCAATTTTTGTATCGTCGATGTTGCATCATGCCCAAGTTTCCTGTAATATCGCGGTGATTTTATCGCAACTATTTTACACGCGTGCAAACGGGCCAACTCGCGGCGATTTCATGGCGATTTTATCTCAGGAGACTTTATGCAACTTCGGCGCCTCAAAAATTGCATTCATTTGCGCGACAAATTAAAAATCGCCTGTGTAAACGGGCTTAACAGTTAACCTATTTTCCGTTACCAGAATGGTAACCTACAAAAATATAGCCCAATAAGGGCCCGATTATATGGCGAATTTCAGCCCCGTTTGCCGGGCTGGAATTTTGTTGCAATCACATGGAGAATTTCAGCCCGGGCTGAACCCTTTTAAAATTGAATAATTATCGTGGCCGCCATTTTCTTTCGTTGAAAACCACCACTGCGAATCCGCAAGCTCACTTTCAGCCCGGGCTGAAATTGAAAACGCGATTACATGAGGTTTTTCAGCTCGTTTGCCCGGGCTGAGTTTTCCAGCCCTAAGGGCCTCTTCACATGAGCCCGGTTAACGGGCTGTCTCGGTTACCAGGACAGATTTTGACGTCTGTTCATATGGAAAATTTAAGCCCGGTTGACGGGGATAAAATTCAAGAAACGAAACCAAAATTGCGACACATGAAGTTGCATCTTTTGCGACTATCGTAGCTTTATCGACCCTTGTAACTTTACTTATAATGCTAATTCCCATATTTCAAAAGTGGAAATAGATACAAGGCAAAATTATGCGATTTTGACCGCCCAGTTACGAAAGGGAAGCTATTTTTTCAAAAAAAGTTGCGTCCCGGTGGCCTGGCTGGAGTGTTCATATGGGAAAATTTTCTTCCCGGTTGCCGATATCTCGTTTGCAGAAACCGAGATATCGGTAATCGGGCTGGCTCGCTTTCTCATATGAACACATCAAAAATTTTACAAAGAAAATAGGAGTGAGCCTATATCTCGGTAACTGGGCCAGCCCGGTCAACCGGGATCATATGAAGAGGCCCTTAGGGCCTCTTCATATGATCCCGGTTGACCGGGCTGGCCCAGTTACCGAGATATAGGCTCACTCCTATTTTCTTTGTAAAATTTTGGATGTGTTCATATGAGAAGGTTGGCCAGCCCGGTTACCGATATCTCGGTTTCTGCAACCGAGATCTCGACAACCGGGAAGAATATTTTCCCATATGAACGCTCCAGCCCGGTCGCCGGGACGCAACTTTTTTTGAGAAAATAGCTTCCCTTTCGTAATTGGGCGGTCCAAATGGTTTAATTTTGCCTTGTATCTATTTCCACTTCAGAAATATGCGAATTAGCTTTATTAATAAAGTTACATGGGTCAATAAAACTACGATAGTCGCGAAAGATGCAACTTTATGTGTCGCCATTTTGCCTTCGTTTCTTGAATTTTATCCCCGTCAACCGGGCTAAAATTTTCCATATGAACAGAGGTCAAAATCCGTCCTGGTAACTGAGACAGCTCGTAAACCGGGCTCATGTGAAGAGGCCCTAACACGCCTCATAATACCGAGGGTAAATATCCCTACTGAAACTAACCTTTCCCAGAGAAAATGGCAGCAAGCATGAAAAAGCCAGGCTAATGACTGCAGCTGTAGTGATCTAAAACAAAATTCAAAACCGAAAAAGTGAAACAAAGGAAAACATGTTTACGTCAACTGCGTTAAAAAAAAACGTAAATACAAAACAGACAATTAATAACAGGTTATGTCTGCGTTCGCAAGTGGACAAAAACTAACGAAACATAGCAAACCATGCATGTTAAAGACTGAGTTAAATATGTATTCACCTTCATGTCAAAACTCTTTTGCCGGTGCAGGGTTGAAACTCGTGGCCAGAACATGAAATATAAAAATGTAGAAGGGTAATGAACGTTTATTCGTTTGTCTCACGATAGAATCGCTTTGAGATGTTGATCGCGACGTTTCGACTGCAATACTGCTAGTCTTCATCAGGCGATGATGTCGATTGTTTACGCGTCGCTATTTAAACACGTTGGTTCGCTGTGATTGGTGCATTTCGATCCTCATTATTATTCCGACTAACAGATGATGTTCCCTCATAGGTCCGCTTTGTAGTTGAACGGCTGTTGTGCTTTCTGATCGTAGGTATCCATGCTTCAGGAATTTCAATTCCGCTATCTCTATTGATGTTATTAGAATGAAGTCTTATTTGGATAGCCTCTTTGACTTTGCAATGTAAGAAGATACATCGGATCAATTTAGGTTTCTGGGAAACTGCTCACCTACCCCTCCACAAACCTAACATTAACCCTTACTTATCGCTTTGGGCAAAATGTTAGGTTTGGGGAGGGGTAGGTGAGCAGTTTCCCAGAAACCTAAATTGATTTTCTCAGAAACCTAAATTGATCCGATACATCTTTATTGAAAGCTTAACATAGTTGAATGTTATTGTACTTGCTTCTTTTTGTTTACTTAGCGGTTGAAATGTTTAAACGGCCGAACGGTCAAGGCAACAGCGGATGTTCTAATCTATTTTTAAACTTGGACAAAAACTTCACGAGAAAACGTGTTTGTAAGTTGATTGTTTTCAGTTATCCTGGATTATCCTGGATATGTATTCACCTTCATGTCAAAACTCTTTTGCTGACGTAGTGTCGAAACTCGTGAGAAACTGCTGAGCTAAGAAGAAAAACAGTCCTTTGCTTCTGAGCCAGAACCATCCTTGGAGACCCAGGGGCAGTTAGTGGGGGCGGGGAAAAGTCTATACGGGCGAAAAAAAATTTCGGCGAAGAAAAGTCAAGAACGAAAATAATTACCCCCTGGGTCTCCGAGGATGAGCCAGAACATGAGATTGAAAGATGTGCGATATGCAATTTTTGGATTTTGCAATGTTAAAAGATCCTTCTCTATTGAAAGCTTAACATAGTTGAATGTTGTTGTACATACTTTTTTTGTTGACTTAATTGCGGATAAGCGCTGGTATTCGGCATGCATGAATTGCTAAAAAAGGTTAAAAAGTTAAAACGGCTGAATTGTCAAAGGAGAGCGAATGTTCTCACTTATTTTTAAACTCGGACAAAAGCTTCACGAGAAAACTTGAACGTGTTTGTAAGTTGATTGTTTTTAAACTGGATTGCTGAAGCAGGCTCGCGCGAGTTGAAGCTTGCAGAAAAAAAAAGTGAGGGAAGATATTTGAACTGTTGATAAAAGACAATTCCATACCCACTTCTACTAATAGAGCGGTTTTCATTTGAGTGTCGAAAGTAAATTACGTTTGCTTTGGTCTTGAATTACTACGCTTAGTGATTGGCTTAAAAATCACGCGCCACTTTCTTAGCCAATCAGAAGTAAAACCAAAACCAATCGTGACTCGCTAGCGCACGTTTTCCCGCGCTTCGTGCCAGTTACATGTATTTGCTTCGAGTTTTGATTGGTTCACTGGATTGTCTATGTTCTTTGTGATTGGCCAGAGTAATTACTTTGGTTTTGGTTTTACGACACTCAATTGAAAACTGCTCTAACGTCAAACCAAAAATCAAACCAAATAAAAATCCAAAAGCTCCAATTCTTGAATTGCTGAAGGAAGTGGGAAGTCTCTCCGTTAGCAAAGGATGTTCTAACTTGTTTCGAAACTTATTGAAGGCCACTCCGCATTTCTGAATTGTCAGGAATGCGTATTCCGCAATTCCGCAAAGTGCTTTGAAAGTAAATTACAGTCAAAGTTTTGAACTGTCACTTAATCTCTGGAATAACAAGCTCTTGAAAGCGGCCGCGTCCAGCTTTGAAAATTAGCAACTACTTAAGCTTTGAGGCCAGTCAAAGCTTCTCATTCGTATTGTCAGCACACTTCACAAAAGTATACATTATACATTACTTGATCTGATTAACCATACAAATATAATACTGGCAAATAAAGAAGCCTAAGCCATGTTTTATACTGTCATAAAACAAGACGGGCATTTGACACGAGGGAACTGTAGAAAACATGGGCCGCAGGCGAATGTTTTCTACATTAATTATTTCTCTATGTTTTATACTCTGATAAAAAAAAAAAAGTTTTTAGCCAATCAGAGCGCGCGCAGACTCCTATCTATATTTTAAATGATGTTCGTTGATAAATATTTAAAACCAAGTTGTAAGCAGCCGCGACCACCTTTGGGAATTACGAACTAATCTTTTCCTTTGGTTTTTAAAGTTCCCGAAGCGACCAGTTAAAGATTCTCATTCATATACACGGATCCAGAGTTTCAGACTTCCGGTCCAAATTCAAAAGAAAAGTGAGACTCATTAAGTCAGGCTATTGTGTTTTGCGATGTTTAACAATGGTCTGACTTAATGAGTGCTTACTTATTCTTTGAACTTGGACCGGAAGTCTGAAACTCTGGATCCGTGTATTGTTAGAACACTTTAACAAAAGTATAAATTATACATTACTTGATCGCATTAACCATGTCAATATAAGACCTTTGGATTTTTATTTGGTTTGATTTTGG
Source organism: Oculina patagonica (assembly GCF_052425735.1). Lineage (NCBI taxonomy): Eukaryota > Metazoa > Cnidaria > Anthozoa > Scleractinia > Oculinidae > Oculina > Oculina patagonica. The sequence continues at coordinate 29,753,912 of NC_135766.1, read as the reverse complement.
TTTGACATTATGCAAGGCACTGGAATTAAGAATTGCTTCTTATCAACAGTGCAGATTTCTTTGCTCCTTGTTTTCCTGCAAGCTTCAACACGCGGGACCCTGCGACAGCAATCTAGGATAAAAACAATCAACTTACAAATAAGTTTTCTTGTAAAGCTTTTGTCCGAGTTTCTAAATAAGTGACAATTCAGACAATTCTGACAATTCAGAAACCTGACGGAGTCCTGGCCTTCAATAAGTTTCGAAACAAGTTAGAACATCCTTTGTTAACGGAGAGACTTCCCACTTCCTTCAGTAATTCAAGAATTGGAGCTTTTGGATTCTTATTTGGTTTGATTTTTGGTTTGACGTTATTGGAATTCGATAAGGAATTGTCTTTTATCAACAGTTCAAATATCTTTCTTCATTTATTTTTCTGCGAGTTTCAACTCGCGCGAGCCTGCGTCAGCAAACCGGTTTAAACACAATCAGCTTACAAACACGTTCAAGTTTTCTCGTGAAGCTTTTGTCCGAGTTTCAAAATAAGTTAGGACATTCGCTCTCCTTTGACAATTCAGCCGTTTTAACTTTTAAAACATTTTTCAACAATTCATGATTGCGGAATACCGCCGGGCTGCTGTTATCCGCAAAGTCAACAAAAAGAACTAAGTACAATAACATTCAACTATGTTAAGCTTTCAATAGAGAAGGATCTTTTAACATTGCAAAATCCAAAAATTGCATATTGCACATTTTTCAATCTCATGTTCTGACATGAAGGTGAAGGTGAATACATATTTAATTCAGTCTTTAACATTCCGACCATGGTTTCCTTATTTCGTTTAGTTTGTGTCGGCTTGCAAATCGAACGCCAACATATAAACCTATTGTTAATTGTCTGTTTTATTTGCGGTTTGTTTGAACGCAGTGAATTAGAACGTAAATTGTTTCGCTTTCTTTTAGCGTGGTTTTCACTAGTGATGCAAGCACATGCGCAGGAATAACAGCTATTATTTCACCGTGAAAACGGCTTCGACTCAAGCAAAAGCACAAGCGCATAGCAGTTTTATGCTCGTGCTTGTGCTTGCGGCAAGCACAAGAACAAGGATCAACATTCGTCTTTTTGCGTGATTGGGCTTATGCTTGCGCTTGTGCTTGCGTCGCTAGTGAAAACCAGGCTTTAGAAATGTAGATAAAAAATTTGATTATTATTCAGTGACTTTGCTAAATTGTCGAAAACTTTAATAATTTTAGCGGTTCAATTTTGAAGTTTTTAAAAAAAAATAACTTTATATTGATGCATTTTCTTTTTAAATCTTAATTGTAAATAGATGATTATGAATAATTTTAAAGTTTAGATTGTAATTTATAGGTAGCTGTTTTTAAACATTGAAATTAAGTTAGGTGTCCCCAACTATTCTTTCTTTGCTTCCAAACAAGTCGAAATGCCTTCACAGTTGAGCGATTACACGCATTAGGTTATAGGTTTAGGAAGATTATTTCTTTGTCAACATTTGACTGTAAAAGTCTTCCCCGAGAAAATAATTAATGGTATAATACGTACATGCAATGTATGTTGTATGTCAGCTTTTAATAAACGTTTGTTATAAAATATGTTTTGCTCATGTTTTAGTACATTGATTTTTTTGTGCGATATTTTAAGAGCCACCTGACATTTATCGCTGCGCTCACTCGTGGGAGATATTAACACTCGAAGATAAAATTCGTATCCTCTCGCGGTCATGTAATAGCTTCTGATCTTTTAGGTCAATTAATTATTTATTCAGATTTAAAAAGAAAAAAATCCAACTTCAAGTCTTATTCGAACTCGAAGTCAAACTAGAGGTTTCAGGATCCCAATTTTGTGAGCAAAATATTGCGTACAGAATATTCAAGAACTTCCTGTTTAAAAACGCTTTTCTCCGCGTCCAGCCGCCATCTTGAAAGCGGAGTAGACCCTGGGAACGAGGTTACTCCTGAGGTTGAGTAATGGTCAAGCGAAACCTCTACTTGTCTCATGGCTAATAATTATAAAAACAAATCGCACGTGTACACACGCCGTGAAAACAAACTCTACTAGTCTATTTCAAAACACTTACTCCTCCGTTAAGCCTCCGTTAAAACAATTGAGTTTCAGAGGTGCATTTTGAAAAATAACATTCTTAGGGTCGGTGTTTATATTTGTCTGACCCGTATGAATGGGAAAGTCCCTCGTGTTCATCAAACTCTTTTAAAATTCCCAGAATGTCACGCAACCTAAAGATAAATTTTAGCGAGCACTTAATTTAGCTATTTTAGCCGAACTCGCTAAAATCGTTAAAATTAGTAGCCGCTAACAATAGTAACTTTAAGGTACGTTTTGTGGAAACACACACAAGCAGAATAAAATGAAAAATAGTAGATCATGTCTTTGTTCTGTGGTGTTATCCTGAGAGTAAAATAAAACTGAAGCCCCTCTCCCACTTTTTCCCCAAGTCATGTAAATTACAGTGGTAGCTTTCGTAAGGCCATCCCAACAAAATGTTTCGTTTCCCATCGCCCGACCGACCCATTTTCTCGAAATGTAAAAAAAAATCCAGATTCACTAGTCAAAGAGGCAAGTACTTTAATACAAGCACACGATCTTGTTTTATTAACAACAATTGATATGATGTGATGTCCTTGTCTTGAATTAACATCGATACTAAGTTTTTCAAAGGCTGTTTCGCGCCAAGGGCATTAACGATTGTTCCGACATTCTCAGCGAGATCGACCTAAACAAAATCTTTCGGTTCTGCATCTCCTGGCTTTTTAAATGAACCCAGACCCCCGCTTCGGGAACTTTAAAAACCAAAGGAAAAGATTAGTTAGTAATTCCCAAAGATGGTCGCGGCTGCTTACAACTTGGTTTTAAATATTTATCAACAAACATCATTTTTAATATAGATAGGAGTCTGCGCGCGCTCTGATTGGCAAAAAACTTTTTTGTTTTATCAGAGTATAAAACATAAAAAAATCATTAATGTAGAAAACATTCGCCTGCGTCTCATGTTTTCTACATTTCCCTCGTGTTCTCAAATCAAATGCCCGTCTTGTTTTATGACAGTATAAAACATGGCTTAGGCTTCTTTATTTGCCAGTATTATATTTACATGTTTAATCAGATCAAGTAATGTCAGTAATGTATTGTATGTATAATTCTTAATTTTTATTATAGTAGGTCCACATCAGCCCTTTGGCTGCCTTTTTCCCAACCTACTTATCAAATAAAGTATGTTTTGTGTTTTTATGTTTTATACTTTTGTTCAAGTGTGCTGACAATAGGCCTTTCTCGATTATGCTAGTAAAACTGGCATTTAATGCTACTAGAAATTCTCGAATAAAGCCAAAAAAATGCTAACATAATGCCTGATTTCTTTACAAAATGCCACTTGAATTCCAAAGAATGCTTTGTTTTATTTCAAACAAAACGTACAAACTCTTACATTATATGCTCATATCAACAACAGGTGATACTGTAGTGGACTGTAGTGATCGATCACTTGCTATAGATGATGGAACTGGTCTATCTTGCAAGTTCGTGGCCGATGCCATCTTCGCTGATCTTGGCTGAGCAAGAGAAAGAGTTACCCGCTGACCACCCATACCTTTTTTTCCGTTGGTGCACACACACAAGTAATACAACGCACAGACAGTCGACTCGAAACAGACAGAAAACAATCAAATTTTAAAAGTAATCAAAATATGAAACTTTAGGATTATTTATCCTTCTGAGTTCTGAGTGCTGAAATCTGGATCACAGTCATGAAAAATGACAGAAAATGCTAGCAATTCTTTTTCAAGAAAAAACGAAAAAAAATGCTCGTTTTCCCAAAAAATGCCGAAAAAAGTGCAAATCGAGAAAGGCCTAGCTGACAATACTGCGAATGAGAATCTTTGACTGGCCCCTTGGAAGCGTTAAAAAAACAAAGGAAAAGATTTAATAGTTGGTAATTCTCAAAGCTGGTTATTATTCCAGAGATTAAGTGACAGTTCAAAGCTTTGACTGTATTTTACTTTCAAAGCATTTTGCGGAATTGCGGAATCCGCATTCCTGACAACTCAGAAATGCGGATTCCTGGCCTTCAATAAGTTTCGAAACAAGTTAGAACATCCTTTGTTAACGGAGAGACTTCCCAGTTCCTTCAGCAATTCAAGAATTGGAGCTTTTGGATTCTTATTTGGTTTGATTTTTGGTTTGACGTTATTGGAATTCGATAAGGAATTGTCTTTTATCAACAGTTCAAATATCTTTCCTCATTTATTTTTCTGCGAGTTTCAACTCGCGCGAGCCTGCTTCAGCAATCCAGTTTAAACACAATCAACTTACAAACACGTTCAAGTTTTCTCCTGAAGGTTTTGTCCGAGTTTAAAAATAAGTTAGAACATTCGCTCTCCTTTGACAATTCGGCCGTTTTAACTTTTTAAGTTTTTTTAGCCATTCATGCATGCCGAATACCACCGCTTATCCGCAATTAAGTCAACAAAAAAAGTATGTACAACAACATTCAACTATGTTAAGCTTTCAATAGAGAAGGATTTTTTAACATTGCAAAGTCCAAAAATTGCATATCGCACATTTTTCAATCTCATGTTCTGGCTCAGAAGCAAAGGACTGTTTTTCTACTCAGCTTAACAGTTTCTTACGAGTTTCAACACTACACCCGCAAAAGAGTTTTGACTTGAAGGTGAATACATATCCAGGATAATCCAGAATAAAAACAATCAACTTACAAACACGTTTTCTCGTGAAGTTTTTGTCCAAGTTTAAAAATAGGTTAGAACATCCGCTGTTGCCTTGACCGTTCGGCCGTTTTAACTTTTCAACCGCAAAGCAAACAAAAAGAAGCAAGTGCAATAACATTCAACTATGTTAAGCTTCTAATAGAGATGTATCTTCTTACCTTGCAAAGTCCTATAAATTAAACTCCAATTTCTACATTTTTATATTTCATGTTCTGGCCACGAATTTCAACCCTGCACCGGCAAAAGAGTTTTAACATGAAGGTGAGTACATATTTAACTCAGTCTTTAACATGCATGGTTTGCTATGTTTCGTTAGTTTGTGTCCACTTGCGAACGCAGACATAACCTGTTATTAATTGTCTGTTTTGTATTTACGTTTGTTTTGAACGCAGTGAACGTAAACATGTTTTCCTTTGTTTCACTTTTTCGGTTTTGAATTTTGTTTTAGATCATTACAGCTGCAGTCATCAGCCTGGCTTTTTCATGCTTGATGCCATTTTCTCTGGGAAAGGTTAGTTTCAGTAGGGATATTTACCCTCGGTGTTATGTGGCGTGTTAGGCCTCTAGCATGTGATGCTAATGAAACTGAGAAAATGAATACATGAATAAAGAAAACAGCTTCGGCCTTTTGGCACTTTGAAGTCGAAACTACAACTCAACAATTATTTTAAAGATTTTTTTGGTTGTAATTTGTAGTGAGTGAACTCTTTCACTTTCAATTTTTAGTTATAATACAAGTAGGGTAATCAAATGGTCTTTGCGAGCATCGAGCACAGCGTTTTTCTTTGCGAGCACGAGCATTGACAAAAATTAACCTTGCGAGCAACGAGCACTTTTCAAAAAGCTACCCCACCAAAAACCGAGAATGCGAGCACTTTTAAAAATGTGCGAGCACGAGCAAACGAGCATCCACTAAAATTTTGCGAGCACTGCGACATTTTGAGGCACCATTCATGACCCCTACAAGTTAATGCGAAGTCGGAAACCTTTAATCGAGAAGTGGAGAGGAAATTTTAATGCACTAACTGTTGTTTTACTATGAATTTTTGTCCAGGTTGATCGTTATAAAATGTCCATTGTAGGGAAGGGAACACCATTCTTGGAACAAATCGAAGTCGATGAAGAACAAGACGTAGAAGTTTACCGAGTTCCTGCTCACAACAATGTTACTGCTGCTGACTTCTATCATGATTTTAAGATGGTAAGTTCATTACTTAGACTTCTTGTCGAGCTATATTTTTGTAGTATTAAAAAAGTAAAGCCAGAGGCACCCGCCTAACTAAGTCTTCATGCGACTGTTCGTTAATTTAAATTTGATCCACGGTACCGACAAAGTGAATAAATCTCGTTATACAACCAAAAAGAACATTCGCAAAAGATTGTTCAATATTCAAATATGTAACAAAGCGTGCTTGGTGAACTTATAAGACATGGTTGGATTTTAAACTATAATTGCCTTCCACTTTGGCAGATGGGTTTGATTATGTACAAAGTACAAAATTCCAAAGACCCGGCTATTTTGTTTTATTTATACATTTTGTATAGAGGCGAGTTTATATTCTCACGCTATGAAACATTTCCACGAAGCTGTCCCGAAACCCGAGATTATGAAAGGGTTAAGAAATTGGGATCAATTAAGGTTTCTGGGAAACTGCTCACCTACCCCTCCCCAAACCTAACATTAACCCTTACTTATCGCTTTGGGCAAAATGTTAGGTTTGGGGAGGGGTAGGTGAGCAGTTTCCCAGAAACCTAAATTGATCCAGAAATTGTACATGTACTGGCCTGCTATATTGAAATCCTTCTAGGCGAGTAACCCAACTGGCAGCGCTACCGTCATTCCATATAAACAGGGCCTAAAGCCCGGTTCAGACGCCGATCTTTTCATGAGCCGAACCTAATTCCTTGAATTAAGTACATGAAAAGATCGGCGTCTGAATCAAATTAGAACGGCTATTTCAATTTGGAACGGCTCACCCGTTCTTCCCGCCTGGCTTGGCCGAGAATTTCGCCTGTGGAACGCCTTTGGAACGACTTTGATTCAGACGCCGTACTTTTCATGTGCCGATCCTAATTCATAAATTATTATAATGTATTTCGACTGTTTTATTAGAACTGTATTAGGAACGGCCTCGGAACGGCCAAAAAGTACGGCGTCTGAATCAAGAGGCGTACTTTTGTCAATTTGTGTCGGTCCAAATTCGAATTGAGTTCGGCTCATGAAAAGTACGGCGTCTGAACCGGGCCTAACAGTGATTCGAAGTGCTAAATTTTTTGTTTAAAACGGGAATATTATGGAATCCGTCTCCCTCTTTTTTGAAGAAGTCCTTTTGACATTTGCTTTCTTTTTTTGTAGGGTGTGACTGTTACCAGAGTTCTGTCACGAAAGGCCTGCTACATTGCCAAAATGGACCCATCCGTGTCATCTCCAAAGAAACTGAAGGGGGATCTTGCGCGGGTAAATATATTGATCTATTGCTGGGGTGTTATAAAGCACTTAGTTGAAAAACAGCAAACATAATTATGCAGACCAAGACACTTTTTTGTTATCGTCAACTACGTAGTCATTCATGTCACATTCTATTTTATAACAGTTTAAAAAGCAAATGAGACAAATTTCTTAGCAAATTTTAAATTAGTAAAATGTCGACCATTTTAGCTCCCTGGTTCCTTAGCTTGACGACAAACAATTTCGAACATTACGTAAGTGCCAATATAATTTTGACTGCCTCATTGCCCCAATTTGAACTGTTCAGTGTAACATTTTATCCGATAAACGAACCGCTGTTTGTGTTTCGTATTTATAACGTTTATTCGTACGTCAACCATTGTTAGCTTAACAGTTCTTTAATGCGCTTAAGAGGTCTTCTTTTTTCGAAGCTGTTTTTCATAGTCACGTCTTTTAAAACTGAACTCAAGTCTTATTCGAAGTGAAATTCTCCGACTTTATCAACCATATTAAACGTCCTGGACATACGAAAATTAATTTAGGATATGGAATTTACAGTTCTTTAGGTCGCGCAGGACCCTTGCTCATTAATATATTCATTAGCCAAATTTCTTGTTGGAGTGCTATCTTGTAAAGCTTTAATTCACTACATTTTGAATATCGATTCCTCTAAAATTTAATAAGGATACTCAGGGATGATGGAATTACATCAAGATTGTCCTTTTACTGAGAGATGACCGTTGTCTGTGATGTTACAAGCCCTTAAAGGTTTAACTGAAGATAATGCGATTTTGTGTCCAAGTTTTAAGCTAGCACAGCGCACCACATTAAATGATTATATAGCCTAGTGATAAATCGTAACTTCTTTTGTGCTCCCGCTAGAACGAAATTTTCGATTTCAAAAACTGCTACAAGTTAATGGCTTTTAAGAGAGTAAAAATGTGAAATCTAAACTTTGAAACATGCTATCTTCATTTTGAGAAGGAAATTTAAAAATTCGCTCTAGCCAGAGCACAATAGAGTACACCAAGTTTATGTTCCTCGCGAATCAACTCTTGAAATTCTATATCGGCGGAGAAAACTTGGACACAAAATTGCAGGATTTTCCGCTTCCGAAGACCTTCCGAGTCAATGTTTACAACAACGTGTGATATATTCAAAGCTGTGAATCTAATTATGATAATTCCCTATGTTCCAGTGCACGTGGCACAAAGCTGAGAACAATTACTAGTAATTACTTGTATAAAAGAGTTTAAAAACAAACATTCTCATGAATATTTCGTTTGTTGTCGGCTTCAGTCGTCCTGCAGTTCGTGCATACTCTTTAAATAAATACATACTAATGATTGCAAGGGTCCTGCGCGACCTTAAATTCCTGAAAACTTGACAGTTTGCTCACTGTACATTTAAATATTATTAAAAGAAACAGAATTTATTTAAACATTTTGTTATGAAAAAGTGTTATTTCTTTTTAACGATGCGGATCCATAATATGAGCAGACTAACTGCTACTTTTGTCTTTTGAGCAATTGATAAAAGAGCGAATCATTAATTATTTAATTAACAAATATTTTATTTAGTTTATTTGTTGTCTCGGTAGCACCATGCATGAAAATACTCAGGAATACATTTGCTGTTTTTGTTTTTCACAGGCTGCTTCCCAATCAAGTGAACTTTCCACGACAATACAGAATAATCTGGTAGTGGTGACTGGTCCTGCCAATAGACTTCTACTTACAAAAGACATTCTGGACTTTTGCGGAGCCTTGGCGATTTACAAAACAGAAGTTTACAACGACCCAATCGAGGATGGAAATGGAACTATAAGTAAGTTCATATAAACTACTATTAAGGTCTTTTGAGCCCCTCGGGAGATTATTTCTTTTTAAGACATTATGAGTGAGACGCCATGGGGACTTCTTTCAAAATCATATAGGTAAGGTAAAGTAAGGTAATTTTATTATCAAACTAGTTTCAACATAAAATTAACTCGGCGCCACTATACAGAAAACTTCAGTGCAAGGTTGTGGAAGCATTAGCTTGTTTACATCATCCCTTAATCGATAAGTCGCCACGTCGTTGCACAACACAAACCTTATTCTGGAGTCATTCCATGTATGGGTTTTACACATCATTGATATATCAGTTAGCTGGCGTACATCATGTGCGATATAAGGGAAATAAATTGGACTTTTTAATGTTTTAATACCAGTATTTGGTAACACATTTTCGCAAAATAACAATGTTCATGAGTAAATGTGATGAATGAACACTTTCAAAAGTTTCTTTGTTTCCTTGTTCATAGATTGTGATGTATGTGTGTGCATTGAAATTGATAGTGCTTACTCTGAGATTATTAAATTGTTTATAAAACACAAGGAATTGTCTTTACCATAACATATTCAGAGACCAAGTTACCTAACATCTACGATGATCCATGGGATGACCTGTATGTATAATTTTCTTTGCAGCTGTAAGAGCAGCAGGTCGACAGAGGCGACAGACCGCTGTACATGTGCGTGCGAACACATACACATCGTGCCTTGCGTCAGTGAGTCATGGCCATCAGGATCCCTTACAAAATGTTAAAGATGGGAATTGTTGGCTTAGTCACTGGGATCTTCAGTGTCAAATGAAGCATCTGGATCGGGACTGTTATTACACTGTAGATTGTAAAAATACTAAAACTCCAACTCCACAACAGGATGATGTCTGGGTTTGCACTTCAACGCACATTTTCCAGTTAGAGGCCCATTGTTGTGACTACGTGTGCCCTTCTGGTAACGGAAAATAAGATAATTGCATGTCAAGGCCGGTTTTCCCAGGCGATTTTTGTCGCGCAACTCAATGCAATTTTTGTCGCGATATCCTGCGATATCGCGGCGTTGAAATCGCCATGAAATTGTCGCGAGTTTGCACGCGTGGAAACTAGGGGCGATAAAATCGGCGCGATCCCGCAGGAGTTTCGAATCTGTTCGAAACTTGATGCAACTTCGGTGCGACAACTATTGCATTGAATTGCGCGACAAAAATCGCCTATGTAAACGGGCCTTTAAGAATATTTTTAATTAAGAAATTTGGATAATTCTTCAGTGAACTCCTAAATTGTTGAAACATTAACAGAAGAGGTTCTACCAGATCTTGTTAATGTTTGTGTAGTTTGTTTATGTGAACGAATGTGTTGATTCTGATTATTTTAACTGATTGTAAAACTGCTCCCAAACAAGTTGAAATGCTTTAAAAGGTCTAGTGATTTTAAGTGTTAAGTTCTATTTAGGAAGACTATTTCTTTGTCAACATTATGATTTGATTGTTAACGTTGGGGTTCAAAGGTCATAATATGTATATGCAATGTATTTTTTATGTTAACTTGGTTTGCAATAAAATGTGCTTTGCTGATATTTTCATACGGTCTTCTTTGGGTGATAACTAGTGTCACTAGTAGAGCCCGATGATGTTTATCAAACACAGCTCATTTACTGTTGAGACCCAATGATTTATCCTATTTAAGAGACCAAACTGTAGTATTTTTACAGCCGTTTTGCTTAGTGTTTAGATCATGCTACCATCATTGTTTCAATTTTTTTTTTGGGGGAGGGGGGGGGGGTAAAGGGGGGGACCCATAACGAATGGCCACCATCATGAAGACAACAAAGTGATCAACAATAAATTAACATTCTTAAACAGTTTTTCTAGCTGCTGAAACTTTTCCTCTTGTTCGCACAAAAGGTGTCTGAAATTTCCCAGCAAGTCCTGGCGGTCAAATTCTTTCAGACAGTAAGCATTTTAACTATAAATTTCTATATAAATATGGCCAGGTGAGGGCGGCTTATGGCTAATGACCAATTTGTCGATCTTCAGGAATGGGATTTGAACGAAATTTTCATCACACAATTTTGACCCTTTAAGGAAATATCTCTTTAAACACTTATTAACTAGAAAACATCTAACTTCAGTGTAACACAACAAACACCTCTCCAGACCCCAAACCCTAACCCTCTCATCTCAGCCAGCACATTACCCCTGCAGGAGGAATACCTATTTGAAGAACATCTTTGCCTGGTTGCCATGCGGCGATGAATGAAACGAATTAATACTTCCTTTAAGAAACATTTCAAGATTTCAAATCGACTGCTGAATTATCTTTCACATGAGAAACAATCTATTTTCGCTTTCCTGCAATATGATTTTAGTTAGATTACAGAAAAGCGGACACGGTTCGGATAAAGGAAAACTGGACCAGTGAAACGCCCGTCAATAGTCCATCGGAAGAAAATCAAAGATTTAGGGATTCGGCCCCCTTCCGAATTCCTAAGGTATCTGAACCCCTCTCTTGAACCCCATCAGGACCCTCTGAACGTTAAGTGTAGTATTTATTGAATGATTGTAACTTGAACGTTGACTTCAAAAATTCAGTTTTTCTCTAACATACATTGCATGTTCGATAGAAGTCCGATCTGCGGACAGGTGAGTATCCAGAACGAATCGAAAGCTGCACAACATTTAAATAATGAATTCAGAACTGGAAGCTCACCGCGTAAGGGCCTTCCGAAGATAACTATTAACTTATAATGTTTGCATTATTATTTAAAAGTTCTGCCTGTTTCATTTCTCTACTGTTTACTAATTTCTTCGATACAAATGTATAATGGAACTTGTATTTCCAGATGTTTCCTTGAGTTATTCTGTTGGGTTATCAGGAAGCAAATTTGTATTCGCACAAACAAGATAATCTGTCAAGTAACGTTGTTCAATGGTAATTACTAGCTCGTTAAGCAGATCTCTACATGCAACAATTTGAATAAATTTGCTGTTCATTTAGTTTACTAAAAGACTGCCTTTTTAAACTCAGTTTACTCTGCCTTATTTGTTTTAGCTCCTTCCATTATCGACGTCCCTGATAACGATGCTGGACTCTACAAACGCCTGCACTTACCTTGGCTACTAATTCTCACCCAGGAATAAGATTACTGTACTTTGCCTTGATACTTAAGAAAAGAAAGTCGTCTAACACTGCGACCTAGCATTAAAGCTAATCTAATTTAGTAACACTAAGCATTTACCTTAAGCTACATTTTACTCCGTTTCTGTGTTTTCGTCCGCAATTTTGAATTATTTTTACGGATTACGTTTCCCCGTTCCTGATTTTAGTAACCCGACAGTAACACCCGGCACCAGGCCCTACCCGGTTAAGAGGAAGCAAACAGGAAGAAGAACAATCACACAAACAATGAGGAAGACGGTTAAAAACGGCATCCGTGCCAGTTTCACTGGCGAACTAAACTTAAGCCAGAAGCGTCAATGATCATGCAGTCGATTATTATTTTATTTTGGAGCGTTTTCTTTTCCATGAGTTCATTTTCCAACGCGGTGGATTATTGGAATCGATGGACGGTGGAAATCGAGGGTGATGTGGACGAAGCAAACAGACTGGCGCGTAAACATGCCTTTGTAAACCTAGGGAAGGTGAGCTATACTAATATATGGAAACTTACAGTGGCGTCTTCCACATAGTGGCTCTTCTGATCCCACTGATTTCAGATCGAATTAGAATTTGGAGTGTTGGTTTTTGTTGAGGGAGGAAAACCGGAGAAGCGGAGAAAACCCCCCCGGGGGGGGGCACTCCCATATGTGGCCTATATAGGTATGTGCCGCCCGATAGGGTATGGTTTTTGAGGTTCTCGGTCCTTAAATAGGGTATCATTTTTGCTCCTTTTGGCACTGTGTTCCTGGTGTGATCCTTAGATAGGGTACCCAAATTCTATTAGCTAAAATAAACGCCCAGCTAAACATGTACATGCAAATATGTATCACAGCTGTACATTTGTTGTATTGTTCACCTGGCGTGATCAATCGATGACAATCAAATCATTGGAAATTAATCCAATCGATCAATCAATACCAATAAGTTAATTGTTTTATAGATTATCAATCAGGTATAATGTGCTGTAACACTATTGTACCGGCCGTCATTAAACACTGTGGGCATATGATAAAACAAACGAAACCTAAAAAAGCGATAGCTATGTAACAATGTTTATTTTTAATATTCAAGTGCTTCAAATGTCGTCGGTATTGATAATAGTGCAGTGCAGCTCTTAAGGCACTCCATTTGTTTTGGAACAATATGATTTACACATTCTTTGATCTGATAATCAATTATAAGAAGTAAATGAGATATAATGTGACAACCTTCTAGCCTGGGGGGAGAGCAAGGGACTTGTAGTGACCCGCGCTGTTTTCGGGGTGCTGGGCGCCAGGTTCCTGGAAAATCGATCAGATATTGAGGGTCAACCAGCTACTGACTGCCCCCCCCCCCCAACACCTGTTTTGCACTTTGGCTGCATGTCTGGGTCACCAGCTGACTTTGGCTTCCTGGAGCCTTTCTGGGCCTAATAATTATTGAGAGCCAACCAGCTACTGACTGCCCCCCCCCCCCAACACCTGGGTTCCACTCTGGCTGCATGTCTGGGCCACTGGCTAGTGACTTTGGCTTCCCGGAGCCTTTCTGGGCCTGTTATCTCAGCGAATTCGCAGAAACCTGGCCGCAAGGTTTTCGCTTGAACTCGGGCTTTTGGGGACCTTGCGCAGGCTCTGGGCTATCTGCTGGTCACCAGCTGGTGAGTAGCCATCAAAAGCTGGGAGAGGGGAGGGTGTCACTTTTGACTGCTGGGCCTAGCTAGGTTCTGGCCCCTTTGAGCAAGTTTGTGTGAATTTTGAATGCCCTGTGTAGTCTGTGAATAGTTTTTGTGTCCAGAGTTCCCTGCTTATTTTTTGCTTGTTTATTATGTTTTCCTCTTTTCTTTTTAGATTGTTGACGATTACTACAGTTTTGAACATGAAATGGTTGAAAGGATATCCAATAATCCTACTACCCATCTACACAAAGGACTAATGTCTGAGCCAAATGTAGGTTATACTTATATGTGTAGTTTATTAATAACTGTATTGATGGACTTGTATAATGTCCATGCTCTATTGATAATGATAACGATAATAATATCATGCATATATTGTATAATACCAGTGAATTTTACCGTGACTTCGTGATTTAATTGTAACTGTCACGAGCGAACTTTTCGTTTCGGGTTTTTGTTGCAATCAGTGGATCAGAAAAATATTCATTCAAACTTTTTTCAGCGACTTGTGTTCCGGAAGACTGTTAATAATTAAGCAGACAATACAATGTACATTATTTTGTAATCTTGTTTACTTCTCCTGTTTTCTCTACATGGTATTTTTGGGGTCTAAAATTTCAGGCCTGCTTACTTTTTTGGGTTTGCAATATGAAGGTCCGTCGGATCCCCCGTCATGAATACTTTGAGTACCCCCCTGGGGAGAAGCTCATGACCTAATCCAAAGTACAGCTGTAAAAAGATAGATTTAGATAGAATAGTGACACCCTGTTCAATGGAAAAACAATAAACGGCACGCATGTATGAAGTTGCACCTTTTTGTAGTTCAATTTTTTCAATAGATTCTTATACAAACTTCCAACACGTTGCATGCATACAATCAGGCTAGGGATTGGAAATTCTAGAGGGATGGGGGGGGGGGGTCAAAGGCTCAGGAAATTCCTGAGGGGGGGGAGTGTATAAAATTTATCTTATTTTTTCCAGACAGGCTCCTTCATTCTCATATGTTCAATTTTATTTGCTTGCATTCTGCTGCCCGAGCTGCGCACGCAAACATAAATCTTGTTAATTGCACAAAAATAATCTTTTCATAGTGGTGAGGCTAGATTTCTGTAGCCACGAGATTCCAGTCATTTTTCCGAACAGCGGCTAATTACCAAACATCTCCAAAAAGATGAGTTAATCCTGTGAATTTCATCATGAATCTCTGTCTTACACATTAACCAGGTGCATCTGTCATTTAATTTCAAACTGTATCGTCCCTGCTGGTAGCTGACATTTACCGTATGTCACATTTTGTCATTGTTTTTTTGTGGCATGAAAACTATTGTTTGAACTGAATTATTGTGTAACCATGGAGCACAGTAATAATTCCAAATGTACACAAAACAGTTCCTGATCTCGATAAGAATAATTATGGATAAAAAACTATAATTTAGTATGGTTTTCCATTAATTAAAAACACTGATAGTGTTACAGTTGTAAAAAAATGAAAGTCTGGGATAGGGTAGAGATTTTTGGTGTCTAGTCTAGTATTAAGGGTTGCAAAATCAGCTGAACATCACCCCCCCCCCCAGGGTGACCACCCAATGCTGCAATTGGTTGCCAAGAAAAGAAGCTAATAGAACACTACATGAAATAAACCATGTCAATTTCAGGATAGTTGCTTTACTGGTTGAAGTTTATAACCCTCCCTTGCTTCCCATTTCTTTGTGGGTGTGGCCTTCGCCCACCAAAGCGAAGTACTCTGCTGGGCGAGAGAAAAATCCTGTGGTACCCAGGGTAGGCTTTTAAGAACTTTCATTTAAAATGGACTTGCCAATACTCTTGCTGTGTCTCAGCATGGTATCTGGAATTTTGGGTGTTGATTAACCCATATAAGTTTAGTTATGTGCATGTGGCAGGGTCAAGTTTGTATGTACAGCTGTATGTGATTGTGTGACTCTTTTTCCAGTTTACTGTGCAATGCCTTTCGAGCAAAAAATGGGATAAATCTGGAATAAGCATCTATAATTAATTAATTAATTAATTAAAGTCTGTATGTACAGCTCGACAAAGTACAGCTGATTGGCTTAAAAGTTCTATTTTAAATATGTATGTTATATTAATTTTTGTTATGACATTTATTTATTAATTACTACACATCAGGTCAAGATGGTGGCGCAACAAGAATTGAAGACTTACAATTTGCTATCATCTTATTCAGTTGTGGACTTTCATGCCAATGATCCAAGATTCAAAGAAATGTGGTACATTGTAAGTGCACTAATAAGCAGTCATAATAAAAAAAATTCTATTTATTATTATTAAAGTTGTGTCTAGACGATGATGTTGAGATAGGGTTTTCTTCTCAGATAAATGCTAAGTCCCGGGGGGGGGGGGAGGGTACTCCATATAATGGCCTATACAGGGAGGCTCCGCCCGAAAAGGGTTCCCTTTTCAGTGCTTCAGGTCTATAAAAGGGTAGGGATTTCACAAGTTTAGGTATATGAAAGGGTGGGAAATTCTGTCATTTAGGTATATTTAAATTAAAAGGCCTTTAATTAAAATATTTCAAACAAACGCAATTTATGGCTGTATTATTTTAATTAAGGGACAGACCATAAGAAAAGTGGTTGGGGGGGGGGGGTGGGGAAAAAACCCAAAAAAATTCATGCAAGAAAAAAACCCCAAGAAAAAAAATTCGTGCAAAGGGGAAGACAAGACAAAAAAATTCATGCAGAAAGAAAAGTTCCTAATTAAGCACTTAAAACACCTGTCATTTTACACTTGATGAGATCGACTTTTCGACGAAATATATCAGGAAAAATGCTGAAAATAGAATTTTCGAGCCTTGAAATTTCAAACATTTCCGGGGGGAGCATGCCCCCGCCCCCAAACACCCTACAAACAAGCGTCTCCAGCACTCAACTTCTAGTTTCACTGAAGCAAATAAGCTACATTCAGCCTGGCCTGACTACAAGTAAAACTTTTCCTCCCATACGCAGATGGTTATAGAAAATTCACTTTCAGGTCTTGCCTTCTGTTTATTGTATAAAAACTTTGACACCAACATTTGTTGGACATTCGATATAAATTGCTGTTGACAAGTGCATAGGATGAAGAAAACAATCAGTGGTATAAAATCTCCAGTGGTATTCTTCAGTAGAAATTGAATAAGTTTCTTGACGTGGGCAGTTTTAGATGTATAATTTTCTAGCGATTTCAGAAGGTCCGAATTTAAAAATTTCCCGTGGGAGAATGTCCCCGGACCCCCCTAGAAGCTTGTGATCGTATCAACTTTTTTGGTGGGCTCTCTCAAGCCCGGGGGGGGGGGGTACTCCCATAAATTTCGGATAGGGGTGTGCCGCCAAGGTTCTTAAACCCTGACCCTATTTAAGGATAAAGAAAGCGAAAATTGACACCCTTTTTAAGGCCCAAAATCAAAAAATGACACCCTATTCAAGGGGAAGAGAAGCGTTCCGTGACGACCCAAACAACGGCTAACCGCGCAAGGCAAGACACAAATCTTTCTAAAATCGCTTTTCTAATACCTGAACAGAAAATTCAGTTTTAAGGTATCTTTTTTTCGTTTAGCTGGGCGTTTATTTTAGCTAATAGAATTTAGGTACCCTATCTAAGGATCACACCGGGAATACATTGCCAAAGGAGCAAAAATGATACCCTATTTAAGGACCGAGAACCTCAAAAACCATACCCTATCGGGCGGCACATACCTATATAGGCCACATATGGGAGTACCCCCCCCCCCCCCCGGGCTCTCAAGCTGCCACTTTTGCAATTGCTCCGACGGACCACACAATATTGACCAGGAATGAATCAATGAATGACAACATTTTGGGGGAAATATTTAAACTATTTAGCAAATGATCAACAAAGCAACATTTGTCAAAAGCATGATATAAAGTAACAATACGTGATATCAGGTCAAAAAAAACTATTTCTCTAAAAAAACCCCCAAACATTTGTCTAAAAAAAATTCGAGCAGAGGGTTACACCCGCAAAAAAAATTCCTGCAGAAGCAATGGCGTAAAAAAAAAAAAAATCGTGCAAGCCGAAAATCCCCCACCCCCTATCACTTTTCTAATGGTCCGTCCCTTATTAAGCGCTACATGAAAATGGCA
Organism: Oculina patagonica; assembly: GCF_052425735.1. Lineage (NCBI taxonomy): Eukaryota > Metazoa > Cnidaria > Anthozoa > Scleractinia > Oculinidae > Oculina > Oculina patagonica. Next base: position 29,735,961 of record NC_135766.1, on the reverse strand, counting down.
AGGAAACGTCCTGTTCTAAGTCTATGCCATGTCTTTTAGGTCTATGAAAGGGGTATCTTTTTCACTAAAAGGCATACGAAAGGGGTACAATTTATGTTTAAATGGTATAAAAAACGATTAGGGGTTAGAGCTAGGGGTGGAGCCTCCCCGTATAAAACGTTTTTGAGTGCCCCCCCCCCCCCGTGGGGGTATCTATTCATTCTGTGTCCCCAAATTATATATATATCGCTTCTATGCTCGCCAATTACACATTAACTACTGTTGCTGTCTGTTTTTATATCTATTCATTGCTAGAACAGAGTTGATGGTCTGCCAACATACAATGTGATTGACGTTTGGAAGAGAAACATCACCGGTGCAGGAGTGGTCGTGGCCGTAGTTGATGATGGATTCGACCCTGAACATCCTGAGATTCAAGCTAACTATGTAAGCTACACTGTTTATTGCATGTATGGAAGTCATCAGTCGCACGTCATTTACAAAGGCACATGTAGTAAATAATAAAGATGGTAAATTTCAAGCTCGGTGATAAATAGTGAAGAAATTATTCCCCGACGGGAATCGAACCCATGACCTCCCAGATACCGGTTGGGCGCTCTAACCAACTGAGCTACGAGAGACTCGTTGTGAGCTTAGGCCATTTATTAGGTTGATATGTGACACGCGTCCTGCATACTGCTAGGATCAGCAATGTCGAAATCATCAAATGTGTAGTAAATAATAAAGATGGTAAATTTCAAGCTCGGTGATAAATAGTGAAGAAATTATTCAACATGACACGAGCGTGGACAAACGTATATTGGCGAAATAGCACGCAACCTGGAGGTTCGTGTCAACGAGCACTCAGATGTTAATGGCCAGTCGGTGCCAGCTAAACACATTTAGAATCATCCAAATCATAAGTTCTCGTGGACGTTCTAACCACCGCTTACTAATGGATGAATAGAAGAATAAAAGAAGCGTTTTACATCGCACGTTTCCATCAAGAACTTAACAAACAAGTCCAATCATTTGACCTCACCTTGTTCCAAATGGGAACTGACATTACGTAACGGTTAAGCCAAACTATAAAAACACCCAGCTTAATGCAGTTTTTCACTCTGAAGATGATCATATCGATCGAAAACGTTTAGTGCCTTTTTTTCACAGATTTTAACCTTATTTTTAATATGAAAGTCTAGGTTTTGGCATATTTGCCAAAAAGGTAAAAATGATTTTCATTCATGATTTCCTTCTTTCGTGGACAACTTGCGTTGGTATAACAAATCCATGGGTGCTACTGTTGTTGCAAGGCTGTATACGAAGCCCAGGGGGAGGGGGGGGGGGGGTACTCCGGCTTGTTAATGATGGGGATGATCGAAGGATTTTTTTGGGTTTGAAATTTTCGATTTCGGGATTTTTTTGGGTTGAAAAATTTGGCAAGTATTTTTTTGGGTATCTTAATTTAGATAGGGGATTTTTTGGGTATTAAAAACGAACTAATGTGCCTTGGCGCCGCCTTGGCGTATTTATGGTATGATGAATAAACAAAACGAGCGTTCTTCGTGTTATTTTATTGCACCTCCTGGCAATTTAGGGGTAATTTGACAAGAGATTTTTTGGGGGGTTATTTTTGGTTCAGGGATTTTTTGGGTAATGTCGGAAGACTTAGGGATTTTTTTGGGTCCTGAATTTTGCCACTATTCGATCATCCCCGTCATTTACAAGCCGGAGTACCCCCCTGGGATACGAAGAGGGAGAGGGGGGGGGGGAGGTTTTTAAACGGCCCCGAGCTCGCCTTCTAGCCAAAGAGAGACCCATTTGAGCGTGAAGTGTATTGCCTAACAATTATGGAACACTAAAGTAAATAATCCCGGGGGGGGGGGGTACTCCCTATAACGGCCTATACGACCAAATTGATTGCAAGGCTGGTACAACGGCAGGAGGGCAAGATTTATTGGCCAATATTTCAACTAGCAGAGCTAGTCTTCTTCAGGGCCAGTACTATAATATAAGGAAAATAACGGCTCTAAAATTTGAATTTGGATAATACAGTGTGGGTTAATGTTTAACTAATACAGGCTATATAAAGATATACGGTGACAAGATATATAATAATAATAATAATAATAATAATAATAATAATAATAATAATAATAATAATAATAATAATAATAATAATAATAAAATTGAAAAAAACAAAAATAATGAAATTGTCAATGTTCATTTCTACGGTTAATACCATTAGGCGCAAGTGTTTGGCCTCTGTGTATCAGGTAGGCCTCTCTAGCCTTTCTGCGGGATGCATTATTTGTCGGTTGGAGTTCCAAAGGAATGAGTGTCATGTCTTGGATAGAGTGATCAGGTAGATTAAAATGCGTAGGTACTGCTGCTGAAGCGTTAGCGTGTCTGGGATTGTTCGTGGCTTGTCTATGTTCAGCGAATCTTTCTCGGATACTACGTTTAGTTTCCCCTATGTATTGTTTCTTACATTTGTTACATTCTATCATATAAGTTAAGTTTGAAGATTTACAAGTTATGCGATGCTTGATTTCTCGCACTTCTCCCGTGTTGTTGAAAGTGTATGTTCTTCTGCCATTTTCAATGCGGGGGCAGGTGAGACATCCGTGTTTCGAGTTGCAGCGGAAGGTGCCATGAAGGGTAGGGATTTCACGAGTTTAGGTATACGAAAGGGTATGAACATCTGTCACTTAGGTATTTAAAAGGGCCTTTAATTAAAATATTTCGAACAGACGCAATTTGTGGCCGTGTTATTTTCATTTATTAAGCGCTACATGGAAAATGACAAGAAAACGTCCTGTTTTAAGTCCACGCCACGTCCTTTAGGTATATGAAAGGGGTACCTATTTTCAGTTAAAGGTATACGAAAGGGGTACAATTTCTGTCAAAATGATATATAAAAGGGTAAGGGGTTAGAACTCGGGGCGGAGCCTCCCCGTATAAAACTTTTTTGAGTACCCCCCCCCCCCCCCGGGTAAATAATAGACTTTATTACTGTTTTAGGCAAAAACGAATTACAACAATATTACCAAAAAATTAAAATAGTAAAAAAGTTATATACAAAAATATGAAAAACTACATTTAAATTAAACGACTGTAACGTTTCGCTCCCCAAACGATGAATGAAGTCTGGTGCCTCTTTGTACGTGAAACGGGCACACGTATAAGGTTGAGAGATCTAAAATAATACGCGTGCTCCTTAAATGGGTCTATTAAGCGCTTGCAAGGATGTATATCTGAATCAGCAATTTTCTTAAATTCGTTGACGGTAAGATCGTTTCTACGAATGGACAGCGGTACAACAGTGTCCCTAGGCACGCCGATTCACAGAGCGGTCATACGCAGCGCGTGTGCTCAGTTCATGTGTAATTGCCGCCAAAATGTTCCATACAAAGTCTTAAATTTCCCGTAAACTTTTGCTTTAAAGCCAAAAGTTAACGCCGTCCCTGGAAAGTTAAGGTTTATACGCCGCTCATGGATTGGAAATTTGATAATTCATCTCCACTTAGTGTCCCAGCTTGAACTGTTCTTTCACCGTACTATTTCTTTAACAATTTCTTGCAAAAGTTTGCCCACTTTCGAGTCAAAAGTTCGAGGCGGCAAAGACCGGATGTGACGTCAACTTTTGCGTTTGACCGCTGTGAAAGGCACGCCGATTATATCCAGACACCGGTTCAGCAGCTTCTCGAGATCTGTCTCGAGATATGGTGGCAGACCGCCCCATACTGGGGAAGCGTACTCAAGTAGGGGCCGAATCTTGGTCAGATATGTTGTCAATCCAACTTCCTTGTGTAACCTGGCTTCCCTGTAAATTCTCACTTGATAAATACGTTTAGCAGCCCTTAGTTTAAAAAATAAATAATAAATACTGTAATTAAAATTACTTGTGAACTGAACTAAAAGTATTATTTTAAAAACTTTCACCTGTACCTGTTTCTCTGCAGGATAAACAAGCAAGCTATGATGTAGTTGACAATGATGCTGATCCTGTGCCATCCAATTCATCTTACTCGCAAACAGGGTAAATTGCATTCATTTTAACTGTACTTGAGGCACTCAAGGAGATCCCAGAAACAATTGAACGAATGCATTTTTTTAATAAATCGTGGGAGGCGCGGTGGCCTAATGGTTAGTGCGCTGGACTCCGCATCGAGCAGTCCGGGTTCGAGCCCTGGCTGGGGCGCTGCGTTGTGTTCTTGGGCAAGACACTTTACTCTCACAGTGCTTCTCTCCACCCAGGCCCCAGTTGTTCGAAGGGTGGATAACGCTATCCACTGGATAAATCACTATCCAGTGGATAAGTCTTAACCAAACATACTACGCTATCCACCGGATAGTGATTTATCCGGTGGATAGCGTTATCCACCCTTTCAACAACTGGGGCCAGGTGTATAAATGGGTACCCGCGAAATAATGCTGGGGGGTATCCTGTGATGGACTAGCATCCCATTCAGGGGGGAGTAGAAATATTCCTAGCCGCTTAATGCTATCGAAACCGGGATAAGCTCCGGCAGTATGGGCCGCATGGCTCGAGGCTACCCTTCCCCCCAGTTCTCTTTATTTCAAACACATAGCGCTACATTACAATATAATTTACTTAATCAAGTTACACTACTTTACACATCTTACACTACATTTCAAATAGACTTCATCAAACTACGTTGTACTGTTTTGCATTTTTTGTTACTTTGTCCTTACTAGAAACGGCTTTTGGTCTTGGAAACAGCAAAAGAAAAGTTAACAAAAAATATATTAGGTACACGTACATTTTAGCCGCCCGCCCAACCCCCAACCTGGAGGACCAGTGACTACCATTTAGTCTGGCCTCTACCTTTTGACCTGTCCGCCAAGGTTACACCTGCTAGGGGGAGACCCCCGATGGTATACATGTAGCTCTCAAGGTGGCATACCACTTATGTCAAGTAAAACACTCGTGTCGTGATATAGGAAATTTATCATATCTGAAAGATATTAAATATTTTTCAGACATGGGGAAAGCTGTGCGGGTGTGATTGCTGCTGTGTTGAATAACTCCTTTTGTGGAGTAGGATTGGCATACCATGCACGCCTTGGAGGTATGTTAAATGGACTAGGTCATGGTATTTTAGATAATTCTATTTATTTTCGTTAAGTAAGAGTTCTAAACTTCAAATTGTCAGAGCAAAAGTGTTTTATTGGCAAAATCACGGCCACATAACAAACAAGGATGATTTTCGAGCATTGTTAATGACACTTCAAACAAATTGAGATAAACTTGAAAAAAGTCAGGCCGACTTTTTTCAAGTTTACCCGAACGCAATCCGTTTCAGTCTTCTCGAATTTTGCCCATCCGTGTCCCTTTTTGGCCTTTCTATGTTTGTTTTGAGTTCTTTTACAGTTTTAAGCCGTTGTTGTGATAATTCAGTTAATTCTATGCCCAGTTGGTCAGGGCCGAAATTGCCTAAAATTGCGTGACATAGCCCCTTTAAATTACAGAATACTACATGTACATGTCACGATTTATACCCAGCAAAATTCTCAATTTGGTGGCAAGAAACTGTTTTTTCTCAGTTTTAGCTATAAATAGCAGTTGCAAGTGAAGTCTGGAAACCATGCAGATGTAGCTGGTTTTTGCCGGAAGCGTTTGTATTTGAACAAAACAGGAAATTGAAGTCAAAATTTCTAAACTTATCTTATTGTAAATCCTGCTGGAAATTGGTTTTATATAAATGATAAAACATGGTTACGCAGAGATGGAAATTTATCTCGAGTGTTCAAATCGATAGCTCACGAGTGAGCGCAGCGAACAAGTGATATATCGGTTTTGGACACGAAAAAAAAAATTACCACTGGAAACGCATGCAGCAAGTTGCCCTAGACAACAATGTCGTTTTGACGTCAAAAGCTCATCACCAAACGTCCTCCTTGCCTTACTCAACTGATAATCGTATTTATTTTTATTTGACTTTCAAAATTGTCGTGTAAACAAAAAAAAAGGTAAAGTCTGTGTCCGAGCCTAAGTGGCCCATACAGCCGGAGCTTATCCCGGTTTCTGTAGCATTAAGCGACTAGGAGTATTGCTACTCCCCCCTGGATGGGATGCTAGTCCATCGCAGGGTTACCCCCCAGCAGTAAGTTCGCCGGTACCCATTTATACACCTGGGTGGAGAGAGGCACTGTGAGAGTAAAGTGTCTTGCCCAAGAACACAACGCAGCGCCCCGGCCAGGTCTCGAACCCGGGCCGTTCGACTCGGAGCCGAGCGCGCTAACCATTAGGCCACCGCGCCTCCCACAAAAAAAATGTCGTGTACATTGATTAAACTTCAGTGAACACATGTATGCAGGCCACTGCTTGCGTGTGTTCGTTGTCTGTGTTTTAGTTTGTCATTTTGTAGTCCCTGATGTTGACCTCCGCTCAGTAAACATTGGCGAATATCTACCTCAAAGTACGGCAAATATTTTCCAATGTTAACTTCACTTTGGTCAAATATCTTAATTGTTAAATATTTTACAGCTTTTCATAGCCCGTTCTTGTTTATCTTTTTCCATTCAGGAATTCGCCTGTTTCATGATCTTTTATCGAGTGCCAGACGTTCTGAAGGCCTCAGATGCTGATGATATACACTGTATTACGTAAACAGCTTTTCAAACACCGTTTTTGAAGTGTTTTTCTTTCTCCACTCCACTCAGGAATTCGCCTGTTTTTATCGACTAAAAGCTTCAGATGCTGACGAAGCTAGAGCTCTCAGTCACGCAAGTGATTACATTGACATTTATTCAAATAGCTGGGGTCCAATTAGCAGGGGTTTTACAGTGGATGGTCCTGGCCACCTCACGAAACGTGCATTGCAAAATGGCGCAGAGAAGGTAACGTGTTATTTTGGAAACGTATTTTTACTCTTTCCACAGTAAAATTTCCAAGCCGTTTCTGTTCTAAGATTAAAGAAACAGTCACACCCAAGGTTTCAAGGTGTTTTGTTTGCTTCTGTTTTTCATCAGTATGGAAGTGTTTCAAGCTAGAGGTTTTATATTTATTTTCTCGTGAATTGCATTATTTTGCAAATTATTCACGAGTTAAAAAAGAACAGCAACTGTCAAACATCTTCGAATCTTCCTCGGCAATCTTCGGAAATCTTTGGAAAAGTTCGGAAAATGTTCGGAAACATTCGTACGACCTTCGGACAACATTTTGAAAATCTTCGGAAATCTTCGGAAAATGGTCGGAAATCTTCGGAAAATTGTCAAAAATATCATAATTAGTAGGTTTAAATAATAAACAGGAAAATACGTGGTTGCTTGGATATATGAAATTTATCTTCTCGTGTTCAAAACCGATATCTCACTTGTTCGCTGCGCTCACTCGTGAGCTATCAGTTTGAACACTCGAAGAAAAATTTCATATCTCCACGCAACCGTGTATTATCCTCTATTTGTCTATTTAACTTACAGGGTCGTATATTAATGGTCGTGGTTTAATCTATGTGTTTTCTGGAGGCAATGGTGGAATTTACAAGGACCATTGTGCTTTCAATGGCTATGTCAACAATATATACACAATAGCCATAACAGGAGTGAGGAGTGATGGGTCAATTCCTTTATTCGCGATGCCTTGCACTGGAATCATGGCGGTTACTTACACTAGGGACACCCTTGGTGGTAAAAGCAAAGTGGTAGGTCACTAAAAGAAATGTTTTCTACTCTACAGTAAGAAGACCCGTTCTTGAATATTGCTCGTCAATTTCCACCATAGTCTGCCCGACTATTTAAGTGACGGCCTCGAACGTGTACAAAAAAGAGCGCTCTCAATAATTGCACCTAGCAAATCATACAAACACTGCTTCGACAGTTTTGGTCTCCGCACTTTACGCCGGATAGGCGCAATGAACAATGTGTAAAGTTGTTCAACAGTATATCATCGGATCAGCACAAGCTCGCTTGCCTGCTTCCCCCGAAACACTATGGCCACTACAACATCAGGCATGAGAGAGTTTTCGACTTGCCTCGTTTTTATACTAACCGTTTTAATAATAAATAATAAATAATTCACTTATATTGCGCAATTATCAATTTAAAAATTTTCAATTGCGCATTACAATATAGTTAAAAAAAAACTAAAAATTTAAAATTTAAATTCACAAGCTAAAAAGATTAAAATGTATATGACTATATGTATATATATATATGTATATATATATATATGACTGACGCGAGTGCACCACGCAGTGACGTCATCTGTACGTTTGTACTCTTCACAATGCGCGCAGTAGCTCAGTTATTGTATAATTTAAAAAAAGAGCAAAGTTAAGTAAAGCAAGGAAATATACATGTGAGAAAGAGGAAATAACTATTCGCTACCAGTATTTTCTTGTTTCAAATACGCAAAAAATTAGAGATCTTAAAGATATTGACGTTATTTACAAGTCACACGCAGGAAATAAATAACTGTGGAGCTCAAAAGCCCTGGCTAAATCTTCATATTAAGCTTAACTGTTATGCATAATAGGAGAGGCATGGAATAAATTATAGTTATGCGATATTTTCTGGTGACATACCGTGACTATCCCACTCGTCACTTGATTTGTCTGTGTATACAAACCGGCATAAAAGTTCGTGTGTATACCGAAAAGTCAAGTCATATTTTACGGTATGCCTATCAAATATTGCATAACTTCTATGTAGAAGACTGAAAAGTAGTACATAGTTCTGCTGTGTTCCCGTAAATTTTATTGAAGATGTTCACAGTGCCTCGTACCAAGTAATAGAATTTGGGCGGTAGTGAACATTGACCATACTCTGTGTTACTCCAAATACACGCCTAAACCTGGTCGCATGTAAATCGATCGGTTACGGGCCAAAAGTCAAAATTCATAATCAGAGATCAACAGCAATGACATCATCTAATTACAGATTACTGCTGATAAAAACAAGGCATGTACAGACAGCTTTGGTGCTAGTTCTGCTGCTGCAGCAATGGCTTCCGGGCTCATAGCCTTGACACTGAGTGCAAAGTAAGTTACTGTTAAATACATGTTTTTATCAAAAACTAGCAATGGTATATTGCAATTCCTGCGTTTTGATTGGTTGACAGTTAGTGACAATATCACCATGCCCCTCCACCGCTGAGGTCGATTTTGTCGACCTGACGCCATTTTGTGTGCGAGGCTTGACCACCCGCACATAACAAGAAAAGGAAAAATCGCACTTTGGAGGAATTTTCTACGCTTCACCTGAGCACTCAGAACTAAAGGGCCAACGACAGGAAAGAAAAACTACCCGAAATTACGGTGGTGGAATTTCTGTAGCGATTTGACCAATTTCACGGAGGTTATTTCGCTTCGAGTGAGATGTTGTCGATAATAGTTTCCAGCCTTGGAAATACCGTACTTATTCGATTAAGCGCCCTCGGCGCTTATTAAATTTTTGGACCTGGAGAGTGGGCGCTTATTCGAGGTGGGCGCTTATTAAATTTTCACCATTTTAGCAAGTAGTAAGTTTATTTTGAAGATGTACTAAAGCAGAATTTTAATTGTTTATTGAAAGTTTCTGTAAAGTTATAAGAAAACCCGATCTTAGATAAAGTCTTTAGGTAGTACTTAGTTAACAACATTCAACCCAGTTGTCACTAAGGTCAATACTCTCCTTGTACACTTCAGATTTTTTGGAGGAGTGGGGCGGGGTGGGCGCTTATTCGAGGCTGCGCGCTTATTAACTTTTCCTACCTATAGCCAATAGGGTGGGCGCTTATTCGAGGTGGGCGCTTATTCGAGGTTGGGCGCTTAACCGAATAAATACGGTATTTAATAAAGTAAACGTGTTCAAAATTTCGCAAAGCAATAACTCATCCAAATCACTTCAAATTGGCCCGAAGAACTGGCAAACAAGAAAGAACACGACACAGCAACAGCGTAAGTCAATTACCTTATTACATGAAATTTTCGCGACACGTTAATTTCGCGAATTTCGCGATTCCAAAAAAATCGCAAAATTAAAGTGACGCGAACATAACGTGACGCGATAATTAAGTGACTCGCGTTATGTCAATAATCAAGAAAGAATAAGTTTAAAACTACTACGGGAAGGAATTTTCAATGTGCATGGATGTTGTCGTCAATTGACTTAAGAACCATAACTCATGCACGTACAAGCATGACCTACTTGTTGACATTGTGAGAACTGCTCCGTTGATGCTATTGCCGAGATTTAGTCCCGCCCTTGCGTTCTTGTTAATTTCGACTGTATTGTTCCTTTTTCGAAATGTAAATAGTGTCTTTCTCAAAAACGCGAAATTTGAGTGATTCTAAATACAAAATTTTCGAAAAATCGCGAAATTTAAGTGTCGCGAAATATGCGCACTTTAAAATAGCGAAATTTACGTGTCGCGAAAATTTCATGTAATAAGGTATATTCATAAAACGTTCCAATTTATATATTGTAAAACAAAATTGTTTCATTCCCATACAAACCCTTATGGCTCTTGTCGTTAGCTTGGGCTGCCTGTGCTTTGAATGGCAGAAATTTTGCCTTATCTAGCCTATTGAATGCCCAGTTTCTCGTTTTCGTTGTCTGTTCAAAGGTGACTCTAGGATAAGAAGTCGAGCAAGTTACCTTTGATGCTTGTGGACGAAAAAACAAACAAACAAAATTTAAAAACCTGGGCACCTAAAATCAAGAGAACTTTCTGAAAGATCAACTTCAAGAATTTTCCTTCTGTTTAATTCCGTTTATGTAATTTCAGTCCAAAGCTTTCTTGGCGGGATGTTCAGCACATCATTGTTCGAACCGCAAGGCCAGATCCTGTTAAAATTAGCAACTGGATCACGAATAAGGCTGGCATACAAGGTATGTGTGTCGTCAAGTTATACCTTAAGGCTACTATTGTAAGCGGCTACTAATTTTAGCGATTTTAGCGAGTTGGGCAAAAATCGCTAAATTTAGTAGTCGCTAAAATTCGTCTCGATCAAATTTAATAGTCGTTTAATTGAAGTACCAACTCCTAACGAAAAGGAAAACAAAATTTAAAAACATAGTCGACTTGACGTGACGTGACGACAAAGTGTGGCTAGGCTAGCTTTTTTTTTTTAACTTATGATGACCCAGCCAGCACCAGCTCTTGTGGAGCGTCCTTAGGGAGGAGCCCCGCCATGGCAGAAGGCAGTCGAGGAGTAGGGGCCGAAACTGTCTGCCATGGTTCCTCCTGACGACTTCCGAGCTGGATCCAGCATTGGAACTGCTGGCTGGGAAGCACGAGAGTGTTTTACTACTTCTTTCATTAAAAACTGGTTTAAACGATATCATTGTTTTTAAATCGCTAAAATAGGCCTTATGCTGAAAATTCACCACCAAGCCTCGTTTACGCGAATTATTCTCAACCCTCAGCCACCTTCGCGCCGTTTTCACGTGGGTATTCTTTTCATCTTTGCTTCTTTGGGAATACGTACATGATAAAATTTACAAGTTTACACTTCGAAAGCGAGGCTTGGTGGTGTAACGTAAACATGATGACGTAAACATGCATAAGGGCTATTAGTAGCCGCTAACAATAGTAACCTTAAGGCAAGTGATTGTTTATAAGTTATAGGAAAAATGTTGATCAGTACAATGATTAATAGGATTAGAGAAGCATTTTTGCAGTAAAACGTGTTGTTGCTGTCGCTTTTGTTCCCGTTGTTGTTGTATTAGGTGTTAATGTTGTAAGGCCAGGGGATCATTAACAAGACTTTTGCTCCTCCAATTTAAAGATTAGAGCTCTTAATTAAGGAAAAAAAAGAACTTGTTACCTACAATACCGTGACATAGCCCCTTAAATATACCCTGATATCAATACACAAATATAGGTAAGTGGCTTGCTTGTTCCTGTATTATTATTTGAGGTATTTTTTTGGAAGTATTCCTTACTTAGAAGCAAAAGAAAAGGGAAACTACAGACAAAAATAATGCTGTCGTTGCCATTGGACCTCACCCAAACAAATTAACGTGCACCCTGCTTTATTATTATGCTTTGTCAGTTGCACTTTCTGTCAGTTCTCTTGTAACCACGCTTCTTTGCTTTGATACAGTGAGTGATAGAGTTGGATTTGGCCTGATGGATGCAAAAAAGATGGTTGATCTGGCAGTCAACTGGACAACAGTTCCTCCAAAAGTTAATTGCACAATACCGCGTCATGGTGTAAACAGGTAACACTGAAGTTTCACGAAAAAGACAGTACTTTGTAGTTTTAAAGATATGTTTTGACAGTTTCAACTATCGTCAGTTACAGTGTACAGAAAGAGTGAATTTGAATAATTCGGTTAATATACTTTTAATTACAGTGGAACCCCGATATAACGATATGCCAAGGGGGCAGTAAAATTATATCGTTATATCGAGGAATCGTTGTATCGGGGTTCCGTCCCATACATTTTACTATTGCTGGGACAAAACATATTCATCGTTATATCGGGAATATCGTTATATCGAAGATCGTTATATCGGGGTTCCACTGTATTTTGTATTTAGGTTATATATTAACCTAAATATTCAAATTCACTCAGATAATTGGTTCACCTGTGAAGTGTGGAACAAACAACAACAATTGAACAAAATAAACAGCACGCAATAGGCCTGTAAACATTCCTTCCACAGCGAAACATAAGGATTATGTCAGTAAAAATTCAGATTCTCTTGGGATTTTTTAGCTTTATGGTTTGTCTACTTGTTTTTAAAGCGAAATATCGTACGTAAAGTAATGGGTTTTATGCGCATTCATTCATTGTAGATGGTTGATGGTCATGATCTGTCATGGATTATATTTGTTCTTGTTTTTCAGTCTAATCCCTTCAATAGAGGCGTTAGAAGAATCGATCGACCTGAGTAACTGGAGTGATTTCTGTGGTGATAAAATTAACTTCTTGGAACACGTTGAAGTAGCCGTCAATTTAAACTATTCCCGCCGTGGAGATTTGTTGATAAAGCTTATTTCACCTCATGGCACTGTGTCCAACCTTACCCAGTACAGGATGTTGGATAGTTCTGTCGGAGCCAAAGACTTAAACTGGGTTCTGATGTCGTTACATTATTGGGGAGAGAATGCTATGGGTCTATGGAAATTAACATTACAGAACACACAGCTGTATCGTCATAATACAGGTTAGTAGGATACATATACAGTGGAACCCCGATATAACGATCGTCGATATAACGATATTCCCGGACGGGTATAACGATGAATATTCTATGTCCCAGCAAAAGTTACAGTAAAATGTATGGGACGGAACCCCGATATAACGATGTTCGATATAACGATATTCCCGATATAACGATTAGAATTTAGCGGACCGAACGTAAAATCCTCCTGATATTTAACAATTATTCGCCGAAGGCGAAGTGATTATTCAACAATAATCACTGAGCCTGAGGCGAATAATTGTTTTAGTATAATTTTTAGAGGTGATCATCAAGAACTTAAAAAAATAACGATAGCAAACAAGAAAACAGCAAACACAAGTGTTCGCTTGCATACGGTGACGTGTAAACCAGTTTAAATCATCGATTGCAATCAGAATTTATTTAGTTAAAGCAATAAAACGGAACAAAACAAACACAATGAGAAAGATAGATGTCTGGTACCTTTGTATGATTGTGGATGACTTCTAAGCGAATGTGCGAAACCTCTAAAAATGAGTAGCTACGGTGAGAAGAGAACTAAATAATGTTTGCTCAATCAGTGGCTCAATCGATCTGACTGAGTTTCTCATCGATCACCAAAACCGCCGTGTTTACGATCATTTCTAATGCCTTGAAAACCATCTCTTGAAAATATTTTCGGTCCAAAAGCCTTGGTAGTTAGTTTGAAAATTTCCCAATGTTTAAAATATCCAGAACTTAGACTGGTTTCTTTCAAATCAAAGAAATTTTCATTCAGCAAAAGCGGCCATGTTTACTTGCCTGGATGTCAAAGGTGGCGTGGCTAAGTAACCAAGCCTTCAAAGCTATAATCACCTCGCGCGGGGTGATTATAGCCTCATAAGCCGAGCTTCTCGACCAATCAGAATGCTTCAATTCTTATAATCACCTCTGAAATTATACTAAAACGATATTATCAGTACACAGTCACATTTTATTTGCAAAACATCGAATTTAATGCAATAACATTACGGTAATCGAGTCATCTCTAACGTTTCTAAAAACAGCTTTGTACAATGATTTAGGAAAATGATACTGTGTTATAAGCCTCTTTATCAACTTTATCCTCCTTATCCTCCTCTAATATGCAGTAAAAAGTACTTGTTAGGTTTACCCCGATATAACGATATTTTCGGTTATTTTACGGCCATATCGTTATATCGGGAGTTTTGATATAACGATATTATTTTACTGCTCCCTTGGCATATCGTTTTATCGGGGTTCCACTGTAAAAATTGGAAATAATAAAGTAGAGAAAGAGAGATGAAATGGTCTGACATCTTTTTTGTAACAACCCCATTACTTGAGGAATCAAACCTGTTGTCATGTTCTCTGGATAAAATCTCAAAGTGGCCATTCTAACCGTTGTGATGTGTATTTTCAGCAACACGGTACCAACGGTAAAAAAGAAAGAAAAATGACAAATACATACTAGTGTGTCAGCAACCTTTAGACAATGGAAACAAGTTTGGGGGGGGGGGGGGGGGGGACTTGCTGACTTGTGATATTGACATGTGTGGTTTGGGCGAGATGCGAGAGCAAAATACGAGTGTTTATGCGAGCTTTGTAATTGTAAACGAGATATGTAAGCGTCGGGTGTCTGATAAGTAACAGCGAAAGTTTGAAGACTGTAGAAGAAGATGATTACTTTCCCAAAAGAGATCAGGTGTTCACGTGAACTCGAAAGAAATTGGGTTTTTCGAATTCAAAAGAGAGGTGAAAACAGTGAAAGTAAAACTCGCTGGAATCGTCTTAAAAACAAGTAGACAAACCATAAAACTCAAAGATCCCAAGAGAAACTTAATTTTTACTGATATAATCCTTATGATTCGCTGTTTCGCCACAGTTCTTGCATAAACACTATTGTTTTCGGGGTACCTGTGTCAACAGCTTGCTCCTCAGTAGGCCTTTTGCACAATTAGGTACCATGCAATACAACAAAAACTTAACGCCACATATTACTATCATGGAAAGGTTATTGCGTCTTTACAAATTATTTGTTTTGCTTATTTTTGTTTGTTTTGTTTTGTTTTCGTTGTTTTAGTTTTACTGTGCTGTGTGAAATTTTACTGTGTATTTTTCTTGCTAAGGAATACTTTTTAACTGGACGCTGATTTTACATGGGACAACTTTGAACCCACTCGACTACAACCCTCACGTGGCTACTGTCAGTCCACCGTCGACAGAGGAAACGCGACAGACAGAGTCTACAAGTAAGACTTTCTTGTATGAATTTTGTATTGGTCATTTTGCTTTTGTATAATTATAATTAACAAATGATGTATGAAAGCTCAGCCAATTAGATTGCAGCATTTGCATTAGACAGTAATTACTAGTAATAATTAAACATTGTAGTCACTATCTGTCTTCTCATTGGCTAAGAGCCTACAGTTAATTCTGAGAATCAGCGCAACCCACAGATTAGTGAACAATCTGCTAGAATTCCGGTTATAAGCCCTGGGCTTATACAACTTCGTGAGGGGTTTTGAGTGGGCTTTTAAACGGAGGGGCTTATATCCGGGAGGGCTTAAAAGTGGAATGAAAAAAACGTTTCGAAAAGAGCCACGGGAGTGTTGATCGAAATAGGTTTTTAAGTTAAAAACGCATAATAAAGCAACATTTAGCCCTATTCAGTACTACCATCCAGTGGAGGGGGCTTATATCCGGGGGGGGGGGGGGCTTATAATCGGATGTTTTTTTTTGTTTTCTAGCAGATGGGCCTATAACCGGAGGGGCTTATAAGCGGGGGGGGGGGGGGGGGGGCTTATAACCGGAATTTTACGGTATTTCCGAGAGCAATATGGGAGACATCTGACAGCGAAGAAATTCATAGTTTGTCGATTCCCTTCTTCAACCGAGCAAAAAATTGAACCTAAATTGAAAAATTGCTGAGAGAAATTCTCGGAAACACAAAATGACCAACAAAGATTGCGAAGGAACTATTCCACGAATACCGTGAAGGAAAGGCAGAAGCAAGACGACAAGTAGGAATTAGTAGAACGGTTGAAATCGTTTTGTCCTTATTTTTTTTTTCAGAAAAACAATGTGTAATAAAACAATTATTAAATTCGGTTTTTGTGATATCCGGAATAATGAAGGTCTCGGTAAGTGTTATCAGCCTCAGCCTTCGGCTTCGACTGATAACACTTACCTCGACCTTCATTATTCCGGATATCACAAAAACCTCATCCAATAACTGATTATAATTGTATATGACGTAAAACGCGAATGGCATAAACATGTTTTCAATAAGACGCTAACTCTGAAGTTTAAAAACCTAACTTTAGAATTATACTGCCGTCAATCATAATAACGACGACCATCCACGGACCTTAAAAAAGAAAAAAATATGTATCAAAATTCACCAACGGCAAAATATGGATGCGATCTTTTGAACACGTTAAAGTAAACTTCTTTGTTTCCCGAGACGTTTGCCTAGGTAAGAGACGGCGGTATAAAACACAACGGTTTGTTGAGATTTAATATTTGAATTATCTAGTTTATAAGAACGCTATTTTGTTTATTGTTTGTGTTTGATGACACTTAATCTTGTACAAGGTGCACAAAAAGAAAAGATAAATAAAGATGACGGGAGATGTCATGGGGGAGGGGGCACTTAACTAAAATTCTACGATTACTCCATTCAATTCGAAAACGTACACAACAGAGTGAATTCGTGTAACCCGTTTTTTAAATGCTAATGAGCCGCAAAATATTCTAATGTTTGTGTACAATAAAACAACACACGGGTGTTCAGAAAACCTCCAAGCAATCAGTTTAATTGTTTTAAAGAAAATAAACAGGAAGTGTTTCCTCCTTCTTTGAAACCTAAATCGAAATAAAGCGGACGTTTAGGCTACGTTTACACGGACACGGTTTCATTTGTAACCGCATCGAAAGCGATGCGGTTACGCCTTTCGTTTACACGGCACCGATCGAGACCACTACTGTAACCGGGTCGTTTTGAAAACGCTGTCAAAAGTGGAGCGTTTTCAAAACGATACGGTTTCGTTGTCGTGTAAACGATCAAAAACGGCGAAACCGCATCGATTTGAAAACGGCCATATATTTTGGCACGAACTGGCTGGCTTGCAAAGGGTAAACATGGTAAAACACACATAGAGAGCAGCGCTTGCTTATACAATGACATTCGAAAACAGTCGGAAAATCGTTAAATAGGCTCCGTGTAAACACTTCGAAACCGTGTCGTTTTCGATGCGGTTTCGAGGTCATGAAACCGTGTCGATTGATAACCGTGTCCGTGTAAACGTAGCCTAAATTAGTTTGAAACAAAAAAAATAAATAAAAGATTATCGATCTGGTTCAAAACACACAGAATTTAATCTTTTCTCCTTGTTGTTTATCAGAAGACGCCTTACAAATTTGCCAAGAACACGTGCACAGCTATTTCCTTCTCATATGTAACAAGTCAACAAGGTGATAAAATGTTTAATTTAAAGGGCTTGCCTTAATTATTTTGTTACAAAACAAGCCAATACTCAAAACGTTTTCAAATGTCGATAACAGGCAAATTCTTTAAAGCAATGTGTTTTCTGATGTTATTTGTTTACTGTAGAACGTAATTAGGAATGAATGTAAAACAAAAAATGTTGAAAATGGCATGACAGTAATTTAGTTGACAAACATAGAGGATTTCTGAGCGTTACTGAACCAAGTTCAGTTTTTGTTTTTGTTATTAAAGGGACCATGTCACGGATTTTAAAAGATTTTTGAACAGCCAAAATGTATATTTTTGTCGTATGAAACTACAAAATAATGGTCTATTTTTATTAACAATTGCTATTTTAGAGCACTTAACTTGTTTTAAAGTGCGTTTGGCTGCGGATGGCTCGGATGGAAATGGATTGCAATTTGAAAACGTTAGCCAGCGTTTACTCCTTTAAAAAAGCGACTGATATTTTTAGCCGAAGTTTGATTTCTATCCCCCAATAAGATAATATATCTTCAGTTAAATGTTCAAAGATAATGTGTTTCATGGGTTTTAGACCAAAAATCTGTGAAATTCCCGTGACATAGTCCCTTTAATCCAGTCGTTCTTGACACCAGATGCGCGCTATTCCCTTTGTTAGTTTCCCTGCAGCTGCTTTTACGTGCCTGTCAGCGATCAAACGTCATAGTTTTTGGCGCTCTTGGCAGTCGTTGTAGTTATCTCGTTTGGTACCGTTTGCATTTTTCCTGTGGTTGTCACCATTTACAATGTTTACTCGTTGGTGTTGCCGTCCAAAGCACAGAAAACTATATGCTACGTGTGATTGAAGGGACTATGTAACGGATTTTTTAACCACCAAAATTTATATTTGCATCGCAGGAAAACAAAAAATAATAGTCCATTTTTATTAAAAATTGCTATATTAGAGCACTGAAACTGTTAACAAACAATTTTGGCTGCGGATGGCTCGGATAGAAATGGATTGCAATTTGAAAAAGTTAGGCAAACGTTTTCTAGTTGTTTTCGCGCGTCTTCGCAATAGCGATATTTATAGCCGTAGCTTGATTTCTATCCGGAAATTAAGGTTATATATTCCTTTAGATGTTCAAAGATAATGTTTATTTTGGGTTAAGTTGTCTACCACTAATTTCAGAACAGTTTAGATCAAAAATGTTTGAAATCCCCGTGACATAGTCCCTTTAACAATGAGTCAATGAATGAATGTTTTCTTTTTTGGAAAGGAATACCTTCTGAGAGTACGTTGTTATTTACGGAGACATTTTCACAAGAAAGTTTCTTTTCACCTGCAGCGGAGGAGACATCAACATTGGCAGGTAAGATTTAGTCTTCCTGACAATTAAAGGGACACTGTCAGCAGTTTCATTTCAAAAACTCAAGAGCCTAAAGACATACGGTTCAATTTTGCTAAAAATCACTATGCCAGTGTACTGAAACGATAAACAAGTGATGTCATGGTGATACCATTAGGAACTTTAGATCTCAACTTGAAAAAGTTAGGCTGATTTTCTCAAGTTTGGTCCTTGTGGACTGGAAAAACACCTGAAAATTATTATGGCTCCCTTCTTTCTTCAACAACATTCCACTTTATATCCCCACCTTGATGTACTTGGTGCATTTCATGTACGAGAAACCTATTTGCCAACTTTAGTACATTTTAATTTACCGAAAAGCATTAAAATCCCCCTGAAAGTGTCCCTTTAAGGCTCGTTTACACTAAGCACAAGCATTATAATAATAATAGCTTAATAATGATGACGATGATGATGATCGCATAAGAAGAACGAACACACTCCCATTCGTAAGCATAAGCATAAGCACACTCACAAGCATAAGAAGAACCATATTTTTCGTTATACACTGTTTGAGGGGTATAACAAAACACTTAACGACTGTCTCCACGGGAAGCAGTGAGTTTTACTTCCGCTTAACCCTCAATGTTCTTCTCGACATTTGAGGTCTCGGGGAAACAATGGTCACTGTTTCCCTTTGGGCCAGTCATTAAGTGCTAATTGTTTTCTAGTGCTTTTGTGAGTTTTGTTCTTCTGATGCGGTTGTGCTAATTCATGTGCTTGTGCTTATGCTCGGTCAGTGAAAACGAGCCTCGAGTCTCATCGTTCTGGAAAATCAAATGCATAGTCAAGCTTTATATTCTTCAAGGCCGTACCTAGGATTTTTGTCTGTGGGGGCAAGTTTTCCTGGCGGGGGGCAACTGTTTTCTTTTTAGTTTAGTTTTTTCCTTTTTTCCTTTAGTTTTTCTTGGTGGGGGCAACTGCCTCTCCCCCCTGCCCCCCGCTAGGTATGGCCCTGTAACTCAAGGATTGCAAAGAAAGCCTGTTTTATATCCTCAGAAATCCTCTTTGTTTCTAATGTAGCTTTAATTGATACAAATGAGTTCATTCAACAATTTCGAGTTTTTAAAGTAGCAACAAGTGACCGTCATTCTTTTATTCATTCCTAAAATGGAATTATCCAGTATTATTAGGGCAAAAGAACGTGCAAAATATGCCATGTTATTACACTGGGGACACAAAATAAATAGATACTAAAAAGACAATTAAAAATATTTTAAACTGTGTAAAATATCAAATAATTGTTTTTATTGTTCACCACTAAATTTTCTTCCGCGCGCACATACAAAAACAAGCATCGTGAATTATTTTTAATTTTGAGAAAAAAAAACTCAATTGAAAGCCGAAATTTAACAAACGAAACAAAAACAGACGAGAAACCCACTAAATGCAGTGAATTTGGTTGGGTTTTTCTGTCTGCAGGCAGCTTGTTTACAATAAACAGTCACGGGCGGGCACTATCGATCCGGGCATTTTTTCACGGGAGGGCACTAGGGGCTGATAGTGCCCTCCGGCGGACGGGCACTATCGCGTCACGTGTTCAATTTAAACCAATCAGAATCGGAGAAAAATTAGTGGTGAACTATAATGGCGAATAGAAAACAGCGGGAGAACCAATCAGATTTGCCGATTTCCAATAGAACACAGCTGAGTTTCTACTAATAGCTGATAGTGTACGATAGCTCAGCCTTTGCATAAGAAGAAAAAACTGTCCGCAATAATGGTGTCCGTATTGAGCAAGTTACCATTAGGAACGGTTTAACTCTATCAACAACACGAGAGATAGTGTTTCGTCGCATCATTAAACCTCGATGTTCGTGTTAACTATATTACATAATACAGTCAAATAATGTTAAAAGTCGTAAATGAGTTATATTGAAATAAGTTTCTTTCCTTTAATATAGCTACCGGTGTATATTAGAAAGAAAAAAAATGGGTCAACTGGAGCCAATCAGAAGCATAAACTAAGACAGGCAAAACTTGTTTGTTTACCATTTCCTTTTCATTTAGATACAGCAGCGAAAGTTGGAATTGGTGTTGGAGTTGGAGTTGGAGTGTTGTTGGCAGCTTTGGCTCTATACAAGTTCAAAATGAATAATAGGTAGGCCAAGTTCTGATGTTGGACTTTCATTCGCCATGCCTGATACGTTAAACTTGCTTGCAGTTGACTATCTTACTTGTATGTCATTTAGCGTTCGTTCTTCGTCTTTCTTTTTTTCTGTTTTTGCACACAAGCAGCTCGCATGTACTTGACTGGTCACATTATGAGGCTTCATGCTCTTTATAAACAGGGGCTAAAATCGACTAACCGGCAAGCACGTTTCGCATTCGAGGGGGCAAGCGAGCGTCTTACCAGACCTTACCAGGGCTCAGACAAACTGTGTGCACATTTACATTTTTATAGTGAATGTATGGACTTTCTTTCTTTTCTTTCGGTTTTTTCTCTGAAGCAGGTCCAGAGTCTGAGAGATTCAGCGGCACATCTTGCAGTAAAATTTAGGGAGTACTCCACAGTGAAAGATGTTTCACTAGTAATGGTTGTTTTTAGTGTTTTGTAAAACAACTTTCGAGATTTTATATCCGTTTTGTTTCGGCAGTGGAGGTTTTGCAGGCTCATATATGCTGTTTATAGCCAATATGTTAATTTTTTTCAACTTTTATATCTTCAGTCCCACTGTAGTCGAATTGCAGGAAGCATGAAAAGGAAACGAAAACACAAATGCGGAGGTCAATATAGAAGTAGATCTGTACTATATAAATTAATGAACGTTGTCAAACCATTGTCTCTCCTTCGACTAGCTCAAGCAGGGCAGTAGTGTGCTCACATGTATATCATATGAATACAGCTAATTCGAGATAAGTTGTCGGAAAAAAAGCACAAAAGTGCACGCGACAATACCGGAAGTTGGTATGGGTAGACGTTGAGAGCTACCGCACGTGCTGAATACTAATGAGATAATACGATACGACAAACGCGAATTTGCACGTTTTCTTTCTCTTTAGACATGTGGATACAAGGTACTTTTAGCCACGCTGAATTTAAGAATAGTTTTTTTTTAACTCAAAGACATGCGACAGTAAAAGTAAAGCTACAGAAAAAGGCCTCCTGAGAGGAAAAACAAAATCTCCACGTCCAAAAATAAAAACATGTACATTTCCTCTTGGTCAATATGCAAAGTTGAAGCGAATACCCAGACAACCTTTCAGTCTTGTCGTGTGCACTTTTGTGCTTTTTCCGACAACCTTTCACGAATTAGCTGTATATATACCGTATTTTTTCGATTGAATGCCAGGTACCGAATAAACATGGTAAAGTTGAAAATAGTCACCTCAGGCATTTATTTACGGTATAATAAACCGTGGTTATAGTAGCCAGACACATTTTTGTCAAAAATTACGAATTAAAACGGTTGCTTAAAGGGCAACTCTCGGCTAGAAAACTATATTTCATTAAAAGCTTCCGAATGTTCCCAAAATCATACAGAAAGCAAAAAATTTGACTTCAGAAGCTTTTTTACCGGTTAATTTTAACGTGAAACTTCGAATTTTGCCGCTTTTGTGACATCTCGCCATGAACGCTTCGATTGTGGTCACCTGATGTGATACGTCACAGGTGTGGAACCACAACAAGTCACGAACATGGCTGCCTCAAATTCTAGCAGTGAGAGCTCAACTTCTGCTAGCGATTTCACTGATTTTCAGAGAGCTATAGGAGGGGATATGTCAGGGGATGATTTAGAATTTTCTATGGTATTTCAACCCTAGCGTTTTGAGCCTCCAGAGAAAAACAGCGAGACACGAGAAAGAGAGGAAAATATCGAACCTTCTCACTACCGCTGTGATTTCGACAGCGAGGAATGGTGAGTGAATTGAAGTCTTAAATGTACAGTTTCTAATCTTTCTCTATTACCTCGGCCACTGAATTGTGTACTAAGTCAAACCTGAAAAGCCTTATGATTATTTACATGTACTCGAGAAGCTTAATTAAACATTATACGACCAAACTGTTTGTTACATTTTGCTGTTTACATTCGGTCGTCACATTTTTGCTCATGTTTGTTATAATTGGTTTTTGAGCTTTAGCCTAATGTATCCTATCTACATTGTGCGTCTGAAACCTTGCAAATACCAAAACGCTAGCTACATCCTTTGTGTTACCGATTTTTCTGAATTCTGCTCAAAAGCGAAGAATTCTGCCGGCGGAATGCCAGCTAACGAAACTATTAAAACTTTGCTCGAAATTCTGTGCCAGAATATATTTAGAACATACCTGACATACTCGGGTTTGCAGAACTTTAATGTGGACAAAACTCTTCTGGGTCTCTTAGGGATGGTGGACTGCTCAATCGCTATCAACTGTATCAACTCATTTCTTTTGTTGGAAGAAGGGAGTTTCGCTTTTTTTAGTTGAAACAACTCGCCTCGAGGGAACTTTGTTCAAGGTTGTTCATGACGTGCTTGTGTAGAATGATTTTGCAAACTGACTATCACTCCCGCCCGGGACTATTACACGACCCTACAGTGCGTGATATTTACACTTTACGGTGTAATTGAGTCGTCATGTTTATATTTTGCAATTTCGTATCTTTTTGTGAAAAATGCCCCCACGAAAATTGTGGTTTGCCTGGCCCTTTACGACCGCGCTGTTTCTCTTCTAAGAATATTCGCGTTTGCTTGCGTGCGTTTTTATTCATGGTTTGCATTTGAGATGATCGTTTTGCTGTAACTGCTCTACACTGTACGTGTCTTTATACAGCCTTGGCATGTTTTTCTAAAGTTATGTCGTAGACTAACATCTGCACACACGAAACTGTTTCGTGGTCAGGCTAGGGAGAGAGAAGGGAAAGTGTGGCATGCTTTTGTACTACACTACAAGTTGCTTTTATTTACAACAATAGCTTCTCAAAAGCAATCACAGAATAAGTACTACACGCAACACAATCTTCTTCTGTTTAATTACTTCGGATATTGTTTTATATTTGCTTTAAATTCCCCATTTCTCCGCATGATTTTATACCCTGCGAGAGCGCCTCTGCTAGCGCGCGGGGTAGTGAATTTGTATGGCTTCGTATTGCGCAATACTGACCTGCACGCAATCATACACGCCTTTCGAAGGCTGTGACTTTTAAAAGACTTCATTTGCTGGGGAGAATTGCTTTCTATTAATTTTTGCCAATTAACAGCAGGACAAATCTTGGGGTGGCTGCAAATTTCTCAACATTAGAACCGAAATATATTTGTCTTTTTCCGAACGCGTGGATTTCGCTCATATATAGCCCCATATAGACGACCATAGACGCTATTCCTGCTTACAAATGCAAAGATTCTTGACAAATTACGGGAGTCAGCACTCGCAAACCCTTTTCAATTTATTATCTACTCCAGACGAAAGGAATCTTTATCATGATATGGTGCAGGGGAGGATGCATTGAGCATAAATCTATGAACATTTCCTGACCTCAGAAGGCCGATCGATCTGACGGATTTGTTTCGTTTCACAAACACAAGATTTAGTCTATTTCAGTTTATTTCCTTTCATATTTAAGTACTGAAGCACTACCTTTTTTATCTTGGACATCATTGAACAGCATAGGGTCTTTCTCTCCTTGTGATTCTCATTTATGAAGAGAAGCTTGGCGTGTTTTCCTCTTATCGGAAGCAAAAGCAAATCTGCCTTCCACACCTGTGACGTAGCATCACGTGACGTACCAAAATCCGAACGTTTTCAAAATGGCCGCCAAATTGGCGGAAAAGAAAATTCGTAGTAAATTCATTTTGGCCGATATCTTTAAAAAATTACCTGCTAAAGATTCCTGTTGCTATAAACAACTTATAGAAAAAATAAAAAATTGGGGTAAATTTCCCGAGAGTTGCCCTTTAATGAAAACCAGGCTCGAATACAGGAGTCCAATAAACGCAGGGTCCACCAGGCCAAGTTTGAATATGCCGGGGGCATCTAATCGAGAAAATACGGTATTCGAAAGGTTATTAAGTTTTTATAGATTTTAAATTCGGTATAATGTGCTATAACGCAAAACCCACTATCATACCGTCATTAAACACCAGGGCATATAAAAACACAAAGCGATAGCAATGTCACAGTGTTTATTTTTTCTCCGAGTGCTTAAATGCCTTCGAAGATGATGGTAGTGCGGTGAGTCTCTAGGCTCTCCGTTTGTTTTAGAACATGATCTCAGTAAAATATGATTTACTATACACTTAGAAGTAATAATTAAAAGGGTTCGATGCTTACATTGTACAACTTACTTTGCAACTTTGTTGCGAAACAAGCTGCATGCAAAATAGCATGTGTATCAAACCTCGAAAAACCGAAATCGTTGCGACTGGATGAGTTTCTTCAAAAGTTACAGAAGTTTGGATCACACGCGCACGAACCGTTGCGCGATGCTTTGTACAGTGTATTGTAAATACCGCCATATATATTTTTTTAAACTGTCGTTATCTTCTGATAAATGAAATGAATAAGCCATTGGACGACTTCTTAAAGGGACATTGTCACGGGGATTTTAATGTATTTCGCTTAAAAGTACTAAAATTTGCGAACAGGTCTTCTCGTACATGAAATGCACCTAGTACATCAAGATAGAGATATAAAGTAAATTCCCGGGGGGGGGGGGGGTACTCCATATAACGGCCTATACGGGGAGGCTCCGCCCGAAAGGGGTACCTTTTTCAGGCTTCAGGTATATAAAAGGGTAGCGATTTCACAAGTTTAGGTATATGAAAGGGTACGAAAATCCGTCATTTAGGTTTTTTAAAAAGGCCTGTAATTAAAATATTTCGAACAGACCCACTTTATGGCTGTATTATTTTAATTTATTAAGCGCTTCATAAAAATGACAAGAAAACGTCCTGTTCTAAGGCTATGTCACGTCTTTTAGGTATATGAAAGGGGTACCTTATTTCAGTAAAAGGTATACGAAAGGGGTACAATTTCTGTCAAAATGGTATATAAAAGGGTAAGGGGTAAGAGCTTGGGGCGGAGCCTCCCCGTATAAAACTTTTTTGAGTGCCCCCCCCCCCCCCCGGGAGTAAATTTTTGTTAAAGGAATAGTTTTTAGGTGTTTTTCCGTTCCACAAGGACAACACTTGAAAAGATCAGCCTGACTTTTTCAAGTTGAGATCTAAAGTTCCTGATGGCATCACAATAACATTACTCGCTTCAGTATACTTGCATGGTGATTTTTAACAAAATTGGACAATTATTCGTAGTTTTCATATGTCTTTAGGCTCTTGAGTTTTTGAAGTGAAACTCGTGACAGTGACCCTTAAACATGAATGATTTAACAGGTTTTTGATGTTCTGTTTATATCAAATCGAACAAGCCAAGCTTGCTCTTATTTGCTATGTATTACAGCAAGGCGCCCAAAAGTGTGACCACTTTTAATTTATTCACATTCTTTCGTGCAGATTCAAACCAATCAAAAGCCGTAGATAGCTTGCAGTTGACTTCTGATTGGATTAAATCTGCACGAAAGAATGTGAATAAATTAAAAGTGGTCACACTTTTGGGCGCCTTGCTGTAAAAGCATTTATATTGATAAAAGAGATAATTTAAGAAAATCAATTTTATAGAGAATGGTTCAAAACCATATTTGATTAAGAAAAGAATTTATATAAATATTATAAATATAAGCCTATAATTTTTATTCCGTTCAAATTATTTTTAAACTACTTGACATTATCCCGTAAAATATAGGTATTAACTTTTTTAAGTTGTTTAGTTGTTAAATAAAGCATAAGTTATTAGTTTTCAGAAGAAAGCCTTTACACCATGACGATGTATGCGGCTGATGTTTTGTACGTATCATCGAGCAAGCAAAGCTTGCTCTGTATGAAAAGTTTATGGAGAAAAAAGAGGTAATTTAAGAAAATCTATTTTATAGAGAATTGTTCAAAATCATATTTAATTGAGAATAGAAATTATGAGATGCGTATGATTTTTATTCCTTTTAATCTACCTCATTATAGGAAATTATAATGCGACGTACACAAATAAAAAAACCACTTGTTGAGACAACAGGAACAAGTTTATTTCAACACTAGGCGTATATTTCTAAACGTAAGAAGAAATCTGACCGCCTCGAGCGTTCTTCACAGTTTCAGTGATACTGGCAGATTTCCACCCTGATGAAATTATGCCTTTTTCTAGAAGTCAAGAAATTGGGGCCAAAATAATGGAAATTAAGGTCATGGACATTAACGCTAAACTTAATTAATGGCGCGGAAATTAACTTTAACAAAAATTATCGCGCCTAAAATAACCGCGATTTTTTAAATTAGCGTTAATTTCATGACGCGTTAATTTCCTATAATAAGGTATTTTAAACTACTTTGGACATGACTGTGACTTACTTATCTGGCAAAGGCAAAGGTCGTTTGGGTTGCTTTGGAATGTAAAACTGAGCCAAAATAAAGTCACTGTACAGCAACACTTTCGTTTCCTTGGTGTGGTCATGTGGTTTTTAAGTGAACAGTCGAAGCTCTCGTAAGCGGACACCCTAGGGACGCGAAAAAGTGTCCGTAACTGGAGCTGGCCGCTTACGAGAATGGTTCTCGTAAGCGGCCACTAGAGGTGGGGGGGATATACGGTGGCCGCTTACGGGAGTTTGCCCAGCTAACAATAACCGGACGGACGTAGATGACGACAAAAAAAACACTGAAATATGGTACTGTAATTTCTGTAAAATCATTGTGACGAACGGCGATATAAGGTTGATTGATAAAAACAAGATACAGAGGCTTTTAAAGGATTTTCTTTAAGGTGTCCGCTTACGGGAGTTTAAAAGCAAAGAAAAAGTCTAAGTCGTAATCTCTGAAAGTGTCCGCGGCCGCTTACGGGAATGTCCGCTTACGAGAATGTGAAAATACAGAGTTTGTATGGGAGTTAAAACGGGGTTTCAAATGTGTCGGCCGTAACTAGAGCTGTCCGCTTACGAGAGTGTCCGTTAAGAGAG
Source organism: Oculina patagonica (assembly GCF_052425735.1). Taxonomy (NCBI): domain Eukaryota; kingdom Metazoa; phylum Cnidaria; class Anthozoa; order Scleractinia; family Oculinidae; genus Oculina; species Oculina patagonica. Next base: position 29,708,022 of record NC_135766.1, on the reverse strand, counting down.
CTTCGACTGTATAATTTAAAATATACAGCTATTTCAATTGACGTTGTCATATCAAAGCATTAAGACAAGACCGAATGGTGGTCTGGTTAAAATATGCATATTGGCCTATGGGACATGTACAAGTTTGTATTTGTGCACGTGAAGAATTCATGAATTTGTTTTCCTCTCAGGAGGCCTTTTACACTGTCGATTGGCTTTGAGTTTTGATAAGTCTTCTAAAATTAAGCGTGGCTAAGGGCCAATTCGCACTAGAGGACAAATTTTGCAACAATTGGTTGATTTTATCATTAATGTGTCACTTGTTACAGAAAACAAGTGCGAATACGTTTTTTGAGACTTAAGCCTGGTTTTCACTAGCGACAAAAGCACAAGCGCAAGAATACCGTAACAGCTCTTATTTCACCGTGAAAACGGCTTCGACTCGAGCACAAGCGCATTGCAATTTTCGTGCAAGTTGTTCGGAGGTGAATAGCAAAGGATATTCGGAGTTTGAGTAGCCAATCAGAGTGTGCCAGCAATGCTATCTACTTTTTGGTACGTACAAAAAATTAATATTCTGACGGCATGATGTAGAGGAGCAATCCAAGAACAATCCAACTGACTTCATTAACCCTTTGACACCCAAATTTTCCCAAAAAACCGCTTTTTTTAGCCGCTAAACTGACATTTTGCTACTTTGGTCTTGAATTTACCTCAAATTTGCTAAAGAAGCACTTTTTTTACACTTCAGCAACATTTTGATGAAGATTCTGTGTAAAAACGTACAATATTTTACTTTGGTGCATGCGCATAAGCCAAAATTTGGACTGAACCGTTCCAATTTTTTATTTTTTGCCCCTTTTGCTTCCTTTTTTTTTCTGTCTTCTTACTTCTCCTTACTTTCTACTCTTCATATCCTTTCTTTTGGCCAAAAAAGTTTCGACGTTATCATTGGAAAACACGGGGGACCTTGACCAATTACAGGTGTACTGGCCTGTTTAAGCAACGATTTTGCACCAAAAATGGATTGTGCTTTTCTTTGATTAGCTCTGTCAGAATGCAACCGATATTCAAAATGAACAGTCCTGTAGAAAGGTCGATCCAAGCTCTATGAGATTCTTATCACGAAATTCCACTGACGTGCTTATTGATGACGTCACAAGTGAATCAATGACTGCATCTCCAAATAGCATGCGCTAAAAGGGGCAGTATCACCAAGGGGCAGTATCACCAAGATTTAGTGCAATTTGAATAAATTGAAAATCCAGTCATAGTGGCCTGGCCTTGCTAGAACCTACTTAACAAGTCCTAAAAACTGTTAAATCTGGACTGGTAGGAAAGAAGTGGCCTAAAACTTGAAAACGTTGCGCTGACGTTTTAAAATTTGACAGTTTGCTTTGTAAAGAAAATTTCTTAAAGGAGAAGTTCACTCCAGAATGGCCATTTATTTTCTTTAGGCCAATAAAAAGTTTATAAAAAGATATATTATTCACCAAAATTTCAGCCTCCAACGTGCGCTATAACCCAGCGAAATCTTTCCCGAGACTTGACAACTGAACGCCGCCATCTTGGAGCTGGTAATGTATGCGTGACGTCAAAGAGCTCAGCCTGAAGTTTGGCGGAAAAATTTAAATACTCGAAACTCCTTGTTTCTTCGTAGTGGCTTTTGTTTGTCAATATGCCTGTTTGTGCAGCTCCATTCTGCTCAAACAGAGCTCCAAGAAATACAAAACACGAGGAGTTTCGACTATTAAAATTTTCCCGTCAAACTTCAGGCTGAGCTCTTTGACGTCACGCATACATTACCAGCTCCAAGATGGCGGCGTTCAGTTGTCGACTTTTGGGAAAGATTTCGTAGGGATATAGCGAACGTTGGAGGCTAAAATTTTGGTGAATAACATATCTTTGTGTAAACTTTTTATTGGCGTAAAGAAAATAAATGGCCATTCTGGAGTGAACTTCTCCTTTAAATCATTGATTTCGTCTTATTTACATCTTGGGAATGATTTCATGCCTTTCTTTTGTTGTACAAAGGTTATTTAGCTTAACAGTGGGTGCATCCTTGTAATTATAGAATATTTTACATAAAAACTTAGAAGATTTCTCGTAATACTGTCCCTTTGTATAACTTGTTTTCGTCATTTTGCGCGCAGTGATTGAGTAGAGGACAAATAACAAACGAACATTGCCATGCCTGATTCTACATCTGTTAAAGAGAGCCAACAATGTACTGGTCAACTGGTTTATTGATTGTTGCACAATAAGCTTCCAGTATTAGCTACAATGTTGCAAAAGTTTAAAATATTCCGTTTATACCAACTAATAACCTATATTAATGTAAAATTTAAAATATTGAAAATCATTGGCAAAAGCTGAAAGCTTTAAAGTCCATACGAAGTCTATATCGCATCCACCTTGGTACTTTTAATTAATAAACATCGGTTTAAACGATTTCGTAATCAGGTTTTTAGGTAAATAATACAAATGCAAGGTGAAATGTCAAATCACACTGTAAAACTGCTACCACTCTACGAAAGCTATTTGAATAGATTTTGACATTTCTGTCCCATAACCTGGCCAATCCGAAGTGTAAACACATGCCAATAGATTAACCGTGCAAGTGTCGACTTTTTGATTGGTCGAATCATCTCGAAAACCAACAAAAGTATGACAAACGATTGTCGGTCAAAATTCATTCAAACAGTCTTGCGAATGGCAATAGCATATCACGGTACAATATAGCATACATGTATAATAAGTTATAGCGGAGCTCACAGCGGCCCGAAGGGCCGCAGAGCAGAGCCCCATACTCAACCCTGACCCCTCTGGGATTTGAACTTACGACCTCCTGCGCCGCGTACTGGCACCTTCTCGATTGTGCTAATCTGAAAAGCTCAGTGAGACAAGACGAATATATCGTATATCAATGTAATAGATATTGTGGGGTCTACTAAACTGCTGCGAAACTATAACAGGATCGCGAAACTATTTTCTAATGTTAGAAAGCAGATAATTTAAAGTACCCTAAAGTAATTTGTCGTGCTATGAGTAATGACATTTGCCCTGCTTTAAGATTATTTTTTTTGTCGTACCGCAGACATTCAGTTTAACCGGGACGTGAGCGATTTAAATTTGTCTTGCACCCATAAACCACTGTAAACATTAGTACTTTGGCCGCTTATTCAATAGAATGAAAACATTGTAAGCTCCAGTTAAAATTAAATAAATGTGGAGCTCCGCTTTTAGGCTAGCCTAAATCTATATATTATAGTATTCTTACCGGAACATACCGCTTTATAAACTGGCGGACGTCTCTAAACCTATTTACAACTAAGTTATATACATTTTAGCCTCTGACCTAGTCCAGTCCCTGAACTCCCTCTTCATGATCTTCTTCCACGTAACTCACTTCCTTCAATACTGAAGATTCTCGTGAGTGTGTCAGCGCGCCCTTTATAAGAGTTGAACCAAGGCGCGAAAATAGATTTAGTAGAGTCATGCGTCATGCCCAAGAAATCCGCCGTCCCCCTCCAAAAAAAACGGGGAAAAACCATATTGGCAACTCTTTTTAAAAAATGCGCGCACATATGCCGCTTTCATTAGCGTGACTGTGTACTAAAGCAAGAACACCGGAAGTATCTGCTTAAAGTCAAATGCCAGAATCACTTATCGCTATCTGTCAGCTATTCCTGGTGTCCACTCAATTGGCTTGTGATGCAATTTAGCACATTTTTTGCAATTAAGTCACGTAGTCGAATATGTCATTTGAGTGAGCAATTTTAACCCTAGCGCGCGTCCCAAGCAAGTAACGGCACACTCCTTTGTCGCTTCTGATTAGTTTGTTCTGAGCAGGCGCATGCATGTTATCCTGGGCTCTCGCTTCTCGCGCCTGAGATAAACCCAAGGGCGCGCGGAAGCGAAAGTTCAGAGACTGGGCTACCTCTGATCTGGCTTTGTAAAACAATGTCACGCATTGCTTTTCTTAGAAACATTGCGTGACGACCTAAGTAATGGTTGTCAGGGAGGCGAGGTTACGAAATGAACACTTGGCAATCTTTTTGTTATTTTATACATTTCGCACTTAATGTAGCATATAATTAGCTTCACACTATCTGTTACATTTGAATTTTAAAATGATGACAACTTATTTTTTGTTGCAACAGTTTCTATTGTAACTCATTTGTTTCGGCACCTGGTTTCATTTTTTTTACAGTGATGTGATGATCACATTACCATGGCCTGCTGTGTTGTAACAGCAGTCATTTTGCTGGTTCGTTCCACTGTTGTAGGAAGCTCCCCCTCCTCCACAGGAGTCAGCTTCATCGTCCCCACTGCTTCCACCAGAGTATCCTCCCCCGCCTCCAGCACCTCCACTCCCTCCATAAGCAGCACCACCACCACCAAATCCTCCAACAGCTTTGTTAGCAGGGGTTCTTCCACCCACTCCTCCCCGAAGAAAGGCCTTACCGCCTTCTCCACCGAATCCCATGGTGCCCCTAAAATTCTTTCCACTTCTTCCATTAGTGTAAAAACCGCCACCGCCACCACCTAAAATTAAAGTGAAAATTTGATTTATTCCTATATTTAAATTTAAGGGGCATTATACTTGAAAGCTTTGTTTTAGCGCTATTCTGTTATTATCTTATTAACACGTTTCACACAATCTCAAAATGTCGTCTTTGATTCACGATTGGATATTCAATTAACGATTTTATTAAAAGCTTTTTTCAAGACAATTGAAAGTGATCAGAAAGAAATAAGTGGGGGGGGGGGGGGGCGGGGAATGGGATGAACAATGTTTGCCCTCTCGGGCCTTGGCGAGAAAATTTGAACAAAACACAGGACAAACACGGGCCAGACGCTTAGATCCGCCTTTGGATTCGTACGTAAGTTTGGTTGTTCTTTGAAGGTTGCCAGCAGACTTGGCCTCCTGTCACGACTTAGAGGTTGTTTAACCACGGAAGCAGCAAATAAGATCTATTTGTCCACAGTGCTACCGATAATAAGCTGTTGTGATACGTGCTTTTGCCCTTTGGGCAGCACTAACAGAAAGTCTCTTGAACGCCTACAACGACGAGCTGCGAAAATAGTATACGGTTTTAAACCTGACATAGCCACGGAAACAATACTCGAGAACCTACGTTGGCCGCCTCTTACAAAAACTATGGAAAAGCACTGTGCACTGTTAGTTAACAATTGCTTGGTCGGAGACATTCCCTCATATTTTAAAGACTATTTCCTGTTACGTAGCCAGAGCGACAAGCAACATGTTTTTAATCAGAGATGCACTAGATCGTCTTTTACTGACATTATACTTCCAAACATTCATTTAGATGTCGCTAAAAAGTCTTTTTATTATCATGGTGCATACATTTTTAATTGTCTTCCGACGAACATTAAGACTATGCAGCCAAAGGAACGTTTCCAAGCTATCTCTGCTTTTTCTTCTTAGGTTATTTTTAGAACATTTTTAATTCGTAATTTTTATGAGAACACTAGTACTTCTTTTAAACTTTTTAAATTTTTTTAAGCATTTAAGCGGTATTTTTTTTAAGTAGTTTTTATAGATAGATATATATTTTATACATACTCTCTTTTATTTTAAATTTATTTTATTTTACACCACCCTGTTAAAATATCGATTATTATTATTATTTTTTTTATTATTATTATTATTATTATTATTATTATTATTAAATCCATTACAAGTGTTGATCACATTTCAGTTGTATCAAACGTAATTGAATCAAATGCGAGAATTGAATTTTCTGTTAGGTAGCCAGCTAAAGGTATCCTTTGCTTTGAAATGTGGCGTTCTGGCCACGGTCATCTTAAGAATTAGTATACATCCACAAGCCTAGCAGTGTACAGTTGTTTTGTTCTACATAGGTGTCTTCAGCTTTGGCATAGTGGATACATGGATGAAGTCGGTCAAACAGCTGTTCATTGCTATACTTCTGGATACCTCAGTCTGGACAAAAGCAAATGCACGTAATTGAGTAATGAGTACATTTCACATCATGATAATAATTATTGTTTGTAATAGGCCAAATTATGTCTGCTGTAATGACTGATTTTTAAGTGATCACATAATATATTGTTACCTGAATCACCATCATCAGCAGTCTGTGCGCCATGTCCATTGCTCCCTCCTGACCATGACTTGTACCCAGGATTCCCTGTTGTGTTCGTACTGGCATCACATCCTGCATGTCTTGACTGTGCTCGTTCTATGCCACCTCCGCCGCCAGCTATTATCAAAGGCGTGTTGTTTCCTCTTACTACAAATGTACCTCCACCGCCACCAGAACTATATGAGACTACGTTGATTCCTCCTTCTTGGCCTACAAGTATTTGGATGATTTCGCCTTTCGATAAACTGAAGGTCCCTATCATTCTTGCTCCTCTTCCTCGGTACTGAGCACTTTTCGTTTCTATATCGTACCCCCCTGCTGCTCCTACTGCTTCTACTTGATAGTCAGCAGTGTACGGCACAGTCCACTGTTGAACACCACTGGACAGTGTTACGTGATCGTCATGATCCTGACCTGTGTAGTGACTACCAAGTGATGTTGGGCCATATCTTCCACTCGCACCCAGATTTGTAAACACAGCCTTGAACGCTAAGTAATAAAGAAAACAATTAATTGCAAGCTTTGAACTGCATGCCTTGATTTCTTGTTTAGATGTTGAAGGATTAACGGAAATTCGGTTAATCCATTTAATTTAAATTCCAATTCAATTGGGTATTCGAGGGCCACAGGTTACGTTTTTCAGTCGCAAGACTGCAATGTGGAACCCTCGTTAAACAAAGTCAAGTTATTTTTATATATTTGATTTAAAAGGAAAAAACTCTTAAGATGCTTTCCTTTCTTATTGAAGTTTCTAACACGAATTGTTATTAACACCGCGCAAACAAACAAGTTGGTTACAGTTGCATGGTAGAAGCAAAAGTGTCAGGCTTTACAGAAAAGAGAATTTCATGTCACGTGAGAATGCTGGCGTATTGACTCCCTTACACCTATCCTATCCTCTCTAGAAATGTCCGCACGGTGAGCAGGACAAATAGAGGAACGAATGCTGGAAGGGGAGGGGGATGTAAATCGTAACACTTAAGCAAACAATAAATACATGTTTCAAAAGAGGAAAGGAGGTATAAAATTGGGTCAATATTCACAAGGGCAACGAAACAAGACATCATACTCAATGCTTGCATGGTGGCTTTCAAGAGAATCTTGTCTTAAATTTTAAGATGGCGATTCTATGCTTAGTAATCATGGTAGCTGTAAGAAAATGTGTCCCGTCAAAGAAGCTAGAGCGTGACATTCAAAAATCATGAACGTATGTTTTAGTTACCAGCGCAGCTGATCCCGTCGCCGCCAAATCCAGGCTTACAAGTACAGATGAATGATCCTTTGGTATTTTTGCAGGTAGCATTTAAACTACAGTTATGAGCTCTGATGGCACACTCGTCGATATCTAATAAGGAAAGATAATAAATTGCAGATGAGTTGGTTTTATATTCGCATTTGTGCGAGTACAAATATGCGAGTACACAGCATTTCATTCACGTTATCTATATATTTCATCGTCATTCATATAAAAAATAAAGTACATGATATAATATTTCAAAAATGAGTTATATTTACCAGTGCAATTGTTTCCATTTCCATAAAATCCATTCTTGCAAGTGCAGTTGAACGATCCCTCTGTGTTGTTGCACATTGCATGGGTGCTGCAGTTGTCTATCTTCAATGCACACTCGTCAATATCTAAGCAAAGATGAGGAGTCCCATGTCAGTACCCATTTTTGCCTATATCTGACTACCATGCATAGCTATTATTACTGGCTTGATTCGAACTTGAAAAATTAAAGATAAAAGACCTTGTTAAATTAATTTCAGGTAGTAGCTCCAGTATCAATCATCATGATGCTGTAAGAAGACTAATTATGTCTAATCAAACAAATTAATGTTCCATTTAAAAACTATACACGTATGCTATATTTACCAGCGCAGCTGATCCCGTCTCCAACATATCCAGGCTTACAAGTGCAGTTGAAAGATCCTTCCGTGTTGTTGCAGATGGCATGGGTGCTACAGTTGTTCTTCTTAAGCGCACACTCGTCTATATCTAAGCAAAGGTGACGAATTCCGTGTTAGTAGGTTTTATTTCCCGATATCTAGCTACTATCTGGCGTTGTTATGGTCTTTACTGGCTTGTTTCAAATTTGTAAAGTTAAAGAGAAAAGTCCTTTTTTAGTTCGTGGCTCCAGAATCAAACATCGTGATAGCTGTTAGAAGACATGTCTTATAGAACAAAATAAGCGTGGCATTTAAAAATGAGAAGCGCATGTTATATTTACCAGCGCAGCTGATCCCGTCTCCAACATATCCATCCTTGCAAGTGCAGTTGAAAGATCCCTCTGTGTTATTGCAGATGCCATGGGTGCTACAGTTGTCTGTCTTCAAAACGCACTCGTCTATATCTAAGCAAAGAAGGTGCATTCTTAATGTCAGTACGTTTTATTTGCAGATATCTGACTATAATATATAGTTGTATAGTTACCAGCGCAGCTGATCCCGTCTCCAACATATCCATCCTTGCAAGTGCAGTTGAACGATCCCTCTGTGTTGCTGCACATTGCATGGGTGCTGCAGTTGTCGGTTTTCAATGCACACTCGTCTTTATCTAAGCAAAAGTTATGAATTCTCAATGTCAGTACGTTTCATTTGCAGATATCTGGCTTTTATTTATGGTTTGCGTTGATGTTGTCAGCTTGATTCAAACTTGAAAAGGTAAGGAGAAAAGTCATTTTTGAGTAAATGGCTCCCGTGTTAATCATCATGATTCATGTCGCTATCAGTGGATATATTTAATCGAACGAAATAAGCATGCCATTTAAAAATTAAACACGTACGCTGGCTTGACTCAAACTTGTAAAGTTGTTGAGAAAAGTCCTTGTTTAGTTTGTGGCTCCAGTATCAAACATCGTGATAGCTTTTAGAAGATGCGTCTAAAAGAAGAAATTGAAGCGTGCCATTTAAAAATCATACACGTATGTTACATTTACCAGCACAGCTGACCCCGTCTCCAGCATATCCAGGCTTACAAGTGCAGTTGAACGATCCCTCTGTGTTGTTGCAAGCTGCATGGGTGCTGCAGTTGTCCTTCTTCAACGCACACTCGTCTATATCTAAGCAAAGATGAGGAGTTCCGTGTCAGTACCTATTTTTGCTTATATACATAGCTATTGAAGATGAAGTATTCAACATGACACGAGCATGGGACAAAGAAAAATTCTGAGTCCCCGACGGAAATCGAACCCATGGCCTCCCAGATACCGGTTGGGCGCTCAAACCAACTGAGCTACGTGAGACTCGTTGTGAGCTGGGCCATTTTACTAAGTTGATAAGTGACACGCGTACTGCATACTGCTAGGATCAGCAATGTCGAATTCATCAAGTTTGTAGTAAATAATAAAGACGGTAAATTTTAAGCTCGGTAATAAATAATGAAGATGAAGTATTCAACATGACACGAGCATGGGACAAAGACACGCGTGTCACTTATCAACCTAGTAAAATGGCCCAGCTCACAACGAGTCTCACGTAGCTCAGTTGGTTAGAGCGCCCAACCGGTATCTGGGAGGCCATGGGTTCGATTCCCGTCGGGGACTCAGAATGTTTCTTTGTCCCATGCTCGTGTCATGTTGAATACTTCATCTTCATTATTTATTACCGAGCTTAAAATTTACCATCTTTATTATTTACTACATAGCTATTGTTGTCATAATTGTTACTGGCTTGATTCAAACTTGAAAAGTTAAAGATAAAAGACCTTGTTAAATAAATTTAAGATAGTATCTCCAGTATCAATCATCATGATGCTGTAAGAAGATTAATTATGTCTAATCAAACAAATAAGCGTGCCATTTAAATATATACACGCATGTAATAGTTACCAGCGCAGCTGATCCCGTCTCCAACATATCCAGGCTTACAAGTGCAGTTGAACGATCCCTCTGTGTTGTTGCAGGCTGCATGTGTGCTGCATTTGTCGGTTTTCAATGCACACTCGTCTATATCTAAGCAAAGATGATGAATTCTCAATGTCAGTACGTTTTACTTGCCATTATCTGGCTACTATATATAGATGGCGTTGTCGTTGTCATTACAGGCTTGTTTCAAACTTGAAAAGTTAAAGAGAAAAGTCATTTTTTTAGTTAGTGGCTCCAGTATCAAACTTTATAATAGCTGTTAGAAGCTGTGTCTAAAAGAAGAAATAGGGGCATGCCATTTAAAAATCATACATGTATGCTATATTTACCGGCGCAGCTGACCCCGTCTCCAACATATCCTTCCTTGCAAGTGCAGTTGAAAGATCCCTCTGTGTTGTTGCACATTGCATGGGTGCTGCAGTTGTCTTTCTTCAATGCACATTCATCTATATCTAAGAAAATATGATGAATTCTCAATGTCAATACGTTTTATTTTCCGATGACTGGCTACTATACAGAACTACCGTTGTCGTTATCATAACTGGCTTGATTCAGACTTGAAATGTTAAAGAGAAAAGTCCTTGTTAAATTTATGTCGGATAGTGGCTCCAGTATCAGTTATCATGATAGCTGCAAGAAGATTTGTCTAAATGTTATAGTTACCAGCGCAGCTGATCCCGTCTCCAACATATCCAGGCTTACAGGTACAGTTGAAAGATCCCTCCGTGTTGTTGCAGGCTGCATGGGCGCTGCAGTTGTCCTTCTTTAATGCACACTCGTCTATATCTAAACAAAGATGATGAATTCTCAATGTCAGTACGTTTTTTGCCGATATGACATGATCATTACTGGCTTGATTCAAACTTGAAAAGTTGAAGATTAAAGCCCTGGTTAAAGTAATTTCAGACAGTTGCTCCAGAATTAATCTTCATAATAGCTGTTAGAAGACATGTCTAATCGAACAAAATAAGCCTGGCATTTAAAAATCATACACCCATGTTATATTTACCAGCGCAGCTGATCCCGTCCCCAACATATCCATCCTTGCAAGTGCAGTTGAAAGATCCCTCTGTGTTGTTGCAGATGCCATGGGTGCTGCAGTTGTCCTTCTTCAATTTACACTCGTCTATATCTAAGCAAAGGTGATAATTTCCATGTCAGTACCATTTTTTTGCCGATATATGTCATTATCATTACTGGCTTGATTCAAACTTGAAAGGTTGAAGAGAAAAGCCCTTGTTAAATTAATTTCAGATAGTGGCTCCGAATAAATCATCACGATAGCTGTTAGAAGATGTGTCTAAAAGAAGAAATAGGAGCATGCCATTTAAAAATCACACATGTATGCTATATTTACCAGTGCAGCTGATCCCGTCACCAACATATCCAGGCTTACAAGTGCAGTTGAAAGATCCCTTTGTGTTGTTGCATGCTGCATGGGTGCTGCAGTTGTCCTTCTTCAATGCACATTCATCTATATCTAGGCAAATATGATGAGTTCCGTGTGAGTACGTTTTATGTGCCGATATCTGGCTACTATTTATAGCTGGCGTTGTTGTTGTTGTAAGCTTGATTCAAACTTGGAAAAGTAAAGATAACAGTTGTGTTTATGTAAATGGCTCCTATATTAATCAGGATGATACATGTAGCTGTCGGAAGATATGTCTAATCGAACAAAATAAACATGCCATTAGAGAATTATACATGTATGCTGTATTTACCAGCGCAGCTGATCCCATCTCCATCATATCCAGCGTTGCAAGTGCAGTTGAAAGATCCCTCTGTGTTGTTACACATTGCATGGGTGCTGCAGTTGTCTTTCTTCAATGCACATTCATCTATATCTAAGCAAAGATGATGAATTCCGTGTCAATACATTTTATTTTTTGATACCTGGCTACCTATGCATAGGTAACGTTGTTGTTGTCATAACTGGCGTGAATCAAACTTGTAAAGTTGAAGAGAAAAGACTTTTTTAGTTAATGGCTCCAGAATCAGACATCATGAAAGCTGTTAGAAGATATGTCTAATCGAAAATAATAAGCTTGGCATTTAGAAGTTATACACGCATTCTATTGTTACCAGCGCAGCTGACCCCGTCTCCAACATATCCAGGCTTACAAGTACAGTTGAAAGATCCCTCCGTGTTGTTGCACATTGCATGGGTGCTGCAGTTGTCCTTTTTCAATGCACACTCGTCTATATCTAAGTAAAGGTAATAATTTCCATGTCAGTACCCTTTTTTGCCGATATATGTCATTATCATTACTGGCTTGATTAAAACTTGAAAGTTAAAGAGAAAAGTCCTTGTTAAATTAATTTCAGATAGTGGCGTCAGAATTAATCATCATGATAGCTATTAAAATACATGTCTAATCCAACAAAATAAGTCTGGCATTTAAAAATGATACACGCATGTTATAGTTACCAGCGCAGCTGATCCCGTCTCCATCATATCCATCCTTGCAAGTGCAGTTGAAAGATCCCTCTGTGTTGTTGCAGATGGCATGGGTGCTACAGTTGTTCTTCTTCAATGCACACTCGTCTATATCTAAGCAAACATGATGAATTCAGGGTGAGACGTTTTATTTGCCGATATCTGGCGACTATGCATATATACCCTTGTTGTTGTCATAATTGGCTTGATTCAATCGTCACAAAATAATTAAGAGAAATTAAATTCAATTTATTTAAGATGTTGGCTTTAGGGAGAGTCATCATAGAACCTTTTAAAGGATATGTCTTATCGAAGAAAAAAGAGCGTGTCATTTTAAAAAAAAATATCTTTTTCATTCGCTTTCTCTAGTCATCTAGTCTCCCTGGCCGAAGTTATTTCTCGCGCTTCCGTGCTCTCTCTTTCTCTTGATCTGGGAATAAGGAGGGATAACTTGAAGCATTTGACCATTTTGGGCTGGTATCAAAATGAACACCACTGCCAGTGTAATTGTGACATTCGCAGTAACATTAATATATTAGTTCATCAAATCTGTCAACAAAAATTGTTTAATAGTTACCGATGCAGAGGCCTCCTTTTTCACCATATCCGTCTTTGCATGTACATTTGTAGGACCCTTCGGTATTACTGCACCAAGCTTTCACATGACAGCTGTAGGTGTTAGTGGTACATTCGTCTATATCTTAAGTAAAGAAAAAATAGATTGTATTTGAGTGAACTCAAGATTCATTTGAAAATGTAACATCAAAACCAACACAAAAACCTTAAGATGTACGAGAAGGTAGAATGAAAAGAGACACCAGTCAAGAAACTAGAAAACATGAGACACGAGATAAAAAGGGAGGCAAGACACAAGATTCGAGACACGAGACGAGGCACATGACGGATGACACATGGACGGAAGACAGATTTTGAGTCAAGACACCCCCCGGAGGGGTGGGGGTTTCTTGACATAATATCGAGTAGGGATGTGCGGCCCGACCTCTAAAACCCTGAAAGATACCCTGTTTAAGACAAAAAGGGGTGAAATATATACCCCGTTCAAAAAAAGCCTAAAAACCATACCCTACCGGGCCGCACGTCCCCGTTAAGCCATTTAAAGGGAATGCTCCCCCTCCGGGACAAAAGACAACAACAAGAAACGTGGCACGCTACAGAAAACTAGCCACAAGTCAAACAAGACACTACGGCTCAAAACACGAAACCCAGAAAGTAGAAGAAACAAGACAAAATCAAAATAAAGAAAAATTAATGGCTTAAAGTGTTTTATACGTACCCGTGCAGGTTACCCCATTGCCGTGAAATCCATCTTTGCAAACGCATTTATGCGTTTCCTCGTCTCTGATGCATAGGGCATTGACATCACATTTGTGACCCTTCATAGTACACGCGTCTTTTTCTAAAGAAATGTAAGGAAGTACAATTTGTAAAGGCTGGTTGCAGTGGGCAGAAGCACGAGCACAAGGAAAAAACATTCACAGAAAATTGAAAAAAATTGTTGCAAAAAGTAGAACTCGGTTCTTCTTTGTGCAACATGCAACTCCGAAATTTGTTGAGAGTCAAGTTGTGCGTGCGATAGTAATACGGGCAACAACTCGTTCAACTTGCAATGCAACAATGTTGCGAGACAAGTTGAGCAAAAATGTTGCCCGTATTACCGGGCCTTAACTTAGCATAGCAACAAAATACATTTGGGTTAGCCTCATCCGTTTCGCAGTGTTCTCCTGTATAACCAGGTTGACAAAGGCAAACGTATCTCTTGTCTGTAAATCCGTTCAGACATGTGGCATGATTAAGGCATGGGTCACTATTGCAAGGGTTCTGATAAGAACAAAGAATGTCTTTTCAGTATATTCATCTACTTGAAGGGTCACTGTCACGAGTTTCACATCAAAAACTTAAGAGCCTAAGGACATATGGAAACTACGAATGGTGGTCATCCAGTTTTGTTAAAAATCACCGTGCAAGTGTACTGAAGTGATAAACTCAGTGATGTTATTGTGATGCCATCAGGAACTTTAGATATCATCTTGAAAAAGTCAGGCTGATTTTTTTCAAGTTTTGTCCTTGTGGAATGGAAAACAGCTAAAAATTACAACAACAATTTACTTTATATCTCCATCTTGAGAAGACCTATTCGCAAATTTTAGTACTTTTTACCGAAAAGCATTAAAATCTCCGTGACAGTGTCCCTTTAGCTCTTTAAATTAAAAACTAAATCTCAAAGATACTATCGATGGTAATTCTAACCGTAGTGGCCCAATAAAGAAATCCTTCTTGAGGCTTGAGGTCGTCAGGGTGTCGAATGTGGTCAGAGTTGCTTAGCTGGCATAGACTGACGCCGTCGTTTCCTGGCGGGCCGATGTTGATAGACACACATGTACTTTCCTCGCCGCACAGAGCTCTACATTCATAACGTACATCATCAGGGTCCAACTTTAAAGAGATGTTTTGAATCACGTGGCCTTGTAAGGCAAAGCCATCCACTGGTCTTGGAAACCTAAGACTGCGGCAGCCAAGACCTGCAAATATGAGAGATTACCGTTTACCGTTAATTACGTTCGCACTATTCAAACCAGTTTATATATATATTTTTTAAATTTCATGCTTTCTTTTTGCAATCTGTGGGAATACATCGAGATTTGATGAAGACAATTATTCAAATTTCTTTCAATTTTCGGCAGGGGGCATATATAACTTGCAAAAAAAATTCGGACATCAGAAGTGTCCGAAAATAAAGCCATCCGAAATTTTTAAGCGTCCGAGTTTTTTACAGTATATAATTAAACTTTTGAGTACCTACTTTCTTGGGGACACGACCACATGCATTCAAGGACAAGGTACAGGTTAGGCTTTATTTGTTCTTTTATCGCTGAAAAGGAATTTCTTTGTTGTTTTTATGAAAGAAACAAAATGCAGATAAATGCCGGTTCGCGTCCACTGGCTTGTCTGTTGGTACGACCGCCTCCAAAACAAAACTGATGTAGGAAACTCTAGTTGAGACGCTGCTTGAGATAGGTAACGGATTGATGGAATTTTTGCTATTATCTAGTCAAGGTATCTGTTAAACCTTGAGAAAGCACTGAGTAAAACTATTATTTTCACAGATGCTGTCTTAGTAAAATTCGTGTTTTGTAGGCGTAAATTTACTTTAGCTTTGTTTCAGCATTGTACGAATTTTTTGTCCGAATTTTGTCCGAAAATAATTAATAAAATAAAAAGCGTCCGAAAATTTAACGTCCGAAATTTTCACGCCCGAAACTTTTTGAAAGTAATGTATACAGTATTGAAAAAAACAGCCCCTAACCAGCAGGGCCTTAATAGTAAACTTAACGATGCCGCGGATTGACTCGCCCTCTCCCATCCTTTTTTTAATCCTGCTACATCTCAATTGAAAAAAAAAAACGGTTTTTGGTCATTTTCGCAATATTTTGCGTACAAAAACTTTCATTTACCTAGTACAGACAGTTAACTCACCATGGAAGTCAGCAACCGTGAAGCAGTGAAGCCAGCCTCCCCAAAGGACAAATACCAAAAGCAAAGCCAGAGCTGAAAAAGACCGACAGCGTTTCATTCCACGAAGCCTCGTCAGCAGAGCAGAATCGCTCATTTTCAGTGAATGGCCCTTTGAAGGCGCTTGTTTGAAACAGAAATGTAGTCGGGGCGTGAGTTGCAATTCACCAGTGATCAGTGATGTATGACGTTTACACCTGTTTATCAAAACAGAATAACGAATGACAGACTGAACTCTTTATTTAATTTACGACTAATTATGAAAGGCCTGCAAGTGAGAAATGATCAGAAATAAAATGATGACAGCATCAATGACTCGCATCTACAATTGCTGATGAAAAAACAACAGGTTTTCATACAAAATGCTTTGGATTCTGAATAACTTATGCGCGTGCAAACCGATAGCTACGGAGCACTACAATAGCCTATATGACAGACGTTTCTTGGCATAAAACTGCAAATTACTTATGTAAACAGTACTTTATATTAACATAAAAACAGGAAATTAAGACGTTTTGTGGGTCGCATCTTCAAATTTTTGCTTCTCTATTTGCTTTTCTAATAAAGAGAGCAAAACTTCATATCATATCATGTTCATCGAGACAAAGAAACCCTAGAATGTGAATTACAACAGAAGGAGAAATCTAACGGAAGTTTTAAAACGAACAAACATACATAACCCTTAAAATTTAACTAGGTTTTATCTGTGTATGTTACTTTTCGCAATCGAGCAGACGTCCGCCAAAATCTACAGACCGTCATAATAGGAAGTATATAAAACAGAACTTTAATTTGATTCCCAATTGGATGGTTGGAGATCTGGTTTTGAAGGTTATGCCAAGTTGAATGACAGGTCTGGCACACGCTATGGTTTTAAAAACCAAAGAAAAACATTGTTTGTCACCAGGAAAATGCATGAAGTTTTGTACATATTAAAAGGAGCTGGAGGAATGTTTCAATAACACAGCAAACAATAATGAACAAAAATTATAAGTTTCATAGCAAATATTTGGCAAAACGAAATAATATTGACGAAACTCAGCCGTTATACAGCCCTTTTAAAATATATTAGACAAATAAATCCTCTGTCACAACATCTTCGAGCGAAAGATAAACACACCCTTAATTGTCGCACGAAATGTTGAATACCTTATTATAGGAAATTAACGCTCCTGTTAATTAGGGTATTTGAAATTAACGCGACTTAAATTAACGCGAATTGGGGGGAATCTTACTCCTGAATATAGTAAATAAACGCGAAAGAGGAGGTAAATTTTTAAAATGAAGGAAATTGACACAATTTGCGATTGACGCGATTGACACAAGGAAGCGCAATTTGTGGCGACAACAAGAACAAATTTTATTTCAACATTAAAACTTTTTGGCTGAAATCATAAGAAGATGATGTGTCAAATGTCGAACTGCCTTTCTGAAAGCAGGCACGCACAGGAAATATCGTAAACAATATACCCGTAGAATTTTGTTGTTGTAATAGATCGGAAAACAATTTGCAGAAGAGAGATGGGAGAGACAGATAGAAAGTCTGGACAGGATCCAGGATTTTGGGTAATATTAATGGGAATTAAGGCCGTGGAAATTTACGCTATCATGACGCGGAAATTAACGCCGACATAAATTAACGCGAAGTTTTCAAATTCGAATTAATTTTATGGACCGTTCATTTCTATAATAAGGTAACTGATGTGCTGCCAAAAGTGTCGCCGTCTGCGAAAAAAGTTGAATGTTTTGCGCACGTTAAGCCAGATAAATTTACGCCTGTTAATGTACGTAAAATTACGCAACGATATAATTCCACCTTAATTTAAGGTACGCGCGCTCAAATGCCTCAAAATTGTCTGGGGGAAAGCTTAACTTTAACTGCTTGTATGTTTTAAAAAAATACAATTTAAACCCTATTTATATAAAAGCAAAAGTAAACATGAGGGGAAATGAGGTAAAAATACGGAAACTGAAGCCAGAAAGCATTTTGTTTCAAACACCCAGTACAGATCAGAAAATAATCATTTTAAACGTTAATACCAACTAATAAGCCAAGATATCTCATGAAAGTCCGCTAAATACGCAAACGATAAACGCTGATCTCGAGGAAACAGTTAATTTAGCGAGATTATGCATTTTATCCCAGAGAATAGAATTTAGGCACCCGACAAATAGTTTTATCATCAGTATTGAACGTATTGGATAAGCTGAAGTACCTCTCACGTTGGAAGAAGCAGGAAAGAGTTTGAAATTTGAACGTCCTTCTGGTTTCTTTTTTTTCTTCTTCTTCTGGTGGGATATGAGGTAAACTGAAAACAAATTATAGCTAATAAATACAACACCTCAAAACTTTGTTTGTAATTGACTGAAAACAGAAATACGAAGCAAAACTTAACTTACTTCAGCAAGTTTGCAAAGTAAACCAGGCGGCTACCAGAGACTTGTGAGAAAAAAACATACAGGGAAGAGAATAATGAAGACGCTTTCTTGCAAAGGGAGCTAACGGTGCCACCCACCTGCACTCTTGCAGCCCAGGTGGGTGGGACTTTAACATATTGGATTACATACGTAAAGCTAGAGGATAGCTACTTCCTTGAAAATGATGACTGCATGCTAGGTTGTCCAAAGTAACCCAATGAGGTTTGAAAAGGAAATTTTCTAAAATATCAGTTAACCGATAGCACTACACCTGCATGGACTTTAAATTATTGAAGCACGTACGGAAAGCTGGAAGCCAGCTACGACTTCCTTAAAAATGATGAGTTATATAGCACTACACCTGCACCTGAGGAGGGCGGGACTTTAGAACATTGGAGCACGTACGGAAAGCTAAAAGACAGCTAAAGACTTCTTTTAAAATGGCGAATGCATAATAGGTTGTCCAAAATAACCCAATGAGGTTTAAACCTATTCAGACTGGGCTTTTTTGGATCTTTTCAGACCGGGGGGGGGGGGGGGGGGGAAAGGCCCGCCCCCCTCCGTAACTTCCAGAATACATAAGCAATCATAATGAAACTTAGAGGATATATAGTATGTCCAAAAATCTATCTTTTGCTATACGTCACGTGGGAGGATGACGTCACATCACGTGACAATTACATCATAATGTCAAAATGGCCGCCATCTTGGATTTCAAAACTTTTCCAAAACGTAAGAAAACCGTCCAAAATTACTGCAAAGTACTCAAGTTCAATAAAAATGTGCTAAAAAATCGTAAAAGGGTGAAAATAAATTCATTTGAGTTATTTTTCATTAATAGAAACATGAAAATTACAAAATTGGGAAAACATGCCTGTCAAAATGCCGTTACCATGGTGATGTCAAATACCTGATACAACAACCTATCATACTTAATTTTTTTACCAGATAAATATTAGATAAAGTCGCAAAGTTTGGAAGCGTTTGGTTGAATCTTAAAAAAGTTAGAAGCGTCCAAAGTCAGCGCGGGCACTTTCCGCCCCCCCGGTCTGGATAGGGTTAAAAAGGAATTTTTTTTAAAATATCAGTTAACAGTTAGCACTACCTGCAGCTGTGGGGGTGAGGGACTTTGAATATTGGAACACGTACAGAAAGCTAAAAGACTGCTACGACTTTCATTAAAAATGATGAGTACATGCTAGGTTGTCCAAAATAACGCAATAAGGTTTGAAAAGGTAAATTTTTTAAAATATCAGTTAAAAGTTAGCACTTAAGTCTGCTTCGAGCGTAGTGGCCCATACAGGCCGGAGCTTATCCCGGTTTCCGTAGCATTAAGCGACTAGGCGTATTGCTACTCCCCCCTGGATGGGATGCTAGTCCATCGCAGGGTTATCCCCCAGCAGTAAATTTGCCGGTACCCATTTATACACCTGGATGGAGAGAGGCACTGTGAGAGTAAAGTGTCTTGCCCAAGAACACAACGCAGCGCCCCGGCCAGGCCTCGAACCCGGGCCGTTCGACTCGGAGACGAGCACGCTAAAGAGGGGAGGGACTTTTGCATTTTGGAGCACGTACGGAAAGCTAAAAAAGATGGCTATGACTTTCTTCAAAATGATGAATGCATGATAGGTTGTCTAAAGTAACCCAATGAGGCTTGAAAGAAAATTTTTTTCTAACATTAACAGATAGAAACATCTGCACTTGGTAGGTGAGACTTTAGAACATCGAAGCACGTACGGAAAGATAAAAGACAGCTAAAGACTTCCTTCAAAATGATGAATGCTTGATAGGTTGTCCAAAACAGCCCAAAAAGGTTTGAAAAGGAAATTTTCTAAAATATCAGTTAACAGTTAGCACAACCTGCAGCTGTGTGGGTGAGGGACTTTGAATATTGGAACACGTACAGAAAGCTAAAAAACAGCTATGTCTTCCTTCAAAATGATGATGCATATAAGGTTGTCTAACGACATTTTTAAGATGACACCACCTGGAGCTTCAGGGGCGATGGACTTTGAATATTGGAGCACGTACGGAAAGCTAAAATACAGCTACGACTTCCTTCAAAATGATGAGTGCATGATAGGTTGTACAAAAAATCCAATTAGGTTTGAAAGGAGTTTTTTAAAACGCAGTTAAAGGATAGCACGACCTGCAGCTGAGGAAGGGAGGGAATTTCGAACATTGGAGCACGTACGGAAAGCTTAAAGACAGCTAAAGACTTCCTTCAAAATGACGAATGCATGTTAGGTTATCCAAAATAACCCAACGAGGTTAGAAAGAACGACACTTTCTAAAATATCAGTTAACTGCACCACCTGCAGCTGAGGAGGGGGCGGGGGACTTTGAATATTGGAACACGTACAGAAAGCTAAAAAGCTACGACTTTCATTTAAAATGATGAATGCATTTTGGGTTGTCTAAATGACCCAATGACAATAAAATAAATAATAATAATGAAAAACTATGAAAAGGAAAAAAAGCTGTTTACGTCCGGTTTCGCTGATACAAGTTTAGCTTGGAACTTCTTCAAGAAGCGCGAAATTGGCCTATTTAAGTGCATCAGGGTTAAGGCGAAACACGCAAAGCTCAGCGTTTACAAAAAAAGCTCTTCTGAGAGAGACTGGAATCCATGTCGTTTGTGATCTTCATAGCCTTTGTGTGTGTTATTACTTTTATTACTTTGTTATAACCATTATTACTATGCCGACGTAACTGTCGTTCAAAAACTTGCAGTGAAATAATATTATCTTGATTATACCTAAGGTTACCGTATGCGTTAAGGGGTGTCTTCAGTCAAAAAGATCGCATTTCAAATTAAAAAGAATCTAGCTGTATTTTTCTGGGGACGCCTGAATCACCTTCCTCGCGATATAACTCAAAGTGATTTTTTTTAATTCCGGAAACTGAAACTATATTAAAGTCCATCGAAGGTTTTGGGGTTTTCCGATCATGTAAACTGTAGTCCCGTCCCTGAATCCTTTCTTCCGCGCGCCGTTTATAGGGGTTGAACCCAGGCGCAAGAAGAGAGAGCCCAAGTTCTCAAAACTGCGGTTGATATTCTGGTAATGCGGTCGGCAATGCATGGCTCATTTCTACCTGTTACCACACTCCCGGGGATCTCTCGTTTTTTTTAATTTCTTGGCGGTCAATTCGCCACCCCGGACACCCCATCGACCACAGATACGTCGTTTTGTGCACCAAATAGAGATATTGATTTCTGTTTAATAGCAAAAACAGACGTTTTGTTTAAAACCTAATGCTTAAGAAAACCGGATAAAACACTCTAACCCGCACTTCCTCGAAAGAAAGAATCTTTGAACCAGCCACTGTCTTATTCTTAATATCGGCACATACGCACACGGCGGGCCCGGAACAAATTGATAGCAGCATTTTGCGACTTTTAAGCAGTTTTTATTGTTCGTTCATAAAGACACTGGACTGAGATCCACATCCGAGTTTAATATAAGCCGTTTTACCGTATTAAATACACAATAGTACTAAAGAATAAAACACAGAAGAATCACAGATTAGCAAAAAATATTTTTTGTCAGTCAATTCATCTTTCAAATTCTGAGACGCTTCAAACATGCAAGGCTCATCAATACTAGACCTCATGCAAAACTTTGTGTCAGCTGGAGCACAGTGCAAGAAGTTGAAGGGGAGGGTGGATAGCACTACCCCTCAAAACCTTTATCATTAGACCAAAGCACAAAATTGAAGCAAGGGAAGTAAATCGTTTAAAATTATAGCTTGGCTGGAAACTTTATTAGGGCTCAATGAAATAACACGGCTATAATTACTTAAACTAAGGTGACCCAGCTGCAGCGTGGAAGGAGTGCTGGTCACGAGACTAACCCAGGCCCAAACTGCAATCCTAAGCCTGAATCTAACCCCAACCCAACAACTCAACCCTAACCCTAACCCATTAAGTAAAAATGTGTGGTGTTTTGAAACACCGAGGGCTCAAATTTTTATTGTGACGTCAGTAGTTGGCAGTTACTTCTTTCACAGAAAGCAACGTTTATATTGTCGACATCATTTATGCTAAGTCTGATTAAAAAGCGAACTGAACGGGAAAGTAAGCAACGTTTTGAGTTAATTTTTAGCATGTTCGATTAAAAGCTAGTCAGTGATTTTATGTCTGATGATGATCTATGCTCTACAAGTTATTTTTAGTTCAGCTGTTTGTTTGATACATTTTTATTTCTCGAGGCCCTTAATAATAGGCCCTAAAACCATAGGACTGTTAATCAGAAGATTAACACAAAAAAAATTACGTGAGAGCTCATGATCAAACGTAACGGAAAGCTTAAAGCAGTTATCTTATCAAAATAAACACAGTGTGCAAAAACAAAAAAAGAAAACTTTGCCAATAATTTTCATAATTCAATTATCGAACTCCAAATATCTTATTTCTTCGTAATATCTGAAATGAAC